>NC_088679.1:82869400-83469400 GCF_950023065.1 Planococcus citri | reverse complement strand
TAAACACACAAACAAAAAAGGTAAATTTAATATTACGACAGTAAAACAATTACTACAACTAATTGGACTGACAGGTCTATATAGGAATTTTATTCCAAATTACATGCAATTATTGCGACCAATTTATAACTTGACTGTAGGTAAAAGTGCTAAAGATGGCAAAATACTTTGGGGCCCAGCCCAGGAAGAAGCCTTTGAAAAGCTAAAGACGGAATTCTGTGCAGACTTCACACTTCAGCCACCACCTCCTGACGTCGAGTTATACCTCGATACATACGTAAGTGAAGATGCTATGAACGCAGTTCTATTTTACATCACAAATAAAGATAAAAAAGACGAACAAAAGCATATATGCTTATTTGTATCAATTGCATTCGAAGCCCACCAAAAGAATTTTACACCTTTTGATAAAGACATGATGGCACTAGTCCAGGTACTTAAACGCCTACAAATGTGGGTATTCGGACGTGTAATTCACGTAAAGAAAAACTTACTAGCCACAATAAATAAATACAGAGACATGATGCAAACACATCGTAAAGCAGCGTATTGGATTACAATGCTGAACTGCTTCGATCTACAATTTTCAATGACCAAATCAAATAGAATGCTCTATATGATGAGAGCACCTGAACTTGAAATTAAAAATTTTGAAACGATGATATCCACTTTTGACTTGAAATTTTTGGACGAAAATGTCCCCAGACTTTTTGACAAAATGTCAAACATATCCAAATATCAACAAACGGACGAAAATTGCATCGCTATGATGAAAATAATAAAAGAATTCATACCTGTAAAAAATAAGAAAGAATTAGACAAAAAGAAACGGTTATTAAACCGATACAAAATTGTGAATCAATGCAACACACACATCGGAGAATGCACTGAATCCGACATAGAAGAAGAGATTCAAGACACTGTAAAGAAAAAAGAAATTCTGATGAAAAGACTGGAAGACGATACCTACGTTCCTTACTTGCCAACAGAGCTCTTTTACGACACAGTCGATTTTTTACATACTGCCTATGGCCACACTAGTGCAAATAAATTAGACGCAGCATTTCGTCGTATTTATTACCATCCGAATTCACTCGATTACATTCGAGAAATCACTAATGCATGCATAATATGCAAACTCAACAAAAATTACGCTCAGCCAAAAGTGCTTGAATATGGCAAAATAGAGGCCTATTCAATTGGAGAGGTACTCTCCGTAGACATTTATGGACCAGTTCCAGCAATACAAGGGGCACCTAGGTACTTACTAGTTGTCAAAGACATATTCACAGGTAGAAATTGGTTGAAATCAATGCCTGAAATTAAAAAAGAAAACGTTTGTCGAGAGATGAGGATGGTCCTAGAATGGATAAACAAAATGGGTATCACACCTAAGAAAGTAATCTCAGACAATGGGAAACAATTCATAAATGACGACTGGTACAACCTGCTCGAAGACCAAAATATTAAAGTAGCGCATACAAATGCGTACAATCCACAATCGTCATCGGTAGAACGAACGATGCGAATTATTGGAGATAAACTCCGCACAAAAATTAATAAATTACACAACCCTTTCACAACGCACTTATGTTGGCACAAATTCGTCGAAGAAATCGAAGACGAAATTAATAACACACCAGGTCCATTTGGATTTAAACCAAATGAAGCCTGGGGCTTAAAAGACTGTATAAACGACAAAATGCCACACAAAGGAATCGATTTCGATTTCAAACATAAACTAATAAAATTACTACAAAAATTAGCCAAGATAAAACTACCTTCGATGACAATCGAACAGAATCACAGAACAACATTAATTCCTGAAAAGGATGTATACTCGGATCCTGACGGCTACGCAAGAGTGACAGCCGATGGAGCCTGTTCCAAAAATGGAGACGAAGACGCCGTAGCAGGCATTGGAATTTGTTTTTCACCTGACTGTACAAAAAATATTTCACAGAAATTAGAACTAGATGGCGAATTTAGCCTATCCAATAACTATGCCGAACTAAAGGCAATCATAGTCGCACTAGAGACGATGTTGAAAAACAAGTTCAAAAAAGTTAAATGCTTTTCTGACTCAAATTATGCGATTAAAGCATTAAACTATACCGTCAAAAGATGGCAAATAAACAATTGGCTCAATTCTCGCAAAAAGCCAGTACACCACAAAATTTTATTTGAACAAATTCTAGAATTAGTGAAAAAATTCACAAGTGTACAATTCATACACGTCTATGCTCGTAAAATCGAGTATACAAATGTGATCGCAGATCAATTAGCTAAAAAAGCAGTCTACACGACTGAACACATGAAAGCCAAAGTTGACTCGATGACACCCTCTCAAATTATTGAGAATTACATACGCGAAAAGCGTAGATTACAACGCATAGAAGAAGAATACAAATACAATAAGGAGCATCCTGATCCCACTATCCTAAAACAAGGAGACATGGTTCTACTCACGAACCATAAACAATCCAGTAAAGACAAATGTACTGGAGAACAATTTTACCCTAAAAAAGTGGGTCCCTACTTAGTAATAAAACGTACAGGAACAAATTCCTACTTACTGGAGCCCACAGACGACTCAAATATTAATCGCGTAGCCAACATTAGGCAACTCACATTATTCCTCACTCAAAAGGAAATTGACAGAATGGAAAAGGATGACAAATTACATTCATACATTGATCAACGAAAAATGATAGACAAAATCAAAGACTTCCTGAACAAACACAAACACGATGATCAAAAATCATCAACAACTGATTCGGAAGAAGACATGCTTGAAAGAATTCAAGGCATACCCTTGGCAACCGACGCTGAAAAGAAAATTTTCCACGAAGGATCAAAAATGGTCATAAAGAAACTTATTGACGTAGCTAGAGAGCAAAGACTTCAATTACGCAATAAAAAGAAATTAGAAGCGCAGATCCAACCCAAAATGGACAAAAATGAGAAAGATGAAAATTCTCAAGACGATGAATACGTAGACGAATCTACTGGGGCACAAATAGCCCGTAGAAAACGTAAAAAGCTATACAAAAAGCGTAAACAAGAAAAATCTGACAATGAAGCTAAAAAAGCTGAAATTAAAAAGAAAAAGCGAGCAAAACTTGCAGCAAATTTTACGAATCAGCCATCCGAGACTGACAACGAGTCAAAAAACAAAGCGGTAAAAAACCCTACCAAAAAGGAAATAAAATTACCTACAACTACTCAAAATTCAGGGGCACAAACCCCTCAACCCTCCACAAGTGGAATCAGATTACGTCGATCTGAACGTATGGCCGCCTACAGACAGAGAATGGGCCCTACAAAGCCTAAAAAACTTAAGAAAACACCAAACGTCATAGACGTAGACGCAATCGACGTAGTTGATTACACCGATGGAGAATACATCAACTACTTTGCACCGGATCCTTGTGATATGATCAAGGATGAAACTGAAATCTCCTCAGACGAGTCCGAAATCGACTGGAGTAGCGATGATGGTCACTCGATCATAATATCGCTCACAGACGAAGATGACACAGATCAGTTAAAAACTGAACAAGAAAAAGTATACGATGCATCTTCAGACAGCAGCTCTGACTCAAACTCAGCTATAGACAAAAACAAAAAATTCAACAAGAATGCGGAAATAAAGAAAATTTCAATTTTAAAACGTCCTACACAGCAGGAAATTGAAAACATGATCAAAAAAGATCTCGACTATGAACCAACAGAGGTCTACGATAAAGCTAATGAAGCTGAAAAACACAAAATCAAACAAAAATTCATAGAGAATTACTCAAACTTATCAAAAAAGATGAGACCGAAATTAAACATATGCGTAAGCAAGATCGTAGGCGACGCTTCAGTAAAAAAATACCTAAAAGATCAAGTACAACTTGAAAAACTTAAATCAAAAGAAAATCACGAAAAACTACGCCAAGACATGGCGGAAAGACGAGAAAAACGAATAACATTGGAAAAAGCCAAGAAAAAGCTTGATAACCTACGAAAAAATAATGCTACGTGATTATTTTTGAAAAAATCGCGAAAACTTCAACTAGATAGGTAACAAACTTACTTAACGAAAATACGTATAAAAATTTTCTAGACAATTTTCATGTAATTACAATCACCGCACTTGACCAACGCAGTTGGAATTTTTCAATTCGGATTAAAATTCGCGAAGTTAATTTTTCCCTCGAAATTAGGTAAATTCCCTTCGAGGGAAAAAGGGAAAAATAACTTCAAGTGAAATTTAGACAAACGAAAGTATTTCGAACGTTTTTTCGTGAAAAATCGAAGTCGACTTAATTTTCAAAAAGATTAACCTACGTGTGATACAAAGTATCAGAATTTTGATACCTAACTATTTCATGCGACTTCCATACGCAAGTGACGAGTTGATTTTTCGTGATCAATTCGAAGACGTAAAGTTTGGACAAGTGAACTCGGCGAAAAGCTGTATTTGACGCGCTATTTTAAAAAAACTTACATACTAAATAAGACGAAATGGCGATCCACAGTTTCATACTCGAAGTTCGGCAAAGACGCCAAGAGGCAACCTTCAGCATCGACTTTATGAGTGATCTTGGAGACGCTCATCGACAAATAAAGATTGCGATGTTTCTCAGCTGGATGCGCAGCCTCCAAATCTACGAATTTCCACCAATCGAAAAGCGACTCGCGGACATAGACCCACAGTGGAAAGTGTCGACGAACCCGAACGTTCCTGACTCCGAAGTGTTAGCGACGCAAAATCGCGACTTTTGTGCTTATCACACACAGAAATTTGGGCTCGCCACCAAACCCGGTGATTGGATCAGAGTAGCACGTAAAATCGTGAAAGAGGCTAAACCTGGACCAGACGAGCCAACTTCAAGTACGAAAAGTACTAATAACGACGAAGACGGTGAGTGTAAATAATAACACATATTTATTTTGCTTTTTAATGCATGACTTTATTTACGTAAAATCGAAACATCCGTGAACAAGTGCCGAATTTATCGCGTATTTTTCGTTTTATTTTGCTTCACAGATGTCGTCGCTTCCAGCACTAACGTGCGAAAAATGCCAACTCGTAATCTTCAAACCGGCGATCACGGCAGACCTAAAGGACGCCGCCACTATACTCGCAACAAGTGATTGCAAACACGTATTCCACGCAGCATGCGTAAGAGACATGTGCAACGAGGCAAATGCCAACGGACAACAAATGGTCCTCTGCCCACGCGCTCAGTGTAACAAGACGCTTTACGCCTCACAATTTCACTTAATGCAGACAACGCTACAAGCGCTAGACTTACGTGCGCTGGCAGACGCGACGGTAGAAATTGAAGCTCATTTCTGGCAGGATAGTCACGCAACTAGTGAGCAACAAATTGCGCAAACCCAAGCCTTAGTAGCGAAGCTACAGTCAGAACTTACGAGTACAAAAACTCAACTCGCTAAGACTAAAAGTCTTTACCAATTAGCTTTATCTAAAGCTAATGAGAATCGATCACGATCAAGATCAACTACACCAGCGCGAAACGCTGACGACGCATCCGTTATTCTCAGCACAGCTGCGAACGTATTATCAGTTCAATCTGATAACACAAACCAACCTGGTACATCAACATCGTCACCAGCATCCTACGCAGCTGCAGCTGCAATCCAACCTGACTTCGAAAATATTCAACGTCCACTACACGAATACAGACTGCAACTAAAAAGTACACAAGGTCAAAATTTGCCAACAGGCAATATTCAGAAGAGCTTTGCTCCAAACCCAGCGATAAGAGGCCGAGCTCCGACTCCAACTTACAATTCACACCAACAGATGTTACAACATCAAATGCCGCCGCCACGGCTACCAAGAGGAGTATCTCCCGGCAACATTCGAATGTCGAAAGCAAATCAACAACGTGCCGCAGCAGCACAGCAGCAAATGGCACCAACTGCCAACGTAAATCTGGCAGCAGCCAGACCTGACCAGGTACCTCCTCACGTTTCGGTTATGGACCAGGTACCACAATACGACGATCAAGGCAAATTGATACCACCTGCGCTACACACGCCATCGACACAAACACGCAGCATTTATCGAACTCAACAGACAAAAAGTCGAAGCAAACAAGAACGTGATCGTAAAGGACCTTTCGCACAGACGAAACGAGAACACGATCGATTTTTTCGACGATATGCGATAAAAGCAACGACTTTATTTCCATTCTTTCCACTGCAATTTTATCCATGTCGATACACACTCCTCGCGACGTTTAACAACCAAGCCGCAAACGGCGTATACACTGCAATTGCAGCCCAAGACGTTCTAATGATGGGAGATGGGTATATCTGGGGAATGGTCCAGTATATGCTACGACTACGAGAGAACATGCTACAAGCATTACATCCAGGACTATACCGACGTGATTTGAGTATCGTTGACCTCATCGATACGTTAACGAAGCTAAAACACGCACCACCGCGAGTCATGTACTCAATTGGAAACTGGGATATGTTTAATGGCATGTCTGCGAGGACTTTCCACGATCATTATGCGGTACTACTAAGGCTAATGCGAAAGTACAATGTGAGAGAAATCTACATTATGCCGCTGATGTATTTCCCTGACCAGAATGAGCAGCTTGTAGAGGCTTACACGAAGGTATTCACAGACTCTTGGTCTAGAACCTACAATGGTATTGTAGAGATAATGGGACCTGAAAACTTTTTCGGCAACATGCGACCGAACATGGACGATTTTGGACCGTGGTTTGAACCTGAGGTCTATCACGATTACGTATTCGCAATCCGCGACGACCTCATCATGCCGCCGAAAGATCCGAAGGAGCGGGAACGTGAAGAGAACGAAGGGGAAGAAGACGCTTTCCAATATTACGACGATGATAATTCTTCGGAATACTCGCAATCATCTCAACATTTCGTTCTACAAGACGATGAATTTCCGGAAAAACAAGCCGAATTACAATTCGAAAGTCCAGAAACGGACTATATACCGATTGGTCAGCAACAAGCTGGAGCAGGCGACAGCACACTCGTAAACGCTGGACTTAGTCAAGCCAACTTGGAGCAGTTCAACGCTCAACAAGCGCAACAAGCGCAACAACACGTTGCAATGGAAGGTATTGAAACCACACCGGAAACGGTACAAAAGATGGTTGAAGTACCCGGAGGACAACAAATGATGAACATTTCGACAACAAGATTTGACCAAGCCTACGACGAGTTGAATCAAACAATTAAGCAACATGCTCCTGAAACTCAACAAATGCAACCATTTGTCAACAACCAAGTTGCAAAACATCAAGGCTTACCGCCAACGGTCGAAAAACCAGCACGATTCGCCAGTCAAGACGGAAAAACCATTAATACTGGACACAGTCCAAAAACACCTGAAAAAATGGAAGGAGTGGAAACGACCCTTCAACCAGGAACGGTACCATTTTCAGAATATCCTTCGACATCTAACCAAGGAACACCACAGGCGCCGATTAATACTAATCCAGAATCCACAGGATCATCACCGAACAAATCGCTGATTGCAGCGAACTTTTCCGCCAGCACCCCGAAACCTCAACGCCAACAAGGCGAAACTACCAACGACAAAGATAACGTAAACGCTACGATCTCTCACGAAGATGCTGACATGCCAGAAAGCTAATACGATACAATCGTAAACAAAATTTAGACACAGTCTAATTTTCAAAAACCTGGTGAAAATCTACAACCACGTACGACTCAAGAAAAAAGATAGAAATTTTGGCTATTTTTTTTTTTTTTTTTTTTTTTGAAATAAATTTCAAATTCAAAATTGTAGGCACCTATCCGACGAAAAGTAGGTACTGATAAATTCAAAAAAAGGTTTAAACCTAGGGAATAATTTCACCAGTATTTTTCCTCAAAAATCTTCCACTCGAAGTCGCATTTATTTTTCGTAATTTCGAACTTTGTTTATTTTTCCAAAATCGAGTGGACTAACGTAAAGTTTCAAAAAAACGAGTCGAACTAATTTCGTACCTATTCGCACAGCGAAATAGATTGACATTTTGTAAAATTTACCCACAGGGTACAATAATCAAACATTTTCTCAACAGCGATCATCGGAAAATTTCATCGTATCTGTCACTGACTGGGCATCATCGTAACCAGGGCGAGGTAACATTCCGCCAATGTTTTATTTCAACGTCGTTATTTGTATTCAAAGAAGTCAACTTTAACACTCGACGATTATCATCTGTATTTTGGTTCGATTATTTTATTCGCTACGTTGCATTTTTCGACTGATGTATGTAATATGCTGATTGTTGTATTATGATTACATGTAATTTTGATTCGGTCACAGACTGATTGTTTTTATTTATTGATAATTTTTGTTTTCGAAAGGACTGATTAGATTTAGTTTTATTTTGTAAGAATTTGACAAATTTATTTTTACGATGCGTAATTTGGACAGTTGTTTTTTTATTTTTAAGTTGTGTATTTTTGACGCATCGAACAGTCCTATTCAGATGTATTTTGTAAAACGTTTTATTTTTAGAAGTTCTAAGTTTTTGTAATTTTTCATACTCGACGCACGACGCGACTTACTACCACAGGTAGACGACACGTACCTTCTACGTTGGTTCACAGTAACCAGACATTCGGTTCGCTAGTCTAATTTTTGTCTCGTCTATCCATTTTGATTCGGGAGTTTGAAAAAATTAGTTAGAATAGGGAAAAAGTCTTTATTTTTGAATTCTGTCGCTAGATAGTACATACATACCCGATGTTTTCAGCTTCGTGTATTCTGTCCTTATCGATTGCTCGTATCTAGATGCGACAGTGGATGGTGCAGGGTGCCGAAGGGGAGCTTTGGGGGGTATTGCTACGTGCACAGTGGGCTAAATTTGGATTTACTCTGCCTCGAATTTCCCAGAGTGGAACACCACGAGGGGCAGAGACTGCTCCCACAGGGACCAGCCTTACAGCTTCGACATATCTTTCTCTCTCTTATCCGTGCTTTCCACGACTGGTTATACTCATTGAGTAAAGCCACGAAGGGGCATATGATAGAGGGGAGATATGCCGGACCTGTAAGGGTAATATAGGGTTAAGTATATGTGTTGGTAACACTGATCACGCGTCGCGACTCAGGGCTACAAGCCCACGGAGCGGCGCTGCGGCCGATTGTTATAGTGTAGAGGTACGGAGTGATCGGTCGTGTCGACGCATTATAATCTCGGTGATGTATTATAGCCTTTCGAGGCAGGAAAACGTATTATATAATCATTAAGTGTTTTAATGTTTAATTAGTTTAAGTGTAAGTATCGTGTTGATACATATAAACCTTCTTACAAGGTATTTAATTGTGTTTTATTCTTTTATGTGTTTAATACAAAGTATTCACACGTGTTCTCTTTTACTTATTGTGTGATATAATTGGTATAGCCTCCAGCCGGGGTAAGTGATATATTCTTTGAGTATTCAGCTTATGCAAGTATCATCTAGTGGTACTTAATATCATTATATTTACAAGGTTGCTGTTTTTTCCACCTCTTCCTGCTTGGATTGGAGTTGCTCTACACGGGCGGCGGCGCGGCGCTGTCCGCCGTTTAGTTAGAGAGCTACTCGTACATACAGTATTTGTATTTCGAAGATTATTCGATATTCGCGCGCGTAAAAATTTTCTCATCGAGTGCCGCGCTCGCTGTTTCTTTTTTCTTCTCGGTCGTCGTTAAAATTCGTCTCGACATAATTCGATTATTGTTCGGTGAACTAGCAATTTAATTGACCACATTAAATTATTACAAATTCCTTCTCGCAAGTTTTTGCGCGCGCGGCGCGGCGCGGCGACGACGGTAATTAAATTGTATATCCGATGCGAAGCAGCCATTAATAAATTGAGATAAATGGATTAGAGTTTTACGAAGGGATGAAATTGTTTACAACTGTTCTCTCAAATAATGACGACAAATAAAGCTTTGTTTGCAAATCATCCGCCTCCGCTACCCAGTACCCCCTACCCAGTAGTCAGAGCCACTGCTCTTCGCCATATACGAGTACGAGTACGAGTAGGTGGGTAGAGGTAGGTAGCTAGGTACCGCGCTATAAGCATACCGCATTGTACAGTATACACGACACAGACCTACTCGTACCTACTACACGACGACAACACCATATCACTCACGAGCCCCCTTGCTCCGTTTTGTGTGGACTTTATTTCATTTAGAATTTCAATTTCGGCCGCGAAAATGTCGTTCACTTCACTTCACTTTGAGACCATGCAAATGCAAAACACCCAGGTATAGCGAACACGAAATGAGTAATCAAATTTTATTCGAGTGATCTTTAAAGAGGTTTGAACTGCATCGGAGAAGAACGGATTCCGATTGTTTCTTAATGTACACTAAAATAGCCAAAACCATGGTGCTGGCCGCTTGTGGGCAGATCTGGTCAGTGGTCAGGAATGAAGAAACGAGCATAACGACGCGACGCGACGCGACGGTAAGAAAATAATTCCCTGTTTTTTATCGTTGTCATTTTTGAAAAACTCGGGCTGCGGGCTGCGGACTGCGGTGCGCGGATCGCTCAATTTTCAAAAATTTTCAAAAATCCAACTTGGAAGAAAAATGTTGAAAATTTAACAGCTTCTAACACCTCGTCTAAAAAGTCTCTTTCGAGTAAAATGAACTCTCGCAACGATATTAGGCCACTCCCTAGAAAATCAAGTTTGTCCCCTAGAATAGCCGAAATTCGCGCGTACTTTACATTAAGTACTTAATTTTGTTATACCTATTACCTACTTACCTACTTACCTACTCACAGGAAATTATTAGACTGCCGGAATTGAACAATGCCTAATGCCTATGCATTTTTGATTCGAGCACTTATCTATACGAGTAAATATAGGTACATACGCAAAATGAGCAATATTAGACGTTTTTACGTACGAGTACCAATGTTAAATTGGCGGGCCCGACATGTCCGTTCTATAAGACTTTATTTCCACCCTCTCTCGCCCCACTCGAGTGGAATTCGCCGATGCGAGCGTTCGAACAGAGCCTTTTACTCGTACGTATATAAACCGGAATAACGCCGAATACGAGTAACGTTATACATACTCATTCCTACATGTTGGTCCCGCGACCTTATCAAATTCACGTGTACTTAGTGTAATTTAACAGTCAAAGTTACGTAATACTCGTAGGCCTACCGCATCACCGCGCCGCGGCCCGAGTTTTGCAAAAATGGAAAAAATGAAAAGAACCTACGTGTACATATTTTCTCACCAGAGGTCACCACCACCACCATCACCACCACTTTGAGGGTTGGGAGCGGAAGAAATCGCAATTTTTTTTGCCATGTAGTTAAGATGAGCCACCCTAAATTTAGTACCACACAATCGCACCATTTCGAGAGTAAAAATTCAATTCGATGGCCGAATCGACGATTTCACATATTATCCAACCAAATTGATACGTACCTCTACTTATACAAGGGAGGTGCCCCAGATGACATGCACCGATTTCAATGATTCTTGCACCATTGGATAGAGCACGTCGAACATAGTTTACCACAAAATTTTCAGCTGCTCGAGTTAATATTTCGATTTTTCAGAGCAAATTTTCAATTTTTACATTGAAATTTTGAAAAAATCGAAAAATCGCCCTGGAATGCTGAAATACGAGTATCAACTTGAGCAGCTGAAAATTTCACCGTGGGCTAGTCTCATCATATGTATTGAAATGCCCAAATAATGTGGAAGGTTACGGTATGCGACCTCCGCCGACTATTTTTGGACAATTTTTCAGAATTGCCTTGGAAGGCTGAAATACCAACTTGAGCAGCTGAAAATTTCACCGTGTGCTAGTCTCATCGCATGTATTAAAATGCCCAAATAATACATATAAGAGGTTTCGGTATGCGACCTGCGCCGACTATTTTTGGCCAATTTTTCAAAATTTCAACGAGAACATGAAAAAATCACTGTGGACGGCTGAAATATCAACTTCAGCAGCTAAAAATTTTACCGTGAGCTAGTCTTATCATATGTATTAAAATGCCCAAATAATATGAGAGGTTTCGGTATACGATCTCCGCCGACTATTTTTGCCCAATTTTTCGATCAAAATTTCTATGAGAAAATCGAAAAATTGCCCTGGAAGGCTGAAATATCAACTTGAGCAGCTGAAAATTTCACCGTGGGCGGGTCTCATCATATGTATTGAAATGCGCAAATAATATGGGAAGTTTTGGTATGCGACCTGCGCC
Organism: Planococcus citri; assembly: GCF_950023065.1. Taxonomy (NCBI): domain Eukaryota; kingdom Metazoa; phylum Arthropoda; class Insecta; order Hemiptera; family Pseudococcidae; genus Planococcus; species Planococcus citri. Next base: position 83,457,145 of record NC_088679.1, on the reverse strand, counting down.
GACTAGGTATTTTTGCTCAGTTTTTCAAAATTGCTATGTGAAAATCGAAAAATCGCTCTGAAAAATCGATATATCAACTTCATCAGCTGAAAATTTCGTGATAGACTATGTTCGATGTGCTCTATCCAATGGTGCAAGAATCATTGAAATCGGTGCATGTCACCTGGGGCACCTCCCTCGTTAGTAGTATACCTACTACATACATACCTAGCTATACTTACAATCGTGTATGTGTACTTATAATCTGTATACTGCGCAACACGACCATTTAAAATTGATTAAATTTAAACGCCGAACTGGTAGAATTTTTACTTAATTACTTAATTGATACGGGAGTGATGCGATATGATATCTATCTATGTAGTTGCACGCGCAGTTTGACTTGCACTCTGCGTCTGTCTCTGCAGTACCATAGGGCAACTTTCGCCATTTGTCCGCGCCGCGCCGCGCCGCTCCTTTCCTTCGTATCGCGATCGTATGCACATTATTAATTTCCTACGATAACGTTTTTTTAATTAAATTACGCTAATTGCGGAAAAAGAAATTTTATTGCCGCGCAAATAAAAAGGTTGAACGGGAGAAGGAGCGACATTATATTAAAAAAGTATCACCGACCGTAAAATCATTGTTGGTGTTGAAATTTCTAATAAAAAGAGCAAAAAACCTACGTAAACAAAAGCTCTCTCTCCGAAGGATTTTTATGTATAAACGGCGCGGCAGCCGCCGAAGTGTTAGCGAATAATTAATGATTTTTTTTTTTTTTTCATAACGTCTCTTTTTTTGCGTTCTCTTCTCTTTCGTTCTTTCTTTTTTTTCTTTTTCCGTCATTTTATTTTTCTTTCAACTCCCGTTACAAGTACTTAGATATAGGTACTTCTTTCTTTTTTTTTTGGCGGTTCGAGTATTTTTGTTTTAACTAGGTACGAGTATAAACACGCGTAATTTTGAAAAACACCTTCATCTTAGTTCTCATTTTATATGTACCTAGTGAAAGAAAAATTGACAATCCGAGCGCGAATAAATTAATCCAGGTAATAAGCTAACTCGATGTTATTTCGCGGCTACCTACTCGTGACCTTTTTTCTGACCTTGATTCTATGTACATACAAGATACCGCTGATAATGCTTTTTATTTTGTTCGAGTTGATGTGGAATAAGTCCTGTGGGAGGAGGGGAGGGGAGGGGAGAGGAGATTTTTTTGTCATCTCATACGTCGCGTCGCGGTGGTGGTAGGCTGTATGTACGTGTAGACGTACGTAATAGGTACGTCTACGTATCAACAGTTTGTTGATTCGAAGCGAGTAATGATCGGGGAAAAAAGGTCGGCGAAACGCCGCGCCGCGCCGCGCCCCGCCGCGCCGTATAAAAATTTAATATTCGGTCGTAGCGCGTTTAAGCGCGTAAAATTCGCACTTGAAAATTATGGCACGGCGAAGAACGATGAAAGCCTTCTTACGAGTGAGTCTAATTTAAACTAGTCCTATTCGGCGAGCCGGAACGCGCGCTTAAATGTTGTATAAATTTTTCAATTTTCACCCTGCGTCGCGCCTCGCCGCGCCGCGCCGCGCTGTCCAGTGCTTGTGCCTATGCCATTTCGACGTGTAATACTCGTATAACACTATACCTATTATGTACTGCTGTACCTTACCTAGACCTACGTCTACCTAAGATTAATACTGCCACATACGCGAGAGTGAGATGAGCTTTTTCACGTACCTCTACCAGTCTACCTACCTATCTAGTCTACCTGTGTAGCTTGTATGTCTATGTAGTATGTACATGTAGTATACTACAGAATCTCGGTGAAAATACACACCTATCTCATTTCCACATTAAAATTTTTGTTGGATTCCCAAATGATGTTGCCTCTCTTGTACGCGGAGCCCTCCGAATTTAGGGAAAATGAAAAAAAATCAAAAATCGATGTCGGTAGAAATTTATTGAAAACTCGTTATTTACGAGCGCGATTTTTCTAAATAAGCGCCTTTTCAAGAAAAACATTCAACCGCGGTCTCGCAAATGAAAAAAATCAACAAAAAAAATGAAAAATCTATATCTACAAATTTTTTGAAAACGTTTCAATTATGGGCAGAATACGTCTATTAGTACTAAATAAACACATTTTCAAGAAAAACCCTCCCTCGGTCCTCCAAATGATATCGGTCCTCTCGTATAAAACCCTCGAAAGTTGAAAAATATCGAAAAAGATGAAAAATTGATGTCAATAGGTACAGGGTGGCCAGAAATATCGGGTACCCCTAAGAAAGTTTTTCATTAAAAATATAGGTTGGCAATGTGAAATAGATGCGTATGATTGGTGGAATGTTATCTCTCCAGTCCAACAACCAATCGTGTGTTATCATTATTATCATTCACTGTGATCAACCAAAGTATTTTAGTAGAAAACTTTTTTTAGGGGTACTCGATATTTCTGGCCACCCTGTATACCTAGGTAACTACATTATACGTACTTACAATTTTTTTTTTTTGTTGAAAAAATCGCATAAAATTGCGTAGAATTTTGTTGAAACGCGTCAAAATGGCGTAAAAAGAAATTAAAGAAAGTTTAGAAAAACTTGGTCGGTAAAATTTCGTGAAAATCACGCAAAACATCGTTAAATGATTTTGTAAGACGCAAAAAATCATTAAAATCGTTCGAAATCGCCAAAAACTAATGACATTTCATAAAAATTTGTCAAAATCCGCAGAAAATGCGTGGAATGTAATCGAACGCGTTAACCGCGCATTTAAAATTCTTAGAAAGCGTTAAAATCATTAAAAATGCCGCCAACTGATAAAATTTTAGGAAAATTTGCCAAAATCGCGCGTCGCTGCAACGTGTTAAAAATGGCACGAAAATACTCGGGAAACTCGAAATGGTCGACAATTTCAAAAAACTAACGAAATTTCCACAAAATTTGGAAAAAAAAGAACGAAACTGCCGGAACATTGTTAAAACTTTCTCGAAAATGAGATGGAATTAACGCTTCTAAACGAGCTGCTGAAATAATTTTCATTTTCGTACTCGTACGTAGGCCTACGTATGTATTTTCAAACCCCGGTGAAATGCTAGCGAAATTTGGCAAAAAATAAAAATTGCACTACTTGAACGTGGCCAAAATCTGATGAAATATGTTATTTTAATGCGCGTAAAATCGAGTAAAACGTTGCGAATGAAATCGTACGTTACGTTGCGTTGCACTTGCGGCATGGCATAAGTAGCAGCGGCATCGAAATTAGAAAAATTGCGCGCTAATGCTAAAATGTCATCGAAACGTATTACGAGTACATCGAGTACCTACGTAATCGTACTACCCTACTTGGAAAGCAAAATCTGCGATTTCGGCTGACCTACGTCAATCTATGTAAACGGCCGCCGCTATTTCGCCAACGTTTTTTTTTTTTTTTTTTTTTTTGGCAAGTTTGCTTTAAAATCTTCCTTAGCATGTTCGGGCTTTGAAAAAAGTTCAGCTCCCAAAACTAGCTCAACTTTGATCTTCTAACATCGAATACACCGCTAGGAGAAAGTGAAGGTTCGAGGATTTCCCATTTCTGGAAATTTCCCAATTTTCGTTAAAATAAGGCGATCTCGGAATTTTTATTCACATTTCGCTACGATATTCGCGAGTTGCAGTTGCACTCGGGTAAACGTGCTCATTACGAGTACTTCTCGTCGCCCTTTCGACATCTCGTAAAAAAAAAAGAAAAAAAGAAAAAAAGGAAAAAACGCGCGCGCGAATTTTAACGCGAAGCATTATGCAAATCGACAAAACACGCGGTATATTTATGGTCGGGTAAAGAAGAAATACGTGTTACGGTGTTACATGTATTTTGTAACTCGAATGGTTAGTTACTAAAACGAATGAAAAATTTAAACGTATTATAGCTATAAAACGCGAAGATGAATTTATATGCGAAAACTACGCGTTGTTATAAGCTCGAGCTCGAGCTCGGGAGTTTTCACTTCCGGACTCGTGCGAATAGCGACGACGACGACGACGACGAAGTGATAGCGATGGTAGCGATGGTTAGCGTTGGCGTTGGCGATGGCGAGATTTTTCTTTCCAGCGAAAATACATATAAAAACGCGCTCTAGTCCTTCGTCTCATCGTGAAAAGAATTTATTCGTTTCAATAGGAAATTTTTTAGGAAACCGCGATCGTTGTATTTTAATTTTAAGTTCGGGGCTTTTCAAAACGTATATTTATTATACTCGTCGTATTTATTTTCGAGGTTTTTTTTTCTCCCTGCTGCTGCTGCTGCTGCTGCTGCTGCTGCTGCTGCTTCTGTATAATACGAGTACCTAATGTTGTATACTTGAGGAAAATTTTGCGAATATTTTTAGATTTGTGCGGTTTGCTGGTTTCGCTCTCTCTCAAATTTTTACCAAAGTTTTCGCTCTTGGAAGAAATTCACCTTCGAATCGTATCGTCGAGGTTCAAAAAATCCTTTAGGTACCTACCTACCTACCTACCTACTTGAAAAACAAGTTCAATTTGGTCGTTGAACTGATTAAAAATTTGCCCTATCCTGGCGAACGCGCGTCGCGTAGGTTTTTTCTCCTTTGGGCGAACGGAAATGAAAATTGGGTTTTTCAAAAAGACGCGGCTCGACAACGCCGCGCGCCGCGCTGTTTTCGAAGAAATAAGATCTTAATCAAATTTTTTGTCGAAATCCGCGTGTGTACTGTGTACTGTGTCCCGTGTACCCTACCTGGTACCTTGCTTCTTACGTAATACGTAGTCGTATATTACCTACCTACGTACCTTACCTAGTTATTAATATTTTTTTTCACTCCAAAAATCGACGCGACGCGACGCGACGCGGCGAACGAACAAGTCGAGGACGGCGAATCGATTCCAAGTTTTCTTTTTACTCGCGCGTAGTTATTCGTTTTCTTTGCGAGCGATGTAATTTGTTTTTATTTCTATTTAGCCGAGTTTTTTTCCTTTTTTTCTTTATAGCACGTTCTTCTCGTTTGTACGAGTAAGTAAGTAGAAGTTATTAAATTTAGAATTTTTAATCGAAACAGGAAATCATTTTGCTCGCGAGTTTCCATTCGATGTTGAAGGCGAAATGAACAGAAAGGCGAACAGAGAGAAAACAGATGCAGAAAAGAGTACCTCTAGGTACCACCTCTACCTAAGTATACGTAGGCCTACCTAGCTGAAAACATTTCAAAACGCGTGGCGACGAACGAACGAACGAACGAGGCTTCGTCATACGAGTAACACCGTCGCTCGTCGTTTTGCTCGAGTCGGTTGGAAATTGTGTGCGAAGGGGTTGGCACGTGAAAAATCCACCAAGGGCTGTAAATGTTGGAATAGCCGTTTTGAAAAATGTTTATTACAGCCTCGACGCGTATTACAATGTTAATTTAAATTTCAACTCGTAAAAGTTTCACGTCGACTCGCGAGGTTTTCCGCCCCGAATATAATTCGTGTTCGTGTCGTCATTTTCCTACAAAAATAATACGTACGAGTACATATCGCGCCTCGCGCCTTCTTCTCCCTTGTGTTTGTTGCCGTTCAAAAATCTCCGGTTACACCGCGCGCCCCCTTCCCCCTCCCCCTCCCCCTCCCCCTTCCTCCACCGATTGGAAATACTGGTACCTCTACCTACGTATTTAGTAGGTACTAGGAGGTACGCCTGTATAACTCGTCCAGTTACCCTGTTGTATCTATAACATTTCTGGAATACGATAAATGAAAGAAAAAAGAGAATAAGCAGCGAAAACTCCATTAGTAATTACGCGCCAACGACGACGACGACGACGACGACGAGGAACATCTGCAAAAGAGAGAAAAAATACAACGTGAACTTGTAATCTTATACGCACTACTCGTACGTACACGTAGCTCCAGCCTCCAGTGTGAGAGAGAACTAGACAAAGTGTCACCGCCGCGCCGCGCCGCTGGCCGCTGCCCCCTCGCTAAAAGTCAATACTTTAGGGTATACAATCGCGTATACGAGTATGTATGTAGTATACTGTGTGATTTCGTTTGAACGCGGGTCGTCACTTTTGTATATACTATACTCGTAGTACCTACGAGTAGGTACCGTATGTATAACATGTACTCGTACTGGGGGAAAGAAGAAAAAAAACACCAACCATAGTGTTACAAAGTGAGTAGGTTCGATTTGCAAGCTTTGGTTTACGGACGTGGGCAAGGAATGGGTGGGGGGGGGGGGGCGTAGGGCGAATGCATGTGAAGTTTTGCACGTGATCACTCTCTCTCTCTCTCTCACGTCAGTGGTCTACACGACCCGTGGCTACTGGCTAGTGGCTACTGGCTAGTGGCTAGTGGCTAGGTTAAAATTTACTCGTACTCTTTGATAATGTGACCGCAAACGAACCTTTTTCTACGTTCGATCAGAATTGAAACGGCGTGTACGATACTTACTCGTATCTCGAATGCCATACGCCAGCCATACCTACGCGACTCGACGTGCGGTAATTCGTTAGGAAACGTTTCTTTTACTCGTAATTTACATAATACATACGTACGTACCAGTAACCTTATTTTGCCATCGATAAGGTTGTATCGTAAGAGTGGCGAACGGTAATACCGATCGGCCGATGGAAGGGAACTGGACAAGATAGTGCAGTGATGTACGACGCGCGACGCGCGACGCACGTATAGGCCAAGTTTTCCATTGCGAAGGGTAAGAGGGAGACGACGCCCGCCCGCCCGCAGTCATCAGCGGTGAAGAAAAATTCTCGAGTTTTATGTACCTATACGTATAAATTATTGTCGAGCAAACAAATTTAAAAATATGTACGAGTAAGACTGGCGAAATATACGAAATCGCTGGCAGTTGTCTTTAATATACTATAGCTATTAGCTATTAGCTACGAAACGGAAACACGTGCAGGCGCGAGGCGTTTTTATGAGAAAACGCATTAACGCCGAGTTCATTTCGTTTGTTTTCAGATTATACTCGTACTCGTATAGGTACGTACGACGACGTATGAAATTTTCAGTCTGTCAATGTTCCGTTCATCCGTTCATCCGTTGTACTCGTACAAGTTGCGCGCTAGCAATAGAAATTGGTGAGTTGAGCACTTTTCTGTTGTTTTATACGTTTACGTACGTTTAAGAGTTACGCTTACCGGCTTACGCGACATCGCACCATCGCACCATCCCAGTTTCACATTGAAAAGTTGCGAAATTGTTGCGAGAGATGTACATATTATGTACCGTAGGTAAATCCTTAATTCGTGTAATTATACGCCATCGCCATCGCCACCAACAATCCCTTCCTGTCTTTGGAGTATTTTTGCGTAAAAATGTACCTACGAGTGCGTACTTTCACAATGATTTAAAAACGCAAAAAAAGTCCCAAAATCACTGAAAATCTTTAAAAAAAAAAAAAAAAAAACAATGAAATGACAGAGAAACCTGATGTTGACAAAATGTAACAAAACTCGCGTAAAAAAATCATTTAAACGAATTAGAACACGAATAAGTAAGCGTGAAAAGCGCTGAAAACCGTTGTTCAATGATGAGGTAACCTCGGTAAAATTTTACAAAATTCAGCGATTCTTCGAAACTACGAGTAAATGAAAACCATCAAACACTACGAATTTTACCAAAACACCGAAAAAATGTCGGTAAAATGTCGGTAAAATTCGGCGAAAATTGCTCGGAAATGATATGAAAACGAGAAGAAATCGCTAAAATCGATGTAAGTTGCCAAAAAGTGTCAAAATTCTCTTCAAGTCGAAGGTAAACGATGAAAATTTGATAAAATCTCGCGTAAAGTGGTAAAAATTGCGTAAAACTCGATCAAAATGACTTTGAAACGCGAAAGAAAATCAAAATTACCCTATTGTAAATCTGAAAGGGAAATATAGGTATAATCGAACTATAAAAAAGGAGGTTAGCACGATAACCATTTGAACGATAAAACGTGGCTTAGTAACGATAGTTTAGGTGGTAAGCGTAGCATTTTTCAACCATTGAAAAAGGTTGTTAGCCCGATAATTTTCATCGATAAACGCGATATTTTTCATCGATTAGCACGATATTTTCCATTGGCAAAAGAAAACGCCGGCACACAGTGGTACAGATTCATTTTTTAGGGTGTCAAAAATCATATTTCAGAAACGAATGCAAATTTGGACGTCAATCTTTTTGATACTCGTACACCAGTATTGCGAGGCGCTGAATTCATTTTTTTTGTCGTTATTTTGGTTCGAACGTCAAATGGGGGCTCCTGGAGGAGGGTGCGAAGGGGTAAACATTTTGGAAAAGTCGAGTGGCAGGGTATCGATAGGCCTATGTACGTTTTTTGGGCTCCCGAATTCATTTCTGACGTTATTTTGGTTCGAACCCCAAATGGGGGCCTGGAAGGGGGGTGCAAATGCCATCGAATAGGTAAAAAAATAGAATTTTTGGTAATTTCATTAAAAATCTGCGATTTTTTCGAGTCCAATTAGAGGAGAATCGGCACATTTCGAGAAAAAGTAGTAGGCTCGGGTGAAAATTACCAGCTTTCGACTCTCCCTTGGCAGAAAAATCCATCCCATTGGGTCAAAAACATAAACGAGGTCGTCCGGCGTTATCTCGTAAAGCTTTATTGAAATAGGTACCTACTAGAACATTTCATTTTTTATTCACTCGCAAAAATCTTATACTTTTTGTCGTTCATTTATCCTTATTTATCGTTCATTTTGTCAAAAACTTGTCGTGGAAATTGTTTATTTTTTATCGTTCTCGCTATCATATAATATGTATAGGTAAGTATCGCGGATACCACCTAATTTATCGTTCATTTTTTTAGAAATCGTGCGATACATTTTTTTATTGTGAAATACACTTTTGTATCGTGCAATCCTCTTTTTCATCTTGAATACTTATTTATCGTGCTAACCCCCTTTTTTAAAGTAACGATAAATTGCACCCGATCTGAAATAAGGATGAAATTTCAGTAAAATTTGTCGAAATCGTATAAAAACGCCGGGAAAAAAACTTGAAATTCTTCGAAAATTCAAATTGAGTATCAAAAAGTAAGTACCTACCTGATCACATTTACAAAAAAATGATAAAAATTGGTAAAATTTTGCGGAATGCGCGTGAAACGGTGTTTTGAAATATACGAGTAAGTATGTTAAAGTAATTAATTAGAACCTCGGAAAAAATCTTTCGATTCCGCCCTGGAAATTACCAAAAAGTATCGAAATTTCAGATAAATCTGATAAAATGTTGCAAAATTTGAGTAAAAACATCGTAAGATGACTTTAAAAACGTCAACAAAGCGTTAAAGGTGCTGTTAATCGACGAAAAAAGATATAAATTCGGTAAAATTTGGCAGAATTTCGTGTGAAAGTGTTGAAAACGTGTTAAAATTATGTAAAACACTACGTAGTAATACGTAGTTTGTTTTGAATTCCTTGAAAATTACCAAAAAGTAACGAATTGCGTAAAACTTTGTTAAAAGGACTTACAAACACATTTTCCAAGTATTAGAATCGCGGCGAATGATGAAAAAAATGATGAAATTCGATTAAATATTTACAAATTTCAGCGAGAATATTGTTTAAAACATCTTTCAAACACTAGTTGAAGAATTTAAAAAAAAACTATAATACAAGATAGTACCTACGCCAAAAAAAAAAATACAAAATTACAAAATTTTAGTGGAATTTAACGAAAATATTTTTTAAAAAAAGCATTAAAATCGCTAAAAATTACGAATTTGAAAATCCGACATTTCAAACGGACGTAAAAATAATGATGAATTGTGAACCAAACTTGGTAGTTGGGCGTTTGTTCGCCTTCGAAATCTGTTTTCCACGTAAACTGTAGTACATAGGCGCGTACATTTCCAAGATGTTAATAGAATTGCATAACCAGTTTGCCGTAAATACGCCATCGCCATCGTCATGCCAGCCACTACCAGTCCGTTCTCGATAGCTCGTTGGCCAGAATTTCACCACGACGACATCGCATCGTGGAAACGTACTGAGCAACGCGCTCGGCGTGGCGTGGCGTGACGTGGCGGTGGCGTGGCGGTGGCGGGCGGGAGCGAATCAATCTCTGTTCTTCTACCTATGCATACTACTCGTACGTCTACGTTTGTAATGTACGAGTATTGATTTTGAAAATTGCGATATCGATTTCGCTCGAATTTTTTTCACGAGTTTGTTGTCTTCGATGATGCAGTTTTATATACGAGTAATACACGTATAGGTAGGTAGGTCTAGGTACAGGTACCTATCTAAATTACGTAGAAAACTTTAAAAATGCAAGTTTCAGTTGGAAAAATCGTAAATCACGCCGAGTGAAGATTTTTTTTACCTTGTTTAACAAACTCGTTTTCAAAATGGCACCTTTTCCCTGCTGGGCAGTGGGCACACAAACACCCATCCGCCATCCGCCATTCGCCATTCGCCATCCCGAAATTTGATTTGAAAAATGGTGCAAAGTCGCGAGTGATACGTATATCGAATATGGTACATACACTTATGTTTTTAAGATGGCCAAGTACGAATACGAACTTATGTACACCACCAATACCACCATACGTAGACGTACATTTGGGTGCAACCCCGCAAAGCTCCTAAAACTAAGGGCGAGTAGGTACTCGTGTATGTACTATGTACCTACTCATCGTACGAGTACCTCCAAAAAAAGTCAAAATGTTGAAAAATTGTGAAAAGTTGCGCGATACCTCGAATGGTACGTTTTCGAGGTCGCTTAATACGAATGCGAACTCATTTTTCGGGTCTAACCTCTCGAGGTCCCTCAGCTCCGTGCTCCGAAAAGGGGGCCGAGCCAAAATTTTGAAAAGTTGTGAAATGTCGAGTTATTTTTTGGGCTCAACCCCGCAAAGCTCCTAACCACCCCAAAAAAGGGCAACATTTTGAAAAATTGTACACGGAAAAAAAATATGGATAATTTTTACTATTTTATACAGTAACCGGATCCCATTCAAAAATATTGTGATTTTTACTATGAGAGTAATAAATTTTTTCATTATACATATGTACTACGAAAATGTAGCATTTTACTCCCGTTTACACACCGCGAAAATACACTTTTTCCTACTTTGATTGAAAAAATTCCTCTTTCCATCCCTAGGGATGGACAGTGTGATGGAAAAGAATTTACGATACCTATATAAGTCAATGTGAATTCTTTTCCATCTCTAGGGATGAAAAAGAATTCTTTTCCATCACACTGTGACGGAAAAGAATTTAGAACAGAGGAATTTTTTCAATCACAGTAGGAAAACATTTTCGCGGTGGGTAAACGGGAGTAAATATGCTCTATTTTTTCGTAGCATTTATAATGAAATAGTATATTACAACACAGTAGACGAAAGTGAATGATTTCTTGTCGAGTGCGAAGATTGGCGGAACGAGCCGAAGGCGAGTGGAGCCACTAGATAAAATGTATTTTTTGGCTGAGTAAAAATCACTATTATTTTTGAATGGGATCCGGTTACTATACTGAAATAGTAATTTTTATTAATTTTTGTTTCCGTGTAAGTAAAAAGTGTCGCGATATATCGAATGTAGCCTAGAATGTTTTCGAGCACGCTGAATCCGAATATGATTTTTTTTTTGCGCTCGCGATTCCATTTTTTCTGTTTTAAAAGCGCTATATTTGCCCGCTGGCTGTATTACGAGTAGGTAGTGTCTTACTCGTATTGAAAATCGCAAATAAAAGAAATAAAGCTACGTAGAGGGATCGATGTATACCTAAGTAGGTATACATAATTATACTGTACTCGTACAGGGTGCCCAGAAATATCGAGCACCTCGAAGAAAGTTTTTCATTAAAAATATACTCGTAGGTTGGCAACGTGAACGGTTAAATAGATGCGTATGATTGGTGGAATGTTATCTCTCCAGTCCAACATTAACAACCAATCATGTGCTATGTATCATTATTACTCGTATCATTCACTGTGACCAACCAAAGTATTTTAGTAGAAAACTTTTTTTAGGGGTGCTCGATATTTCTGGGCACCCTATACGAGTAGATATCATTTTATCGGTAGATATTCTATTCGTAGACTACTTAAGTAGGTGCCTACTCGTATAGGCTGGAAAAATTGATCAACGAACGAGTTGACGGATGGACGCGGACGTCGCGACGAGACGATGCGAACGCTCTTGGCTCACTCTTCGACTCGGTGTCGATGTCGATGTCGATGTCGATGTCGATGTCGATGTCGATGTCGATGTCGATGTCGATGTCGGTTTCGGCTCGCCCAAGTTAAATAATACCTACTTAGCTCGTTATTTTATTCCATTAATCTTGTATTCGCATCGAGTAGGTTTCTTTGTACCGTAAAGTGGGGCTATTTGGTAATGCGGGGGCTATTTGGTAATTTTTGTTTTGGTACAGTTAAGGTTATCTGTAAGCGAATTATGGTTACAGATGATAAATGTTGGCTGTTTAGGCTAAAGTAGAAAGTCAAACAAACATAATGAAAGTTTAATTTGCCAGATTGAATGATTTTTCATCGATTTACAGTAATTTGAAAATTGATGTGATTTTTTAGGTTTTTAAAACTACTGCAAACTTCATGTTAAATGAAATAGAAAGAGAAACACTAGCCTTTTCGTAGTACATTCATTGTGCTCGGCAGGCTTCTGGCTACATTTTAGTACCAAAACAAAAATTTTCGGTGCATTCTAACTGGAGAAATTTACATTTGAATTCGTTGGGGCTATTTGGTAACGTGCAAATTTACCATCCATTTTTCTGTTTGTGCTCAAGTTTCAAGCATGAAAATGAATTTCTTTGCTATAAATATCCCTCTGATGTAATTTTCACCTTTCCAAATGTAAAGGATGATGATGTAGCTTTCTATAGGTATCAAAATATTATTAAGAAAATAAACATCTTAATTTTACATAGAGGGGCCTTCAAATTTTCTGAAGTTACTTAAAACTTCTATTAGGTATGTAAATATAAGCATGTATGTGTTTTTATTAATCAAACATTTTATTTTTCATGATAAAACCTTCTTTCCTTGGTTTTAAAGTCATTTTTGTAGGTGTTTTTGAGCAATTCTCAAATAGCCCCACCTGAAAAACCTCCAAAATTCCCTACTTCTCCCCCCACTACTTATTCTGGGGATGACGAATTTTGATTTTGACCCCTGCAGGTTGTAGCTCTATACGATGCGAAACTTTAGCAGTAATCACATTTCCGCTAACTTACTCGGAAGTACTTCATTTTTCTACTCAAAGTTCAAAAAGTTACCAAATAGCCCCACTTTACGGTAGGTAATTAGTTATAGGGTCGCGTACGTAACAAAGATTTTCGCGTCAAACTGACGAATTTTTATACGTGTACGCGTAAGAGTCTAATCGAGCGTATTTCGGCTCGTTTTTTCCCTCTTTTTTGCTTTTTCCTTCCGCGCGCGGTTTTTTTGGAATTTCACGCCGCACCGCGCCGCGCTTTAAAAATACGTACCTACTACCTACTTATCGCGTAGGTACACTACTCGTATACATATACCGCTACCGCTACCGCTACCGCAGCGTAGAGCGGAATTTCATTATTTAAAAATTCCGATTCCGTGTAGACAAAAATGCTTGACGCGAGAAAAACCGATGGCTGCGAGGCGCGAGTTGTACCAAATCGTAAATTTCCACCGCGCCGCGATCGCGATGCCATCGCATGGCATGGCATGGCGCTGGCGGAAGGCAAAGTACCTCTACCTGCGCGTGAAAAAGCGACGATAAATTACGAGTATTAAAATAATAGTAATACGTAAGAATTTGTTGTACTTTTTGCGAACCGGCCGTTCGTTTTATGGAAAATCTTGCTCCTTAGAGCTGCTTATACTCGTACATACGAGTACGTTTACGTAGTTTTTGATGGTGATGAAATTCTTTAATTTTCCCATTTCCCGTTTCCCGTTTAACTACAAGTACCTGCGATAGGTACTTTACTCCACTCGTACAATGATACCAGTGTACGCGTACGTATGCCCGTATGGGGCGTATGGCGTATGGCGTATACTTATCAAAAATAGCCAAAAAAGCGGAGTTTGACGAGTTCGAGTTGAGCGTTGCATGCGAGGCTTCAAGGGGAGCTGAAAGGTGTTTGGAAATAAAGCTATACTTATAATTAGTTTTAAGATAACTAACCTACGAGTACCTATAGGTTATAAATGGCGTGGTTTTTTCCTCTTCATACGTACGTATTTCGTCAAATACTCGTAATAACGTTTAAATTTCGAAACCCGCGTCCTGCGACGACAACGAGATTTCAACTGTCATCGCCCATCGTGTTATGCTTTTCTACGCTCTACGCGTAGGTATACGTTCTGCGTTGCTCGCTTCATCTTCCCGTATCGCGTATCGCGTATCGCGTAAACAAAAAATGATGAAAATTTTCGCGCTTTGTGTAAGCAGTAAGCACACCGCGTTCATTTTTTCTATACGCAAATTCCACCGAGCTATTATCGCCGGTATTTCAACGAATAGGTTTTGTTGTTGTTGTTGTTGTGTTTTTTTTTACAAAAGGTGATCGATGCTTTGCCAGATTGCGTGGTTGGTTATATGTACTTAGTACGTAAGTACGCTCTTCTCAATTCGCTGGGGAGAAAGTGCCTCCACTTAAAAGGCGCAACACGATAAGGAGTAGGTAAATTTTCCGTCGGGATTTGTTTTCAGCTCTTAGGTATACGAACCCTTTTGGTAATTTAATCTTCGATTATAACGGATGGAAAAAAGGCATTAGTTTATTAGAATTTCCCGGATGAGAGAAAATGCGGATTAAACGACGCGTCGTGTTTTTTAAGGATTGGAGGGAGGGGGAGGCTCGAATGACTCGACGATGATAGCGCTGTGATGGGTCCATTTCTGAACCAAGTACGAGTAGCGATGTGAAGATGGCCGATATGCGACTCGATCGAAAGGAAATTCTATTCTGGACTCCTTTTGCCCGAATAAATTTTGCGATAGGTAGGTAACTAGGTACCTATGTACCGTATTATGTAGGATAGTGAAACAAAATTCCATCGATGATGGAAAATTTTGATTTTTCACCACGTTTTTCTGAAAGGTATTTTTTCAGTTTGGGACTAAGGGGGGTGTCGAATCAAATTTTTGTTACAAGCGCAATTAGGTAGAGGTTGGAAAATGACTTTTTGAAATTTTTTATCAATGCAATCCTTAAGGGAGGTGGTAGGTACACGTGTTTTTAATACGCAAGTAGACCCCGGAGTGGTTTTCAACGTGTAGATAGTAGTAAAAAATCGTTCTCTTTCAGAAAAAATGTTCTCCGGTCTCCCGACTCATGTTGAGCTTTACAAAGCCGAATGAAAATTACCGACAAAAAAAAGTGAAATAACAGAAATTTGTAAAAATCTAAAATAAAGACCCCCGGAGTTCCACAAAATTGAAGAAAGTCTCCGAGAATTTTCAACTTGCGCGTAGAAATTCCTCTAAATAACTCCTTTTTACGTATTAATAGAAAAATTCCTCTCCGCTGTTCCTAAGCGAAAGTTTCCCAATTTATTTCAAACGCCAAAAAAAAAATCATATTTTTGAGGGAAAATTTCCGCCGACTTTTATTTTTTATTATTTTTTAAGACGTCAAACGATGAGATTCGTTTTGTTAAGATGGTGGGTGGTGGGGAGGGGGAGTCAGAGGAGGTTGCTTTCGGAAAATGAGGGGGGGGGAGGGGTCGAGTAATTCTAAATCAGAAATATATAATTCGGAAAAATAAAAATTGCTTTCATCGTTACTTTCGCTGTTTTTCTTTTCAATTTTGTGGGGCTTTATGCGGGGATTGCAAGGGCTTAACATTACCTGGGATATGAAAGAAAAATTCCCCTTGAAAAATCAATCATTTTGAGAAATCATCGGATTTCAGGTTTCGTTTCGTATCGTTTTGTTTTTTTTTTTTTCAAAAAAAGGAGGGGATGATCTTCACAGGAAGCCGCAACATTGTTTGGAGGACCGAGGCAAGTTTTCTTCTCGAAGGTGACGTCGTTCCATTTCTAATGAGCTCGATTTTGAGTTTGGCGGTCCTCCGATTTTGCTGAAAAATTGTTTGTAGGTAAAGAAAGAAAATCGCCGTAATTAGCTCATCAACCTCCGAGTTTGATTGCTCAGAACTGCTGCAATTTGGAGAAAATCTGTTTGCGGTAGGTAATAGGTACGAGTATACTATAGGTACATACTTTATGTAGTTTCAAAAAATACTTACGTATTTGCCAAAAATGTAAAAAAATCAAAGTTGAGCTTTTTTGAAACATAGGTACTTAGATTTTCAGAAGCTTTTCAAATTTTGGAGCGATCATTTGAAATTCTTTCCAAAAAAAAAAACCGCGAAAGCATCCATTTTTACGACGCAGCTGTTAACTTTTCGTGATGGGATTTTCAGAACCACGAAGGAGAGGGGAAGGATCGAGTTAAGCCACAAAATTTCGGGTAAAATGTAAAAAAAATGAAAAAGATCGCTCGTTACGTATCGTTTTGTGCGTTTTCTTAAGCTCCGAATAATGGGAATAGGTATAAACTCATTTTTTGATTTTTATCACTCCAATACCTCCCACACACACACCCCGCCCTCCTCATAAACATTCCTGAATTTTTTCGCTGTAGTGTCTCGAATAAGAATCAACGATGAAACCGGTGCGGTGCAGTGTTTAAAATACTAACTACTCGCAGGTCGAGTAGACTAATTTTTCGTAGGTAAGGTAGTAGGTAGAGGTACCTACTACCTAGGTACATAAATACAAATGAGACTCTACGCTAGGGCGCGGGCGCGGGCGCGGCGCGGTGGTGTTAGAAAAAAAACATGGCGATGTCTTGCCTCGACATTTACTGGATCGTAGATGTTTTGCGGGTATAATAAGCGTAAAGGGGTCGGGTCGCTCGCTTGCCGCTCACTATGGTTGCGGTGAGAAATTCGCAGTCGACTAAGCGCGATTCTGGAAGATCAGTTTTAATCTGCTGTAATATTAAAGCTACCTTTTGTACGTAAACGTACGACGACGACGACGACGACGACGGTAGGTACGTATACGTAGTTACCGTTTTCGGTTAGTACGCGCTTAAAGGACCCCAGCCGAGGATTTAATTTAATCATTACTCGGATCAAAAACAAAAGGTGTAAATAACGCGGGCGAGGATATTGAAGGATTGTTTACTTTTGTGGTCGAGATTCGAACGTTGCAAGTTGAAATGTGTGCGCTTCGCTTCGCTTACCTACTCGTCGTATACCTTTACCCGCTCCTACCCACCAATGAAATACGAGTACGAGTAGAAGCGAAGCTTTGGCTACGATTTTTTTTTCTACCCTCTCGAATCGAACACACGATTACGCTGGCGCTGCTCCACAGTGCACAACAAACTACACACACACACACACACACACACACACACACACACACACACACACGCGCGCGCGCGGATATGTGAGAATTATGATAAAGAAAATTGCTGGCGCGATACACCTAATCGTAGTCGTACGCGTAGCGTGAAGCGGGCAAGTGAACGGGCGTGTGGCGGGCTTACAAAATTCAAATACCCTGGACAGGGATCTTGGTAAATTGCATTATTAAAATATTGCTTTTGTTTGCTTCGTCGTCTATACTTAATTAAGGAAAGCGAAAGCTGAATTACAAGGCTTGACGCGACCAGCACCGCACAGGCTAGGCGCGGCGCGTGGCGCGTGGCGCGAGGCGCAACCAACGCCAACGGAGAGAAGGCGAATAATGGTTAATGGATAATGGTCGCGTAATCGCGTATAGCTCTTGCTCTTCCACTTTCAGTTCCAGTTCCAGTTCCATCGTGATTGCAGCCTCCACCATCCGTATCCCTTCATCGCATCGCATCGCATCGCGTCGCGTCGCGTCGCGTCCGAACCCTGCTCAATCTCGTAAAACATTCTACGATACCGTATACTTACGATAGAACGTACTTACTTTTAACGTTGGCGTTTTTAGCCTCTCTGCTCGGGTGCTCGCTCCTCCCCTTCCCTCCCGCCATGTCCCTTTTCTTCTCAACTGTCCACTTTGTTGACCTAAAAGATTTGTTTGCCTCTTCGGATTTACTCGTAGCTGTACATTTACGTATACATACATACATACATTACATACTTAGGTATACGAGTATATCGCGCCTCGCCTCGCCTCGCCTCGTACCCCGCTACATCTTGCCAGGGATCTTAATTTATATACATACATATAGCCATAGCCATAGCCCCCTTTAACGCGAACCGTATGCAATTATATTAACATATTTTCGTATTTTATTACGCTATTGCCTCGGCTCGTCGTTCGTTCCATCTACATCGTTGCTTGTGAGAATTTTGCGACTAGGTAAGGTAGGGTAGCTGGAGCGAAGGCCGAAGGGGCAAGCACGCAGACGAGCTAATGCCGTGCCGTGCCGTGCCGTGCCGCCGCGAACTTGAAATACGAGCGCGAAATGCGAGAAAATACGAATACGAATGCGACGCGACGTGAGAATATTATTTTGCCCGTATTTCGCCGCCACGCCACGTACCGTACCGTCTTCACTCTAATAATAATTATTATGTAAATGGCGAGATACGGGTGGTTTTTCTTTTTTATCGCCGTATATCTGGAAATTGGTAATGGCAATGGCTTATTCTGTTTTCCTGGTTAAACGTACTTTACTTACGTTTAAATGTACATAGCTGAGGTACCGTGTAGGCGTGTAGTGTGTACGACTGTACGTATGCGTATGTCTATGTAAATGTATGTACGAGTATACTCGTATTATGTAGTCGTCTGATTTTATAAATCAAATAACGTACGCGCGCGCGTCAGATGCGCGTAATATTTAATGCGCTTACGTAATCGCGTGTATAATACTCGTATAATTTTTCCACCAGATGAATTAGAGAAACTTGTGGGTTTTTTTGTGCACAGTTTTTCTCAGATTTATTACAGTTAGTAAACTAACAGAACGAAAAAAGAAAAAAAAAATACTTAGGTACTGTGTAAACAATCGCTAGCTATATGAATGAATAATATGGATGTACGCTTTGGTCACCGTGATTACAAAATACGAGTATCAAATTTGCCATTAAAATTCGTTTAAAAAAACTTACGAGTATTTTACAGTAAGTAGGTGTACCTATTTCAATTTTTTCATTCTTTTCGAAAAATTTAGCGTTCCAATTTCGGAATAGATGGCGTTTTTTGCCCCAAAAAGCGAATATGTAATATTTTTATTTTTTCAACTTATTTCGCTCTCGAGTCATTCCGTGTCAAATCGGCTCGATTTTGGTTTGGGTCCTCGCAATTCTTCTTACGCAACAAAAACCAAAATTTTCACGTGCTGAGCGCAATCGATACCTACACCTAGTGTTGAAAGTTTTTAAAGAAGCGGTGCAGTGGTTCTGTTGATAAGTACCTACGTGTAAATGATACGATAATACCAGAAAACGTATTACTCGTATCTTACGTGCCAAAATCAGCAACAATCGTCGTCGTATTATAACAGAACAAAAATAGTCATTCCAAACATTTGAAAATATAATACGTAAATACGTATACGTATACATACCTAATGGCGATTTATTTTCAAAATAAGATGTCGACCTTTGTAGGTTCAGCGAACTTTACGTAAACAAATACGCGTATCAGCGACCAGCGGGATCTCGGATCGCCGCCGCGCCGCGCCGTTGTTATTGTCTGAAAAGGGAATAGGTACCTACTGGAGACCATTGACCAATCAGATTACAGTTCGCAACACGAAAATTAATAATGTACTTGGTAGCCGACAATTTGTTTTCTTTACTCGAAGACATCGATCAAACGACCTGGGGAACCCTCTTGCCAGGTCCCCCGGACCTTGCTTGTTTCAATCAATTTTCGAGAGAACATGTTAAGATAAAGCGAACGCGTTGTAAAATTTACGGTACCTAGGCTACCTAATTCCAAAAATAGAATCACTCGGATTTTAAGGCTGTACTCTACGGAGACGGAGAGCGTTCTACTCGTAGTCGTAATTCGAGAACCGGTCGAAATACGAAGCCGATTTGTTCGTTATTTTCATCGTTCGTTCGTAAGACTGCGTACGCAATACGCATACGCAATCGAGCGAACGAATTTAGTCGCGCGTATTATTACCTCATGTCCCGCGACCCGCTACCATCTACGAGTAGGTAAACTTCAGACGGCGATTTATTCTGCGAATTTTCAAAATTCTCGCAATTTTTATTCACCAATACGTAGGTACTATAGGTACTGGTATTTCATCTGTGAAATCGAGGGTAGGGTAGGTTAGGTATGTAGCCATATTTTCTAATTTTGCTTTTCCAACAGAGATGCGAGCATCTAAAGTACCTCCATTCGATTCCTATTATAGCCATTAAATGCCCTAAATCAAAAATATATCGACATACCCTCGCTTTCGAATGTTTTTTGAGCAAAATACGTAAATTAAACGCCAGAAAAATCCGTTGGATAATTTTGGCACAATCCCCACCCAAAGTTGACCATTTTTCATCAAAATATCTTACAGAACGCGCTCCGTAGAGAAATGCCTTAATCGCGTAAGTACTTACCCGTTTTTTTCCGATAAAAAACCAACTTTGTAGTCACTCGGAAAGCTCGAAAAAGTAATCCAAAAAGTGACGAAACATAACATTCGAATGAGGAAAAATCCACCGAAAAACCCGCGACTTTTAGCTGCGTGTTAATCAAAATCTTAAAAAAATGAAACTCGTCGATAGAATTTTGTAAAATTTTAGCACAAAGCGGGACTTTTTGGTCATTATTATTGCCAAGAAAGTAAGTATAGGTACTATCTTTTCGCGTTTTTTACTGAAAAAGTTAAACTACAGAGTTTGCAACTTTTGATTTTTCTTTAAAACGAATTTTTCGGCAATTTTGAGCAAAAAATTGAGAATTTTCACAATTTCAAGCAAATGAAAGAGTTTTTTTTAGCGATTTTTGGTGAAAAAATGACGCGATTGTTAGAAAAATTAATTCGCCGCAAGGCGCAAGTTTTGGTCCGAAAAGAAAATTGTTGGCAATTTAAGCAAAATGCGAGGCTTTCCGCTATTTTTGACAGACAGAAACCGAGACTCGGACAATAATTTCAGCAAAATTCGGCGTTTCTTATAGCAATTTCCGGAAAAATAGCGCAACTTTGTAGCAATTTTGCTAAACAAACGAGAATTTTTGACGACGAATAAGTTGACAAAATACGAGACTCGAACAATTTTTACAAAAAGCAAAACTTTTTGGGAATACGTACTTACTCGTAATTGACCAAAAGTAATAGGTAGGTGTAGGACGTAGGTACTACGTATTTGGCGGTTTTTGGCAAAAAAGCGATATTTTCGCGTAAGTAGGTAGGTAGGTAGGTAGGTACTCGTATTTACGTATTTTCGGGGGAAAAAAGTGAGACTCGATAGCATGTTTTTGCTGAAAAGCGAGAATTTTCGTTAAAACGGAGAACTTTAGGCAAAACGGCAGCGGCGCGGCGGTACTTTTGATGCGAAAAGTCGACTTTTCCACACTTATTTAGGCCGCGAGCGAAACGAGGGCGATAGTTTTTGAAAAAAATAACAATTTTTCGAATAGATCAGTTCTCGGAACCGAATCTTCAGCTGGGGAATTCGATTTTTTGAATTTTGGCAAATTTTTTAAAATGACGCGTAAAATAGACTATTTATTTAACTCGCGCGTGACGAGGTTTATTTATACCTAGCTAGTAGCTAGGTGTAGGTACCTATAAAAATGGCGAATCGTGAGATGTAAATCTGAAATTTGGTTCGAGTGCCGATGTCAATCTCATCCAAAATCGATTGCTAATCATTTTCGAGACGACCCGCAGCGCGGCGCGACGCGGCGCGGCGCAGCCTCCAGCAGAAGTTGTGTTTTCTCCAGTACACCGGCACCGGGTTTTGCGACCATTTTCGAGTCGATCCTTAGCCTCCAAGCACAGAAGTAAGTTACTCGTATCTATTCTTTAGCACACTGGAATCGCTCCAGAAAGCGCCCGCGCCCGCGCCCGCGCCCGCGCCGCTGTAATCAACTTGGGCTGCCGCTGCTACAAGTTTTAGTTGACATCAACTTCAAGGTAGCCGTAGCCACTAGCCAAATTTCAACTAAATCGGAGGAGACGAGTTGGCGAGGTTCGCTCGTTAGTTCTTAATTTCTTATTGTCAGTATAATCTGTCACTCTATGTCCAACTACGTGTACGTGCCACGTAGAAACGTGCGAAAGTCTTTTTTCGCGAGCCACCGCGACGATGTAGGGTAACATTTTCCAGCTAATTCTGTGTCCAAACTCCACTTATCGTACTTAGCTACGACGAGAATACCTAATGGCTAATACGAGTACACAGTATCATCGCGTCGTTGAAGCCTTTACTCGTATTGTTAGAGTTTTCCTTACCTCGTACAAACGACATCGACACCAGTCACCAGTGTAAGAGTATGTAGTTGTATAGATGTACGAGTACGACGCGATGTACTATAGGTATCTAGTAGGTATATTGTACTACATATGTTGATACGTACTCGTATGTAGAAGTAGATTGTAGGTCGCATTTACGCTTGCAGCGTGACAGCGAAAAGCGACATATTCATCGAATTGTAACACATTCGAATACCGAGACTCGTCAGTACTCATCGTTGTCGTCGTGTCGCGTCGCAACAATGATGCTAATACTCGCACAGAGTGGCAGACACAAATTCAACTTACACGTACACGTATCCACATACATACTCGAATCCGTGGCCGTGTACGAAGCCGCAGATTTCCCTTAAGATATGACATGCATCTCAAATCTTGGTTCAGCTTTCGTATTCGTCGTGCAATCGCAGATACGACGTACATACGTACGTATAAGTAGAGGTACGGTTTGAAATCGAATACTCGTACGCGTAGTCGCATACCTCACAAAGGTGGCCAATACATACGAGTATATGCACTATGCACTATGCACTATGCAGTATGCACCTTTTGCCCTTCTTTTTGTCTTTCGTATTTCCAATTTTTCTTTTGACGAATTTGCAAAAATGCATGGAGTGTGAAAAACGATGGCGAACGAACGTAGTATATTTGGACATGCTCGGGGGTTTCTGAAACGTTTTCGGAAACTCCAGTACGTATTAAAATCGCATCCGGTCAATTCTACATGCGTCAAAAATTAGGCACCAACTAAATTTCAGTCATCCAATCAAGTAAGTAGGTAGGCATACAATATACCTACATACGAGTATATTATTGGGTATTTTGTGGTTGGAAAAATTCCCAAAGAAATGTATGTAATGTAATGTAATGTATACTATAGACTCCAAATCTTTGTTTCCTATTGATTCGACTGTCTAATTTCAGTTTTATACGTTCAATTGTGGTAGGTCTAGGTACCTAAAATTGTGATCTTGAACCTCGACTCGTACTCGTATTTGATTTTTTTTTAAATTTCTCATAACTTCAATTCGCTCATTTCTCCCGTAAAAAATACTTACATATAGTTAGGTACTCGTAATTATGTGTATTGTGGACTGTGTAGGTGTTGTGTAGAATCTATGATAACTCACCAGTCACCATTCACCACAGTACGACTACGAGTACAATAAGCTCGGTTTGTTCCGAGTTGTTTTTTTTTTCCTTATTGTACTGTCGTACGTCTACGTAGACGTACGAGTATCTACCAAAATCTAGGAGAAAATAGGAGAAAAAAGAGAGAAAAGATAAGGCCATCGAATAGGGCAAGAAAAAGAAAGAAACACGCACGGCACGGCACGGCGCGGCGCGGAGGAGGAAAAAAAGCGTTTTCGTCGAAAAAATTTCGAGAAGTGCAATAGCAGAAACATTTACAATAAAATATGGTTAACGGAAATACGAAAAAGCGCATTCGTTTCTAGGATGTGGTGCAGGCGAAGCGGGGCGGCGCGGGGCGCGGGGCGGCCCGGTGGCGAGCACGAGTGAGAAAGCACTATGTGGAGCAAAAAGAAGAGCGATATTTGTAAAAAATTTCGTAAAAGTAACTTTTGACGTCGAGCATGCGGCGGCGACCAAAAGTCGGGCGGCAAGAAAAAACGCCCCTTCTCGGTTTGCGCCATGAATCGAGGTGATACATACGAATATTCCCCTTGCACTTAATAACCAATAACGTGCGACGCCCCTTTAGCATTATTATTATTATCTTTGGCTCTTTTTTTATCTCTCTCTCTCTCTCTCTCTCCTTCTGTAGTTGGTTTTCGTTTTCGTCGTTGCCCCGTGCCCGCGTCGCGTCGCGTCGCGTGATATATAGTCTCATAATCGTCCCATCTTGTTACGTTAGATGCATTAAAAGATTTTTCTCTCATCGGCGTGGCGCGGCGGCGATACGGTGCTCTGCTCCTCTGTTCTCTTCGTCTACAACGCGACGTATGTGTACGTCTATACGTACACAATACACATACGTTGCAATACGTTACGTATACCTCTTACTACGAGGTCTTTTTCTTCCTCTATGCTAGAAAATTCCTATGCTGCATTCGTTTTTTCTTCGTATTTATGCGTACGTAGACGACGTACCTAGTGCCTATCTTCGTACATTCGTACATTCGTACATTCTTCATAGCATAGTTCAACTTGGCTGCTGTGACTGTGACTGTGTTGCCCTTGCCCTGCGCCACGCTGCGTCGCGTCGCCCTCGCGGGGTCTTTGTCTTCACATCGTTGCAAATGCAAACGTATGTCTATTCCATGTCGTAGGTGTATACTGTATGTACATATGTGTACTCGTATTACAATATAAATTGAGTTGGCCGAGTTACCCCGCAGGGTGTCCTTGTAATGGATATTCGTAAGGATGGCTCATTAGTCATTACCTAACCTACGTTCTGGTTTTTCTATCGTCGTGGTCATCATCGTTGTCGTCCTCCTGCTGATACGTGTGTGCGGTGTAAGTACTGTGTACTGTGTATGTGTGCCATTTGCCTAGTGCCTGCCTAGTGCCTACCTATACGAGTAGTTTACCTACCTTTCGTTAACACCTCTCCAAGGGTTTGTGTAGTGTGTAGTGTGTAGAAACAAGATGACCTAGACGGAGAGCGGGCAAAAAAAGAAGCAAAATGAAGTACCTATAACATCTTATTCGATCCTTTCAGTTGTAACGAATTTTTTTTAATCCGTCTTTTTCATTCAGTTTCAGCTTTTTATCTTCGATCGAGAGGCAAACGGCATTTTTTGAGCGCGCTCTATATTTGTGACCAAAAATTACGATTCCCAAAGTTGCGGCTACTCGATAGGGTGGCCCTTATTTTCCGAGTTGAGATTTTCCCTCCTCACAACCATCAAAGTGGTGACCTCTAAGGAGAAAATAATTCCCTATTTTTTAGTTTTTCCATTTTCGAAAAACTCGATCTGCGGCGCCGTGGGGCCCTCAATTTTCAAAAATAAAAAAAATACAAATCCGCCGAATAATTATAAAATGTCAAAATTGTACGTTCTATTATCTCTAAAAAGTCCCTTTCGAGTAAAATAAACTCTCGCGACAATTTTAGCTAGATCCGTTGAAAACCAAGCTGACCCCCCCCCCCCCCCCCCCACACACACACACCGATTAAATGTGGTTCGTTTAAAATTCAGTATCTTCTGGGAACAAATTTTGGATTTTACTTGTCTTTCGAGAGTTGTAGCGAATGCTTCCGTATTTGAGGAAGAGGCGGGCAGAGCACCAGAAATTCCCAACCAAGTATCGCCAACTTCCCAACTAGCCGCCCTGGTGACTAAAAAAAAGTTCTTAAGCTGATTGGGAGGAGGAGGGGGAGGGGGAGATTTACGATTTCGTGGAATAAAACGGTGAATTTTTAAAATGAAATAAGCGACGAAATAGTATTGGTATTACCATACAAGGACCGAAAGTGAGCGTTTTTATGGCGAGCGAAAGTTTGGGGACCGAGCCGAATCACTTTCGGTGCTTGTATTGTAATATACTGTTGCGCGGCCAGGGAAAGGAGAGCTTTCGTGCAGCAACGGACGAGTGGGAAAACGCACTTTCATGATACATACCTATATCAGTAATGAAAAACGAATTTCAGCTATTCTAGGTCAGCCTGGTTTTCTAGGGAGAGGCGGCTAATGTCGTCACGACTGTCGTCAGCGTTCATTTTACTCAAAAGTCAAAAGGCGTTAGAAGTTGAAATTTTTGAATTTTAAAAATTTTTCTTCCAAGTTGGATTTTTTTGATTTTTGAAGATTGAGAGACCCGCAGCGGGCCGAGTTTTTCAAAAAATAAGGAATCATTTTCCGAGCGGAGGTCTCCACTTTGAGGGTTGGGAGCAGAAGAAATGGCCAATTTTTGTCAAGTAACTACTCTTATAGTTGAGGGACACCCTAGTACACGTATATGTACGTGTACGTGTACGTGTACGAGTACACGCATTGAAAAAAACTCGCCTAAATTTCGATAGTGGGGGGAGGGAGGGGGGGGGGTCAAACCATAATATTCGTTCCAAAAAATCGTGCTCCCGTTCAAATCGGAGGTGAACACCGAACACCTCGAGCTAGGTTTCCCAAGAGCGATCTCCTTCAATTTCGTCTAAAGTCAGCAACGGCAAACCATTTTCACATCTGTATAATACCTATGGTTCGAGTTGCCGCGTTCATAAATTTGACGAATCATTTGACGATTGACACACCTGTTACAGAACAATCGCGGCGACTTTGCGAGCCTTTTTACATAATTTGAAAACGGGGGGGGGGGGGGAGGTTGCACGGCCTCTCTTTCCGTACGTCTAGTGCTCTGCTCTCCTTTCAAAGTGTAAGATTGATTTCGCGATTAAACCCACATCCTTCGAGTACATTGGCAAAATATGCTGTTAGCTCACAGTACACGTCTACACGACTAGTCCGTCCTTAGAATGAATTTTTGGTTGCTTCTTCGTTTTACTCGTACCTCTACCTATCTACCTGACTACGAGTATTTTACCCAATATACTCGTACGTACTCGAACGTACAGGTGTTCGCTTCTTTTCTTTACGAAAAAACCACTTTTCAATCTCGAACAATCGCTTACTCGCCTACTGGCTGCAAAAAGTACTTACCAGCTTAAAGGGATAGGGAAAGGTGTACTACTTTACAGGCGCTTAAAAAAGCTCGACCATCGTCGCGTCGTCCAACAAGCTGTACCGCCACACCACGCCAATCCAATCCGCCATACACAGGCAACACTACATACGTGTAGTATTCTAGAGACCAGCTTGGCGGCAGGGCAGAGTATAGGCCTACATAGTACATACGAGTATACTCGTAAGTGGATTTGAATAAAATATTTAGGTAGACAGTTGATTAAAACAAGATCGAGTGCTTTGTGGATAGTACGAGTACGAGTACGAGTAAAAGCTTCTTTTGGATAATGAGCCGTGTGACGTTCGAGCACCGAAGAGAATCTGTCATCAAAAGACACAACTACGTATGTCGTATACCTATTACCTACAGTAGGTAGACGGTAGAGGTACTACTCGTAGGTCTAGGTATACGCGAGTAGATAGGCAAAGACATCTACTTGGCGAACACGAGAGTAGGCTACATCGCTCGGAGTATACCTGCCTGTGTCTCGTCTACCTATGTCTGGTGGTGTCTAGGTATACGGTATACATACTCGTGTATACATTTAGAATTTAGATAGAGGTAGTACTGTAGGCCAAAACATTGCGGTACGGAACTGAACTTTCCTTCATCGTCGTTACTTTTAAAAGCTACTTAGCTTTGATATACGTACATACGTTTATAACCAAAGCTTTATACTATGGTATAGGTACGTAACTACGTATACGAGTAAGTATACTCGTACATGCACTATACACTATACAGCAGCACAGGCACATTCAGGTTAGGTATACTAAAACCGTGTACTTGCTGGACTTACTACGAGTATCTGTCTATACATGTAAAAGTAGGTACTAGGTAGGTAAGGTACATACTAGGTGCATTGCGTTTATGTTCCTCCTCCTCCTCCTCCTCCTCCTCCTCCTCCTCCTTCGCCGCTGCTCAACTTTATTCATTCGTTGTAAGAAAAACATCTGCCACTTTGCCTCATCCAAAGGATTTTTTTTTCGACCGTTAATTTCGCAGCACAAAGATAGTACGAGTACAGTACGCGAAGGTTATAGTTAATTAGAATTTCCAATATGGCCAACTTCCTCATCTACATTTTTTTTTGCTCCGTTTTTGTAATTTCGCGTAATGAAGCTTCGATTTCAATTACGCGTAGATACTTTGATGTTGAAAATATTAAAATTCATTTTTTTTCTTTTTTTTTTTTCGATCTCTAATATCGCTGTTCCATCTTAATCGCGCACGAAAGAAAGCAAAAAAACATTGGCTCCGTTATTCTGTTTCTTTTTTTTGTTCGGTCTTGATTTTTTTTTCATTTTTTGAATGAGTGCTTCCGTAGTCTACCTAATTTACGACGTATGCCGAGTAAATGTACTCGTAAGAAAGAACGCTATTTTAAAAAAATACGTAAAATGTACGTATACGCCATGTTGAGAATTTTAAACTTGGCGTATGCTTGGTACATACGAGTAGACATACATACATAGGTAGGTACGTTATGTATACGTAGACGTACCTCTACCTACTAACTACGTACATATACGTATGTACAAGCGTAAACGCGAGTGTATGTGTATTGTGTATTGCGTATAGAGGTAGTAGGTACTAGATATAGGTGGTATACCTACATATTTGCTATATGCTGTAGGTACTAGTAATTTACACGATGCGATGTATGTAGGTGTAGGTCTAGTTAGGTATACGCGTACGTCTTGTCAAATGCACTACTCGTACCCAGCAAAGAAATATGTACATACATTACAAAAGCTTGGTAGATTACACATTACACAGCTCAACTTTTGCCTCGATATAATATGCATTGTAGGTACTACTCGTACATACTACCTACCTAACCGCTGTACTATAATGAACGTACACCTTTGTAGGATTGTAGGTGTAGGTGTAGGTGTAGGGTGTAGGCACACTGTGGTGTGTGCACTGTGCATTGCATATGCGTAAGAGTCATGCTCGAAAAACTTTGATAGAAATTGCAAAATTTACCTCACCGTGTGGCGTGTAGCTGTAGCAACGAGTAGTACGTGTACGAGTAATTCGAAAACTTGGAGTTTCAAAAATCTGCCGGAGCCGGAGGCTCCAGAACTATTCAGAATGGTTTGAAACCGTTCCGTTTCCGCATTCGATTCGGCGCGGCGCGGCGCGGCGCGGCGCGGCGTGTTGAAAATATACGGTGTATTAGTGTATTCCTTTACCTGTATAGGGCGGATCGCCAGAAGAAAAAAAAGAGTCGATGGATTTTGAGCAAATTCTGCGAGAACTTTCGTTTCGAGTTGACAATGAAATGACCCGTCGAAAAAATCGTGGCTTTTTTCGCCGCTGTATGTCGTGTCGCTACCGAACCTAGTTTGGGAAAAATACGTAGGTATAACGCAGTCCCAATAAATGCAAATCAAAAGTAGGTACATAGGTATCTAAAGTTGGAAAGTGGCTCGGATCCACCGTCGCGTCGCGTCGTCGCGGTCGTAGGCATTTGAAAAATTTTCAAATGGCTCTCCTGCCTGCGAAAAAACATCGTAGGGACTTTCGCTTTGCGCCAGTTCTCATCGTTTGATAGCCTTTGCCGACTTGCAAAATATGAAAAACTTTGGTAAAAACGATGCGGAAACTCTACGCGTCGCGCCGGGCCGGGCCGGGCCCGGCAGTTGTACGAGTAAAACTACTCGTATTTAATATCGACTCCTGCGAAGCGAATTTCATCAATTCGTACCACTCTGGAGCCTCGAGTTGCGATTTTCGATTCTTTCAAAATACAAAAATACACTATACGAGAGTACCTTTGAAAATTGCTTCGTAAAGCGTGGAAATGAACTGGCGCGATCACGATGGCGTTTTAAAGGGGTTATGCCAATTTGAGCACATTTCCGGGCGGATACCTTGTTTGTACCTATGTACCTACCTGAAGGCGTTTTTTTTGACCAGTCAATTTTTTTTACTCGTAACGATAAGTACATATTAAGTACCTACTACGAGTAGATGCCGATCAGAAAAAGCACACTCGCACTCGACTGTGTCCACCTGCAAATCCGTCCAAATGTGCCACTATCAGATTTTTATCTGTCTTACGCCCTCGCTTGCGAGTAGGTACCTGTACCTAAACCTATACCTACCTACTCGTACGAATATACTGTTCAAATAATGTCAATTATTGCAAATACTCGTATTCTTTCAACGACGACGCGACGTTAGCATTTTGCGATGCTATTCGACGATGCGACGCGACGCGATGGAAGCATTCTGCATGTTGGCAAAATATTCGTCATCACGTACCTACCTACCTACCTACCTAACTACTTACTTTACGTCGTACTCGTATACTACGTATGTAGATGTACTTGTTTTCGAAAGTTCATTACCTACGGTTTTAAGGCGTGCAAAAAACATCTCGCGAATGGGAATGCACGATAGGTAGATTAGACACGACGAGTAGAATACGATTACCAATAGATGGTAGCTAGGTACTCGTAACTGAACGAGTGAACATAGCAGTAAAAATTCTTTCAATTCGTTCAGCTCGTTTGCTACAGGTATAAATACGACTGTTAACGAACTGTACACATAGTAAGTAGAAATACTTACTTACCATGAACAGACAAATTCGTCGTATCGTTGTAAAAAAAAAAAATGATAAAATTTCAAATTTTTCCTTCGATAATTCGAAACGGATCGAAAACATGTAAGAAAACGATTTTTTTTTTTTTTTCGAAAACTGCGACCGCGACCGTTGAAAAAATTTATCATGTAAAATTTTTCCATTTCCGACGAATTCGTTGGTCGTTGGTTAGTACGCCGC
Source organism: Planococcus citri (assembly GCF_950023065.1). Taxonomy (NCBI): domain Eukaryota; kingdom Metazoa; phylum Arthropoda; class Insecta; order Hemiptera; family Pseudococcidae; genus Planococcus; species Planococcus citri. The sequence goes on along the minus strand of NC_088679.1, from coordinate 83,426,314 downwards.
GCCGCGCCGGAAAAAAATAAAAATAAACGAGTACGTACTCGAAATTATTTGAATGAGCGAACTACAGCTTATATTATACAACAACTGTGCAAAAATAACTCGTAAAAATTTACGTTTTGGAAATTCTACGCGAATAAGAACGGACTATTTAATCAAATTCTTTTACAACTTTGTAGTAAAACATGGTTCGCGTATACGTCTAGGTAGCTAGACCTACTATACGTACGAGTACATACAGGGTGCCCAGAAATATCGTGAACCCTTAATCAGTAATCCTAAAAAAGTTTTCTGCCAAATATTTCGGTTGGTCACACTCGCAGCGAATGATACGAGTAATAATGATAGTAGGTACTAGGTACATGATGGGGGCAAGGCAGGAACCTCCACGTTGGTGCCCCTGGAGCGCGCATAGGATAAAGAAGATGGATGAACTAAGAAGATTTCATAGAGAATTTAGACTTGCGTGTACTGATCCTGCCACAACCGGGACATCGGAAAAACGGCCCTTTTCAGGGCCACCCTTGACAGCGGTGACCATCAACATCGAGGGTTTCACTCAATCAAAGGCAACGATCCTGGCTGAAATATGTGAGGAGACCAAATGTGATGTTATCTGCATCCAGGAGACTCACATCCCATCTGAGAGGAAACTGCCATGGATAGAAGGTATGAAGGCTGTGGCAGCAATCCCTCACAACAAACACGGAAGCGCCATCTACACCCGTAAGGAAATTGAAGTACACTCCAGTGAGACAAGCGGAGAAGACACTGTGGAAATTATTACGATCGAATTGGAGCACTGCACAGTAACATCAGTGTATAACCCTCCTGGAAACATATTCTCATTCCAAAAACTTCCAAACTGGAATGAAGCAAAGGCAGCTATCATTGTTGGAGATTTCAATAGCCATAGTAGTGAGTGGGGATATCTGGAGACAGACAATAGCGGTGAGGCAGTTGAAGAATGGGCAGACAACTCCAACCTCACACTGATACACGATGCCAAATTACCATCATCCTTCCAGAGTAAGAGATGGAAGAGAGGCTATAATCCTGACCTGATCTTCACCTCATCTAGAATCAGCAACCTAGCAAAGAAGAAGGTACTGCAGCCCATCCCACGCACCCAACATAGACCTCTCCTAGTAGCTGTGGAGGCAGCAATCAATCCAACAACTGTACCCTTCCGCAGACGATTCAATTTCAAAAAAGCAGATTGGGTGTGCTTCAAAAACTGTGTTGAAGAAGAAATTAAGACGATTGAACCAGTCCCAGAGAACTATGGAGATTTTGTTGACATGCTGCAGTCAGTGTCGAGAAGGACTATTCCGAGAGGCTGTAGGGTAAAATATGTCCCAGGGCTAAATGGCCAGACAAAGGAACTACTGGAGGAGTACCAAAGTTGCTTCAGCCAGGCCCCGTTTGCTGAATCAACCATAGAAAAAGGAGAGGAGCTGATGGCACTGCTGGCTGATGGTAGGAGCAAGAAATGGATCGAACTCATGGAGGGGCTGGACCTGACCAAGGACAGCTCCAAGGCCTGGAAACTCATCAAACGCCTCAATGGAGAGAAAACAAGTTGCCCATCCATCCCCAAGGTTACACCAAATGAAATAGCTAGCCAGCTGGTTGAAAATGGGAAACCTCCGATCAAAATCCAGAAGAGTAGGTGGAAGAGAACTGAAAGTGAAGAAAAGAACCACCTGAGCACCCCCTTCGCCATCCAAGAAGTCACAGGTGTGATCAAGTCACTCAAAAATGGCAAGGCAGCTGGATTAGATGGCATACACAGTGAGCAGATTAAGAGAATTGGGCCAATAGGTGTCAAGTGGCTGACTGACCTTTTCAATAATGTGGCAAAGACTGCGAGGATGCCGAAGCTCTGGCAGAAGTCAAAGGTAGTAGCAATTCTTAAACCTGGGAAAGACCCTGATGATAGGAAAAGCTACAGACCCATCTCACTCCTGTGCCACTGCTATAAGTTATTCGAGCGACTGCTTCTTAATAGAGTACAGGACACAATTGATGGCAGACTTATCCCTCAACAAGCTGGCTTTCGCCAGGGGAAAAGCTGTACAAGCCAGGCCACCAACCTCATACAACACATTGAAGATGGTTTTGAGAAGAAAAAAATCACTGGTGCAGTGTTTGTTGATCTAACTGCTGCATATGATACTGTGAACCACCACCTACTGTGCAAGAAAGTATATGACATCACCCAGGACCACAATTTTACCACCATTATTAAATCTATGCTCAGTAACAGGATGTTCTATGTAACCCACATGGGAAAGTCCAGTAGATGGAGAAGGCAAAAAAATGGACTGCCACAGGGGAGTGTTCTTGCCCCAATTCTTTTCAACATATACACAAATGACCAGCCAATCGGAGACCAGACTAGACACTTCCTGTATGCAGATGACCTAGCAGCAACAGCTCAGGGGGATACACATATAGAGGTACAAGAAATGTTGCAGGAAACCCTAAACAAACTGCAGACTTACTATGTGGATAATGCCCTCAGACCAAACCCATCCAAAACTCAAGTGTGTAGCTTCCACCTGAAAAATGCAAAGGCAAAATGTACATTGAAGCTGGTGTGGGGAGGAGTGCAGCTAGAAAACTGTGAAAATCCCAAGTACCTAGGCATCACACTAGATCGAACCCTCACATATAAGAGACACTGTGAGAACACAAAAATGAAGGTGGAAGCAAGAAACAACCTACTGAGGAAACTGGTATCAACTAGATGGGGAGCAAAGCCAAAGACACTGAGGACAACAGCCATGGCACTGTGTTACTCTACAGCAGAGTATGGATGTGCTGCCTGGGGGCGATCAGCACATGTTAAGAAGATTGACGTTGCTCTCAACAACACCATGAGAATTGTGTCTGGCTGCCTAAGACCAACCAGTGTCAAACACCTACCAAGAATATGTGGCATTGCACCCCCTGGGATAAGACGGTGTGTGGCTGCGGATGTAGAGAGGACAAAAAAAGAACAAGACCCCCGCCATGTCATGTTCAACCAGAAGGAGGTGACCCCAAGGCTGAAGTCAAGGAGGAGTTTCATGAAGGAGACCCATGAGATGAAAGTGGATCCAGTGGAGGAGAGAGAGAAAAGATGGTCGGACCTGGAAAAGACTACATGTTACGAGAACCTGGCAAATGGACACGAATTGCCATATGTAGAGTGGCTCACACTGAACCGGATCCGAGCCGGATGCGCCCGGACAGCAGTAAACCTTACTAGATGGGGCATTCAGGACGATGTGAAGTGTCCGGATTGCGGACAAAAACAAACTGACGACCACCTCCTCGTATGTGGCACAGGCACTGCATACACTAGAGAGGAGTTGTGGGGAGAAATGAACAATCGCACAGAGGGCCTGGTGCAGAGATGGAAGGGGAGAATTTAAAGAGATCCGAATGTCCCGGACACGAGAAGAAGAAGAAGAAGGTACATGATTGGTTGTTGGACTGAAGTGATAACATTCCACCAATCATTCGCATCTACGAGTATTTAACCGTTCACGTTGCCAACCTATATTGGTAATGAAAAACTTTCTTCGGGGTTCACGATATTTCTGGGCACCCTGTAGAAATAGAGATAGTACATAGTAGTAGTAGTATATTTGTTTTAATTCTTTGAAATACAATTTGAAATAACAAGAACCCGTATGCGCCGAGTCGCGAGCGGGGGTGGCTACCACAAAACTAACCGTAACTAGAGAATCACATTGCTGTAACTACTACACAATAATAACAAAGTATAAAGTACGTAAACAAAAAGAAAAAATGAACAGATAATAATACGAGTAATGCGTAAGTATAAACAGGATGAGATCAGTACCTACAGGGTGGACAGAAATATCGGGTACCCCTAAAAAAGTTTTCTGCTAAATACTTCGGTTGGTCACAGTGAATGATAATAATAATAGCACATGATTGGTTGTTAGACTGGAGAGATAACATTTCACCAATCATATGCATCTATTTCAAGTTGCCAACCTATATTTTCAATGAAAAACTTTCTTAGGGGTACCCGATATTTCTGTCCACCCTGTATCTAGCAGGTAGGTAGGTAGGTAGGTAGGTACCTAGTACAGTGTGCCCAGAAATATCGAGCACCCCTAAGGAAGTTTTTCATTAAAAATATAGATTGGCAACGTGAACGGTTAAATAGATGCGTATGATTGGTGGAATGTTATCTCTCCAGTCCAACAACCAATCATGTGCTATGTATCATTATTACTCGTATCATTCACTGTGACCAACCCAAGTATTTTAGTAGAAAACTTTTTTAGGGCTACTCGATATTTCTGGGCACCCTGTAGGTACATCTGGAAGCGAATTACGACGTTAAAATTTACGCAAATTGGCCTAATCAATCGGTTCGTTATGCTCGATGGTTTTTTCCTCCATCTTTTCGCAACCAAAACAATATACTCGTCGTACTCGTAGGTGCCTAACAACAAAGTAAAAGAAAAAACCACCTTGGTAATTAAAATTACGTCTCGTAATACAGGATAAATGACCATTTTTCTCTTCGTCGCCGCGGCGCTTTGGCTTCTCTTGAGATACGTAATTTTTTCTTCAGCGAGTTACGAGTTTAAAATGAGTTTTAGACTTTAAACTTTTAAAATTGGTTTTCATTTTGGTGGCGTGGCGATGGCGCGGCGCGGCGCGTTTTACAAACTCAACTGGCAACAACTTTTTAGCCCGAAAAAGTTAGTCGGGCTAAGATTTGGCGTTAAAATTTTCACATTTTTCGACAGCGCCGCGGCCGCGCCGCACCGCCGAAAGGTGTTATACTCGTAGGTACCTAATGAACGGAGGATTTCAGCGCCACCGCCACCGCCACGGGTCATTAAAAATTGAATTTTCATAAATTAAGTGGCTAGGTAGAGGTACCTAAACGATTTATCGTACCTGCGAAGTAAAGGCGAGGCGTCAGCGTGTCGTTTTCAACGCGATGAGATTGAAATACTTGTACCTTTCTAGTGTCTACGTCTACGTAAGTAAATTAAACGGCGAAATAATGAAAAATAATAATATCTACTCGTAGGTACTTATAACGAAAACAATCCACTTATACCTCGCGTCGCGTCGCGTCGCGTCGTCGACATCTCTTCAAAAAACAAACAAAACAAAACCGTAGGTACATATTTATTTACGAGTATGTACCTAGACCTACTACCTACCTATATATACCTATGTAATGTACGTAGACGTACTCGTAAGCGTAAGAGTACGATGCGAGTATCATTTTACGTCGAGAACTCATCGCGTCGCTTCGTTGAAACGGCTCACAGCTCCGCTCCGGGGAAAAAGGTCTCGGCCTGTGTTTCGTGTTCCGTGTTTCTGTCTTTCTCTTCGCACTCTCGAACCACTTACGCGATAATTTTTCAAAATTTATTCCACTTACGTTTTACACACACACACACACACACACACACACATACGAGTACGAGCTACGCGTATGTTCTCGTGTAAATCACAGATTGCGCGAAAAAGTCGGCTAATAAATTTTTTCCAGCTTTTTCGCACGTATACGTAGACGTTCGAGTACTCGTATTTCGCTCTCCGCCAACATTAAGGCAGACGCAGACGGAGGGCGCGCAAAAAAGCGGAAAATTTTTTTAAGCTTTTTAAAAAACCGTTATACTCGTACGTATCGTAATATCGAAATGAAAACGTAAATTCGTTCGGGTTAGCGGAATTTTAAAGCCGATTGTTAAGCATTTCCTCTCCTTTTCTCTTTAATAAAGAATAATGTTGTCGTACGTACGAGTAGAACAGACGTCGAGACTTTACCAACGTTAGTTTACTTTTGTCTGCTCGTATATATTTTTACCCCTCCGTGTCTCGAGTAATTTTAAAAATACTTTATTTCGGGGTTTCCTTTTTTCCCCTTTTTTCCTTTTCCTTTTTTTTTTTTTTTTCAATTTACTAAAAACACCATTAGTATACGAAAAAATTTTCCATTTATTTTAATTTTATCATAGAATTTTCGTTGGCCAAAGTGTTTTTAAAAAATTATTCCTAAACGTTTGGTGTTTTTCAGATTTTTTTTATTTTATTTTTTTTTTTTATTTTTTTATTTTTCAATCGAGTTTTGTGTATTTCGAGCATTTTTGTTTTTAATTTCGTTTCCCTTTTTTTTTCTCACACTACGTGTTTTTCGTTCATTCGTTTGTACGACTTTGCTCTTACAAACACGAAACTACCTAGGTACTCTCTTAACGGTTCGGTTAAACGTTTGTTATTTTCGGGTTTTTATTCGACACAAAACGCGGTAAATCTTTTAGGTGCTTTCCTTCTTTTTTCCCTCTTTTTTCTCTCTCACACTCTCTCTCTCTCTCATTCACGCTTTTAACTTCACTCTCGTTTTAATTTCATTTTTAGACCAGAACACGAGTGGAAATCTCATTTGGGACGATGACGAGAAGAGCGGGGGGTTGTTACCACTTGATGATTTCGCGCGCTTTTTCTCTCTTTTCCGACACGACGACAACTAGTCAACGACGCGAGGCGTATTTCGTAATAATTTTATTTTTCGGTTGTCGAGCCAATTCGATTAAAAACTAGGTATACCTACTCGTATAAACGACGAAGATAATAATTTTCGAATTCATTTCGAGTTCTCGCACGGTGTAAATGATCCGAAGTTTTCTACAGTTTTCTCATCGCAATCGATGTGGTCGAACGTTTATTTTGTTTATACGTACATATTTACCGTTACGACGCGACGTTACTCGAGTTTTGATTTCATCCCTAATTGTTGATTGAAATATACCTACGCTGTTTTATCGGGCCGGCGCGCGGTGGGGGGGAGGGGGGTGAGATGGTGGTACGATGTGTAGGTTTTTGAAACGTGCGAATGAATTTTTTTGGCATTTTGTACATTTTTTTATGATTTAAGATCCCGAAAAAATACCATTTTCTCTGTCAATATTGAAATTAGCCCTTGAAAATGATCACGACCACGTTTTCTCTGGCTGTTTGATTTTTTCATCTGTTTATACAAATTTTGGACTAGTTTAGAAAACTCGAAATACCGCGGCACCTTTAATTCGCCGCTTGAGATGCTGCTACTTATAGGTAGGTATTTGTATGTAGTAAAATTGAATTACGCCGAGTCCAGATGTAACTTTTAAAACCACCTCTCTACTGACATCTCTTCAAAAAAAAAATAATAAAAATCATAAAAATAAAAAAAAATCAATAAAAATACATACCTACGTATATATCTATTCTACACCATTCCTTATTCACCTACAGTAAGTTGATACTTTATTTGTGAATTCAAATTCAACATACCTACATCGTGTCGTTTCGTATTCGAAAACCACTCCCAATTAGGTAGCTTACTTACGCGTATCTGTACGTACCTCTACCTACATATGTAACTGGAAAGTCCAACTTTTAATTAATTTATCACTCGATGCGTGGTGGGTACCTCTACCTACATAATTAGTGTTAGAAAATCTCCTGATAGACGAGACGTACGAGTACCACATTTACTCGGGCTAGCTCCCGATGGGCTAATTCTGTAACGAGACCTTCTCATCTTGCAGCATGTTCTCGTCATCGTGTAATATAGAAATAGAATACCTTTACGTACACACGATACACGTTTATCTTTATATACGTGTACGTGGGTAATTCTCAAAAAAAAAAAAAACAAAAAGGTAAATTTTGATACTTACTCGTATGCATAAGTTTGAAAAAAAACAAAAATCGTTTTTTTGGAAAATTTCAACTGGGAATCATTTGTATAGGTGCCCCAGATCCCTTTTGTAGTGTTGGCCTCAATTCAATCCACCCTCACAGTGGGCCCTGACCACACCCCCCCCCTAAAATGGCGATAATTGGGATTTGACCCTCATCGATGTGTAATATGTCGATTGATATGTTTTCTTTCGAGGACGTAGAGTTCCAATCTGGACTTATTTTTTTGGTAGGGGGTGGTGAGGTGTGGGGAGGGGAGAAATGTCAAATTTTGCTTATATTATCGCGTAATATGTCGACTAGCGCGATAAATTGGGGGAAATTATTTTTTTGCGCCGAAATGCTCAGGATGGTGTCCTAAATGACATACTAAAACCCACCCTAAATCCGCGTGGTGCTTCTCCCCCCCCGACCCACATTTGTGCTCCTTAGCACAGTTTTTCGCCATTTTCTCCCCCGCATTGCATTTTAGCGAAAAGTATGTGGTTAGATAAAAGAATCTACGTCAAATTCCCGATCTAACGATGTATCAACTTTCCTTGTATGTTCAAGAGGAGGGGGGGGTGGAACCACAACCATTCAAAAAAAGGGAGTTTCCTGAAAAATACAATATACTCAAAGAATATAGGCGCGTAAGGGGGGTGAAATGGTCCCCGAAAGCGTTCGAGTTGATATCAGCATTGAAGATGGGTACGATTGAGAAACTTGCGCGTGAAAAATTTCAGATCCACACCCCTTCTTCTTTTTGAGGACCCCCCCCCTTTTCTGAAATTTCAATAACACTTTTCTCAGTCCCATTTTAACCGATTTTTAAAATTTTTCTGGAAGTTACATATATTCTTAGTAGGTATCCCCGCAAAGATTTTCAACCCCCTCCCCTCATATTTACCCCTCAAGACGGTGTTTTTTTCATTTTTTTATGCCTATTAACAATCAAGATTGCGAGGTACAATTTTATAAACATGTTTTTTGGATGTATTTTTGACCCCCAAACATCATGTACTGTATGTACTTCTTTCGAAATTTTTGCTTTGATGCGGCGTGCTGAAAAGTTGAAAAAAATGTGTCTTGGGGGGTGATTTTGGAATTTTGTGAAACATGAATATCAACGAGTTGGAATATTTCCCTTAAATAAGTTAAAAATAAGTCGAACAATAAAAGGTTTCAGTTTCCTCAAAAATTTCACATTTATCGCGTCAAAATTTCCTCTCGTAATCATTCCCCTTTTTCGAGAAAAAACTTTTTTCCGTCTCCAAAAAATGTTAAGGTTATAGCTGCTTATGCGGAGCTCCCTAAAGTTTGAAAAAATGACGAAAACCTAAATAAAAAATCCGAGTTGAAAACAATTTTTTTTTTGAGATTTTTTGAGATTCCCTTCGCAAAAACATATTCCTTCGGATCCCCGATCGAAATTGGTGTTCTTAGAGGCTTCCAAAGTTGGAAAACAAATGCAAGTCGAAGCGTATAATTTTTTTTTTCGAGTCTCGACCAAGTTTTTTCCTTGAAAAGAGAAGTTACTTAGAAGATCTTCCGAGTAATTTCTCTTTTAAATAAGAAGAAAACCTCTCTCGGCCCTCTAAACGATGTTAGCTTTTTTATGCGAAGCACCCGTAGGTAAGTTGAAAAAAATCAAAACTTTCTCGATCCCCAAAAGCCCTCCGAAAATGAAACAAGCTTAATAAAATGAAAGTAAGTCGGTCGAATGCGAGTATCTTGCAAAAGTTACTCGTATAAGTTATTCACGCGACAGAATTCGTCTTGTTAATCCTCATTTTTTAAGTAATTTCGATTCGTCCGCGTGAAGCCTCCCACTCGCCAAGTCGAAAATAGTACATACGAGTATATTACATACTATACAAGAGTCGAACTGGAATCATTACGTATCGAGTGCATCTGATTGCTGAACGAGCGAAGCGAGTGAAGCAAATGCACGAAATACGTAAAATTCCAGTTCGATTCTCGCATTGTAAGATATTTTTCATAATAAATGCGGCGATGAAACAAACCGATTTACGTAAGTACACAATTAACAAAATACTCGATTGCTTTTCTACTTCCCTCGGGTGTTTTTTTCCCACCAATATCGCGTGTACCTATTATGAAAAAATAAGAACATTTCTTCGACAGTTTTCAATTTTTGTCTTTAGAGCATACCTAGTGGTCTTCCTATCAGGAGCTTCTCGAATAGAAAAATTGAATCGAGGGAATCTTTCCATCCAAATTTTTTTTGCGGGTTAGAAAATAGGTTTTTCTCGAAATCGGGGTTACTTAAGCGTAGGAATTTTCAGTCAGAAATTGAAAAAGTTTGGAACACGTACAACGTTTACCTATATAGATTTTAAAAATCGCATTTATCGCATTTTTTCGATTTTTGGAGTTGCGCGTAGGGGAGGCGGGATCCAACGATACTCGAAGGATCGGAGATGAAAAGGTTGTACCTATACGGAAGAATTCTAGCGCACAAGTTGACGAATTTTGAAAAATTTTCACGGTCACTTTCTACTACGTAGACGTACATACTAGCTGTATGTATTATGTACATTACATACCCTACCTATAGATCGCTCATTATGTTGGTTAGCTATGAGTAAAAGTTGAAAGCTTTTGACTATAGTCATCACCGAGAAATTCGAGAAAGCTTAGTTTTTCGAAGAAATGATTTTCTTCGCGTTTTCTCGGATTTTTCAAACCATTTGTCGCAATTTTCTTAATCTTTCAAACATCCGCGGTAGTACGCGAAATTTCAAATTTCTAGAAGAGGCGGAGGAGATGGGTGAATTTTTTTCAAACGTCATCGGTGTTAAGACGACCCTTAATATTTCGAAGGTTCGAAGTTTACCATCCGCGTCAAGACCCCTCCACCCTTCCGCTCCCTCCCTAAAAAACTAAGGCGAGGAGCGGTCGAGCGTTCCCAAGATTTCGTGAAGATTTGAAACTTTTTTTGAGAAGGAGGGGAATTTCGTGCCCTAAGAATTTTTTGAACGTAGATGTATTTCGCTAATTTTTAGACATTTTGAGAATCGCGTTGACTTGTACGGGCCAAAAACTAAAACATAGGTAGGTATTGGTAATTAGGTACCAAACTATACTCGTACGTAAACGTCGAACCTCGGAGAAAAATTTCATCTTCGCGGGGTCGTTTAAAAGGGATTTATACGCGTACCAAAATTTCGATTCGAGCGTTTCTTTGACTGAAAAATTGACGCGTTAGAAGAATCTGAAAAGAGTACACAGTAGGGATATTTGGGACCCAGATAAATTGCTCGCACCGAAGAGAGATTTGAAATATCCCAAATCGCGAATTCGGCAGTACCTATTTAAAGACCCTTCGCTAATCCATTACGAATCTCTTTTCCAGGTTTTTTCCCCAAGTTTTTTGAGATACTCGAACGCCCCGCTGAAGATGCGCAGCGTTTACTAGTATTATAAATTATAATTACTCTCTCGCCCCCTCCCCCTCCTCCCCGCTCCGCAGAAAAATAACTCGTACAACGTTAGTTTTCAAGTAGAGATTTTCAATTACGAGTTGATATAGGGGGTGATGAGTTGGGCGGCGCGGCGCGGCGCGGCGCGGCGCGGCGGGAAAAAAACGAAAAAAGAGAAAAAATGCGACAGAAAAGATAAGAAGCAAAAAAGTCTCCTCCATATGTTAACTCGTTAAGCGAAAAATTATCAGTTTTCATCTACTACGGGTATTTAAACGCGTCTACTCGTATTGTACTCGTAGATACGGTAGATACGAAAAAGCGAACAGAGAGAGAGAGCGCAAGAGCCAGCACGCGGCGAAAAGGAGGTGCTACGAGAAAAGTATATATAGGAATTTACGCGGACATTGTAAATGAGTTTGAAATTTTACTCGAATTGTTTGGTAAATTAATTCTTTAAAAAGCGATTTTTCCATTTTATTCGAGAACGTTTGATGCATTTAAATAAATTGGAGAAAAGTCGAGTAGAAATAAATAAATTTACAATTCCTTTTCGCTCGATTTAATGGTTTAAGTCAATAGCGTCGGACGGCCAAGCTTTAATTCACGTCTCTCCTAAAAGCATCAATTTTCCGGTCATAAATTAAGCTTAAACTACAACCCACCTAACCGCGCTTACAATTTACGAAAAAAAAGGAAAAAAAAGAAAGAAAAAAAATACAACTTAGTTTTATCCATTCGTTGAAACATTCAGCGCAGCGAGCAGTACCGCTGAGAGCGTACTACGAGTAGTTTACCAATACCAACAAATACAATATACGTATACTCGTATAGTCGTATACTCGTACCGTACGTCTACGTAAGATTCAATTTTGTAAATGAATTTCCACCGACATCGACAGCGTCGTCGTCGGCATCGGTTTTGTCGAGAGCTACGAGTAGGGCTTATACTCGTACGTATACGAGTAGGTATAGGTAAGCGTAAGCTCGCAGCGCAGACGAGACCAGAGGGGCGATTTAAACGGCGGCGTGGCGTGGCGTAAATATTGGCAAAAAGACATATTATTCTCTACGATTTAATACAGCCGCCAGGTCAATTAATATGGTAATTTTTTTCAGCGCAGAATTAACGACGATCTGCGATGCTGCGAAAGAATACGAGTACGAGTACGAGTACGAGTAGCTTTCTCTTTCGTAGTATTTATGTTTTATTTTCGCATCTGTATAAGAACCGATGTATAATTCCAATAACGGGGCGAGGGGAGGACAGGAAGGCAGAACTCGCAACTGGCTATAATAAGTACGAGTACATATGTACATACCTAAATGCCATCATTTTTCCAATACCTATACTTCGGTCTAATAAAGTCGGAGTATCCGATAAAACTGGCAACTGGCAATAACGTACACGTACTTATCTACGTTTAGTAGGTACATTTTGATAATGTATTTTTTTCGAACATCGGTTGTAATTTTTACTCGCTAGGTCGTCGCTTATTTGCATTTTTTTTTTTTTCCGCATATTCTGGGGAGAACTTTCACGGTTTTTCGTATACCTAGTTACCTACACATGTGTACCTCGGCTCGTATTACCTACCTACCTATATCTACTCGTGTATGGTACATTCACATTACACGTAGGTACATGTAGTTTACTGGTTGTAGGGTAATGTATGGCCTAACCCGACGTTATCAGACTTGTATATTACGAGCTGAATAATGGTGGTATTATTTTGATTTATGTAACTACGAAGTAAACATATTATTTTGACCCTATTACCGCGCCAAATCTAGGTGAATACGCGCTCTTTTGTATTACGAACGAATATACTCGTACGAGTCGTATGTACAATGTACCTACTAATATACTCGTACGTCGAGTTTATCGAATTGTCATATCAACTGGTAAAAGTTATTCGTTTGTTTTGTTTTTCGAAAAGATTATAACACGCCGCCCCGCAGCAACATTCCTCATACGAGTACACTCGTACACTCGTACACTCGTACACTCGTACACTCGTACATCCGTACATCTACTCCTACTCTACTCGTAACTTACGACCGAGGTGGATGGTTGGTGGGACAGAGTGAGTGAAGAGGGAAGGAATAAAGTATAGGTACGTAGTACCTACGTTGATTAAATTTTTGATTAGGTATCGGGTGGCCGTGGCTCGCTTGAGACAAAATGAGAAAAAATTTGTTACAATTTTTTTTTCACTCTCGTAGTTATTCCTTCCAAAGTTGTTGGTTTTCGTGAGAAATCCTTTTTTTTTTTTTTTTAGAACCCAGCTTCTCAAAACGTGAGAAAAATCAAAAAATGGGAATGTCAAAAGACTGGGGAAAAAACATGAAAAATGGCACGAAAAAATTGCGAATTTTTGATTTTGGATTTCATTACCAACCTTGCGATAGAACAATGATTCAAATTTTGTCAGGTAAAAAGCATCGTTTTTGAGCATTTAAAATTATTCGAAAATTTGTTCGAACCGGCACATCTGACCAATTAGCGTGAAAAATACCGGAGGAAAGTGGGGAGGGAGGTCTGGTGTAAAAAGTTGGGAAAATCTGGCGGAACAGAAACAGTTATACTTTATCACGTCTCCGAGTAAGAGTAGGTATAACTCTTCTGCAAATACCTACATAGGTATAGGTAGGTAAGGTACCTAGTACCTACATGCATATGTACTACCTACGTTGGGGAATGGGGAATGGGGAATGGGGAATCGCACTGCATCCTCGAGTTCTCGTGCTCCATTATTGTTTCTCTCTACTTATAGTTAGGTACTCGAAAGCATTTGTCACATTTCAAGAACTGATGTCGCATGGTTATTGGTTAATTGGTTATAGAAATATCTAAAGATACGAGTACAATGTATGTACATGCAAACAAATATTGTAGAAATCATAAACACGATGCGCCGCGCGCCGCGCGCCGCGCATCGCGCAACAACTTACCTTTTTCTGGTATAGGCTCTTTTCTGTGAGATATTCGTAATTCGGTGGTATTCTGATATAAACTGCTAATTACTGCTGTACACCTTAAAGATAATACACCGTGGTGATCGTCGAAATGAGACGGTAGTAAAGTTAAATTTACAGGTAGAAAACTCCAACTTAACGAATCCGGTCCCGGTAGTACTTTGGTGTCCTGGTAACTAACCTGTAAATTCAAAATATGCACCTATATGAGTCGGCTTACTCGGCTGATTACATACTTATAAAAAAAAAGAAATCGGGCCTTTTGCAAATATACCACCACCACAATACGAGGATACGTATGTATGTTTGTGACAAAACAGCTTCTTACGTAATACGTACGCGTATGCGTATGCGTATGCGTATCTATATATACAGGTTGCCCAGAAGTATCGAGCACCCCTAAAAAAGTTTTCTACTAAAATACTTTGGTTGGTCATGGTCACAGTGAATGATACGAGTAATAATGATACATAGCACATGATTGGTTGTTAATGTTGGACTGGAGAGATAACATTCCACCAATGGCCAATCATATGCCTCTATTTAACCGTTCACGTTGCCAACCTACGAGTATATTTTTAATGAAAAACTTTCTTCGAGGTGCTCGATATTTCTGGGCACCCTGTATATGCGAGAAGGTAGGTAGAGGTACTAAGGTAGGTATACTAGCTGCAACAAGGCGTTTTGGCAATGTTATTGAAATCCCTTAGCGCACGTGTCATTTCTACGAGTAGGTAATTAGTACATCGAAGTGATAAATAACCCGGAAAAGGGTCGTATTGTATGTCTAATACCTATATAATATACATGTACATATGTACTATGTACATTGTAGTTGGTTTGGTTTATAAGATTGGACGAGATACATAGTACGTATTTACCTGTACGAGTAGTAGGTGGTACTAGGTAGTAGGTAGGTATAATGTTACTCAATAAGATTATACGATAGTATAGGCCTATAGTGTTGATGATCGATCGTTTTACTGCAGAGATGACTTATGTACCATCGTTTATTTCATCGATCGCGTTGATATACTCGACTCGTAGCGTAGGTACTACATAGGTACTATAATTAAGTACCGATTCGCGAATTTATTTACCTACTCGTACGAGATTCTTTATGCTCGTAAGTAGGTACACACTATACACACACGTCGCGTCGAGTCGTCGAGTTAATTATAAATGGTCTCTTCTGTAATTGGCTTTATATAGCTGTTGGAGAGACCTAAATTGTAAAATAAAATAAAATGAAATAAAATAAAAATATTTTTGGTGAGCCAAGGTGTACCATATAGGTATCCAGGAAAAGGGATAAAGAGAAAAGGTTTTTAAGCATTAGAAAAAGAAGAAAAATAAGAAGAAGAAGAAGAAGAAGACGAAGAAGAAGAGGAGAAAACGAAGCAGGGTATTATGTAAGCGTTAAGAACTCGCGGCACGAATGTGTTGAGAAAATCTTATCTGAAAGCTACCTCAGTCAATTGTCGATGTAAAATATACGTAGGTAAGGTACTTAGTACTTACTAAGCCTTAGTAGCGGATTTTTCAGCTGTTTGTAAAGACTTTTTCGGCGGTACGTTTGCCAACATACAGAAAGAGGTGCCCACTGCCTACTGCCTAGACCTACGTCCTACATACACGTGTACGAAGAGCTACATTTTATACTCGTAGGTACGAGTACGACTAACATTTAACCGCAACACCGTGCGTTGATGTACTCGAGTTTTTCTCGAGCTTAATGTTCGTCTAGCATCTCCGTCTCCGTCTACGTATACCAAACCTCTTGGGCGAATAAATGTCGCGTTATCGTCTTAAGAATGGTTGCTCTTTGTCGAAAGTGTAGGTACTGGGTAGTCTCCGAGCATCGTTTGCATATTCCATTCGGATTCGGATTCGGATTCGGATTCGGATTCGGAGGCAGCCTACCTAGACCTACCATCTTGATTATCCACGGTGCGCGTGGCATCGTAGTGATCTTAGTCCTAGCCGTCACAGGGTTGTTAAAGATCTTCCGAGAAGTTGTGATCCGGATCACGAATCACTCCAGAAAAAACTGATCCGGATCAAATTTCACGGATCATTTTTCGGAACAACAACGTGAAAAAACGAAATAGGTAGTCTCCAATTTATTTTCAAAGCATTGCGATGACACATTATACAGGGGTGAGAAAAAGTCAGCCTCAGCTTGCAAATTTGCAGAAATTGAGAAATGACATTTTCACATTTCAAAAAGTTTTAGTTTTTCGTCAATAAATCAAAAACTAAGCATCCTAGAGAAAAACTAATGACATTACGTCGATTGGAAATTTAATTCGCTACAAGCGTGGTCGTGTGTAATTTTTTCGTAGGACGCTTCCTTTCGCCTCCAGATCTACTTTTATGAAACACAGTTTGCTAATTTTTCAAAAAATAATTTTAAAAAGTTTTACTTGGTTTTTTGTCAAAAAATCAAAAACTAAGCATCTCAGCGAAAAACCAATGACATCGAGTCGATTGTATGTACTTACTTACGTCAATATCCAACAAATCGAGTTCAACTCCATTAATTTGTGATAAAATCGAATTTTCAAAGCAAAAACACGCAGCGATGCGGCATTACATGGTAAAAGAAAAAATTATGCGTGAAAAATGATGTGCGGAAAATTTTGAATCGGATTCGGATCATAGATCACGAATCATTGTGGTATAATGATGCGGATCACAACGACCCTGAGCCGTCATCATCTACTCGCAGGCGATGATATACGTGTATTACGTACGGTAGGTACCTACTTCTTGTATGTAGATAGCGAAAAAGAGGGAAAAAATAAATAAATAAAACGAAACGAGCAGTTCGTTTTAGTTATAAAAAGTTTTTCGTAAAAGTTTTTCAATTTAGTTCACGGCATTTCTCTCAATCACATTCCTCAAAACATCGGCCTCATCGATTTTCTACGTATTTAGTTTGGAGTTTATTGTGGCGTGTCTTCTTGTTTTCTTTTTGAATTTCATCAAAATTGTTTAATCGTTTCGTCTTTGCTTTGTTTGCCGTTTTAACAATACGAAAATTTGTAATTAAAAGTTGAAAGTCGACGTTTGGAAATTTAATATTTTACGCTATCCGAGCCCGAGCCTCGTATCTCCGCTCCTTGTATTTTGCTGCCGCTACTCCTCCTCCTCCTCCTCCTCCTCGTAAGTAGGGATTTTTGACATTTTGGTGCCGCCGCGCCGCGCCGCACCGAGAAGAAAATCGTACGCGATTGTGTTCTCGCTTTACCTAATAAGTACGTTTTTATTGTACGCGGCAATCATCGGCGAATTTCACATTTTACGAGATACCTAGGCACTTAATTTTGATGATTTAGGTAGTAATTGCCTAATTGGTTGGCGTGTCAAATGTTTGAATTTTCATGTTTAACGATTCGTGCGAAATCGCGAATGCGAAACAGGTGTTGAACTGGATAACTTATTCGTATTTCATGTTCTGACTGAGAAGTAAGTGGGTGTGGTGGTGATGGTGGGGGTGGGGGTGGGGGTGAGGGAGGAGGGGAGTGAAAAAAGAGTGTTTCTGAAACCATAAATTTGATTCTTCGGTGGTGCGGTGGACCATTTATGGTGCTTTCGTTACTTGACATGAAAAAAAATGAGTTTCAAACTTTACAACTTGTGGCATTTATTTCTTGAGAGATTTTCAAGTTCGAAACTTTCATTCTTATAACACGAGGGAGATGTCAATCTGGTGGCAAATTTTTTGGATGGGGAAAAGAAAATTTCAAAGAGTAACTGAAAATACTCCATCAGGTAGAATTTCTTGCGCTAAATTTCACAATGGAGAGGTATGTAGTGGTCCTCGAGTGATGATTTTTCAGCAAAGGGTATTCTCGGGTAAAATAGGTGAAATGCCCTTGACCATGGATTTTTGAAATTTTGATGAAACATTGTCGGGTACCTTTATGAAAAAAGATTGAAGCCATTTTTTTTTTTTTTTTTTTTTTGCAGTCATAGCAAAACCAATTTTGAATGGTAATTTTTGGGGGGGGGGCATACCTAAAACTTCGCAGAAATTTTGAAAAAAATGTGCACCTTTTTGGAATTTTGGCAGAAAAACAGGTCTAGGTATTTTGCAACTTTGGCAAAACATAATTTTCTGCAATTTTAGGGAAAAATAAGTAGGTCTACGTATACCTATCTTCGGGGGGGAAAAAAAACTGACGCAATGAAGAATGTTGGCAAAGTATAAAAAAATTGGCAAAAAATTCAGCTCTTTTCTACAATTTTGATAATACGAGTAAAACAGTACTTTTTTCTACATTTTTGGCAAAAAATAGTACTTTTCTGAAATTTTGAAGAAAAAACAGGACACTTTTTTGAATTTACACGATCGAACAACAGATTTATTTTTAAATTTCGGCTAAAAACAGGACTTCTCTGAAATTTTGGCGCAAAAGGTACCTAACCCTGTTCTGGAATTTCGTCCGATTCTTGGGAAAAATGAATTGTTTAGCTGGCTGGCTGCCTGGTTTGAATTTTTTTTTAGAAATTTGATCACAATTGGAAGGTTTTTCTGCACCGCAAGAATGTTAAATCCAATAATGTAAATTAATTCTGTGAAAAAAAGAAAATGTAACTAATTAAGCTTTTGTATTGCACGTTTTACATTTTTCTACAACTTTTGCAATCGTCCTGAAAAGTTAAGCGTTCAATTTTGAAGGTTTTCAAGTTTAATGACAGATTGACAGATCACGAGAGCCCCACCCCCCCCCCCACCAAAAAAATAATTCCCCTCCCACAGCCTCCGTGTTAGGCAAACGATTGAACTTTTACGCATGTACTCGTAGTTTGGATTGCTTTATTATGAGACGAATTATGAGACTTTGTTCTCGAAACACGGAAACACCGAGTAGCTCTAGCTGCAAGTAAGACGATATTACTTACCATTATTACAAACATTCAGCGACAAAATGAAAAATTTTCTACTTACACTTTCAATAAAAATCCACATTTTCCTATTTTTTTTTTTTTTTTTTTTTTGTTCTCTATTATTACGTCTTACGTAAAAACAAATTTTGTCATTTCCAGCCTTTGTATGTATAAGAGGAAATTTTCTTCAATTTCTCTAAAAAGATACTCTTTATTTTAAAAAGTATCGCTTTGTCACTAGAAATGATGGTCGTTTTTCTGTATCTGGGCAGCTAAAATCTTGTTTAGAGCGGTTTTGGAACGAGAAACATTTGCTTTTCAAAAATCCCACTCACTCACTCACTCACTCACTCACTCACTCTCTCTCCGAAGTCTAAAGGGAAGTCAGTCATGTCTGGACCATGTTTTCTTAAAAGGGATGTATAGTTCAGGGAATAGATTGGAAGGTATTCGATGTGAAGTTGATAATTCAGCAATAATCTCTGATCGTTACCCAGTCCATATTGGTTTGGAATTCTCCCCTGCCCACGAGATTGAGAAAAACACCCGGTGCAAGGTATTAGGTAATTGATATGGGAAGGGTGAAAACATATCTGAGAAATTGTGATTGGCAGGAATATGAGGAAATTGAGAATGTTGAGGTGGGATTTAACTAAATGATAGATCACGTAACAGCCGCAGTCCAGAGTTTAAAAAAAGTACTAAACCCAACCCGTAGGCCAAATAGAAGAACTGTGTGGGCTGTGGGCTGTGGGCCTCCCCCACCTTGTTGAGCTGAGCTGGGAAAAACAGCGTTTATATAAACTTACTAAGAAGTTCCCAAATAGGCAAGACCCAATAGAACACTATGTATAAAGTGGCATCCAAATTGGTAGTTTGGAAAAATAGGGAAAAAGCTTTTGACACAGTGAATCACTCTGTTCTCCTAGATAAACTATGGAATGCGGGATTTGGGGGAATATTTAGTAACTGGCTGAAATCCTACTACTTGGAGGGTAGAAAACAGGCAGTAAAATTGGGCGAATTTTTGAATGAATTTTTGGCCATCAACTCGGGGGTACCTCAGGGTAGTATTTTGGAGACATTGCTTTTTTAAATTTATATAAACGACGATATTTTCGGGTTAGGGCTACTCGGGTCCTTGTATGCTTTTGCGGATGACTTGGCCATTGTTTACAGTGCCTATTGGGTTGAATAACTTGATAAAGAATATCAACTCAGACTTGAAACTCTTGAAAATATGGTTTACAGCTCACGGGCTCACCCCTAACATTAAAAAGTCTCATATGTGACCCCGTCTGACAAAATTGACCATTATGACAAAATTTCTAAAAATGTTTTTTTTTTTTCAAAAATCTGATCTTTCAACCCTTAAGATTCATTTTAAACGTCATTATTTTGGACACTTTTTTTTTGTCAAAATGGTCGATTTTGTCAGGCGGGGTCACATATAATGCCTTTTGGTTTTCGAAATGTCCAAAGTTTGGAGAATTCCTGCTTCCTACATGAGAGAACAGACTGTAAGCTGGACTGCCAATGCCCACCACTTTCTCAAGTAAACTCGTTCAATTATTTAGGAATAAAACTGGACTCCAAATTCTTATGGGATGAGCGTAGTTTCTTTTTGCAGTCAAAGTTGAGAAAGTTGAATGGTTTATTATTTTATGTGAAAGACCTCTTTTCTAGGCACCATCTAAGGCAAATCTACATATTATGCTCTGTTTGATTCGGTGTTAAGATTTGGCATGCCAGTGTAGGGTGGAGCGGTAAATCAGCATCTGGAACCACTTAGAGTCCTTCAAAACTGGGCAATTAGACATTTGGCTGGGTTAGAGCGTCGAGACAACACTGACAACGCCTAATAAAGAACTTGAAATACTAAACCTAAATAACCTTTATATGGTGGCTACAGCATCTTTTGCTTGTAAGAGGAGATCTTGGTTTGAAGTTGGAGTGCAGAGACGAGCAGAGCTGAGAAGAGGCGATCGTAAGGCGAGTGCCCCAATTTCAGGCTGAGAGGGCTCGTATGCGAGCTGTGTATAAAATCGCCCGTATCTGCAATTCGATACCAGAACCGCTTAAAAAAATAAATACTCTAAAAATATTTCGAAAAAAACTCGAGGACCGCTTGCTCGCTGATGCCTAGGCCTTTTCCCGCCCGTCCCTCCGTCATTTCTTTGGTATTTTGGCCGTTGAGTCTGACCCCTATATCCTACGGATTTGTTTCTCCGATCACTATGTAATTTCTTCTTGTTTTCGCCTGGTTTTATGCGCTGTTTGTATGTAGATTCGCTTATTCATTCGTATTTTTTTTTTTTTTTTTTTGTATTCTATTTCGCTTCATTTATTTATTTTTGCTCGTCCATTTGCTGTATTCGCGTTGCCTATGTGTATTTCGTTTACATACTTTTTTCTTTCCTCGAATCCGAAATAACTTCTGATAGAGAGCCCTAAGGCGCATAGGTGTGGGTTAATTTATAATATGTCCCGGTTTTATTATTCTATATGCTATCGCTTAGGTTACTAGTATTATTGTATCTTTGTAAAATTTGAAGTCAATATAATCTCAGATCACTCTCTCTCTTTCTGAAGTTAAACCAGACACTTCAACTTTCACGCTAAAAAAAAACCTCCAGCACTCTTTAACACTCGAAACATCATAAAATCAATAAAATCCATTCCATCATCACCTTCACCGCAAACCAATTCGACACAGAAATAAGTTACTTACATTTCAAAAAAAAACAACAACAACAACAACAAAGAATCGTAACCGCTAGGTAGGTAGGTAGGTAGGTAGGTAGGTAGGTAGGTAGGTAGGTATACCAGACGACAAGTGTGAAAAAGAAGAGAAATAAATGTAGAAGAAATCGCTTAGGATAAAATTCTTGCAAGGTGGTATCCTTACTATGTAATTATAACCGGAGATGAGCGTAGAACGAGCGAAAAAAGTAAATAAAAAAGCACGACGATTGTTGGAATACAAAAAACCGAGGAAATAAGCGTAATGAAAATGTAGAAAAATTACGGATATGAAAAGAGGAAAGGAAAAACAGAAGGAAAAAACGTGAACGCGCAACAACAACCGCAGACACAGAGACGCGGACGCGGATGCGGACGCAGCGCACAAGGGAAACGACGATAGCGTTTTATTTTTTATACTTCGTCGTCGTCGTCGTCGTCGTCGAGAATTCGTATTATTACATCATTAGAGAAAATTCGTCCGAATGATACCTCGACTGGCTTGGCTTGGCTTTTTTCCCTTTTTTTTCTTTTTTTTACTTTTTTTTTATTTTTTATTCGTGTCACTCGCTTTTATACTGTACAACCAAGTATGGCATATACACAGACACAAAAAGGACCATACCGTTAAGATTTTTGATAAAAATAAAATAAGACAAGTTTAGTTGACGCAGTTGTTCATTCTGCGCTTCTTCTGCGGTGCCGGTGGTTTTTTTTTTTTATGACGTATACTACCACTATATACACCTACTTAGAGAGACTTACATCCATTGTAATCGAGTAAGTGTACGCCGCGCTGTACGGGTATACCGAGCGACGAGCGAGCATTCCTTTATAACTAATTTCATCGGGAAAACAGCGACCGCCTTCGCCATTGTGCTTCATACGCGAAGAGATTTAGGACTAACCTAAAGTATTTAATTTAGCTCCTTAAAAAAGAAAAAAAAAATAACTAAGGCTCGACAATTTTTTTCTGTCTGCGTGATTTTCTTTCGGCATGAACGGTTTACGGTTGTCATCTTTTCACAAAAATGTCGAGTACAACCTCTTTACTTCGAAATACTTACGCTTACACTCCTCAAATCGAAAGTTCATAATTGATTCCAATACTACGATACCTACATACACGTATGTACGCGTACCTTTCTAATACCGAGGGCGGGAGGGCAGGAGGACAAATCAAGCGAAACAAAAATGGACTGTCGACGTGGAAATTCGAGTCAAAATTTAAAAAATATAATTTCGAGATTGTCGCGGATATCCCTCGAGAACTGACTTCACTGAGGAAACCTCCGGGTCCATGTCAGCACCCGGAGGTTTCCTCAGCGATGTCAGCATAAAAATAAGTCATCGCTTAAGGGATGAGCTAAAAGACGGAGGGGGGGGGGGAGCAAGCCGAAATATCTCTCGATATACCTATGTATTTCGCTCGATAATTTCTACTTACCTACCAAAAAGACTCGTCACATTTTAAGGGGCAAAAACTAGATTCAAAATTTTTCAAAATGATCGATCGAAGCGTCAAAAAATGTTACCCAGATTCCGCTTCAAAGGTTGATTCCGCCTACCCTTTTGGCTGAAAAATGAGAAAGGACCGCGAGAGTGAACGAGTGAACCCAGAAATTTGCTTAGTGGATTCAAAAACGAAAATTGGGTAACGATCTTCGGGATTTTTGAAAAAGTGCAATTCGGCCCAACAAAAGGGGTTAAAATTTCGCAAGAAATTGGGAAATTCAAATATTATGTATTTCAACGAAACTGATTTTAAAGCGATTTTCTGGATTTTCGAAAAAAGTGTCGATGTCGCGTGACCTATGAAAATGAATTAAGTAGGTACGTAAAATTTTCCAGAAAACGCGAGTATTTTGTCGAAAATGTTTTCGAACTTTTGAGCCCCAAAATTGGGCCGTGTTGTTTGGAGGGGATTTTTCGAAATTCTGAAAATCTTGACCTAAGGCGTAATTTTGATTTCAAAATTCATCGAAATCGCTCGAACATGAATTTTTGTTGGAATACTATTATTTGAATTTCTCGCAAAATTTTATTCCATTTTGATAGGTTGCGAAGTGTTTCTCAAATAATTAATCTACAACGTTTATTCTTTCTCACTCAAAATTAGAGGGGCTCGTTCAACTTTCTGAAATTGGAGAAATATTTTGGAACGGAATGGGGCCAATTTTTGGATTATCATGGCCCGAAAACGCGCGAAAATTTTTTGATTACCTATTTGAAATTTTTAATAATGATTAAAAAATCTGGCTCCATCGTGTTCTAAAATATTTCACCAATTTCAGTTGGGTCATTCGTACGACCAAATCGAGGTTTGTGGTTCATATTTAGCAGGTACCTGTACTTACCTACTAACAAGTTTTGCAGCTCCCGCTTTCCAAAAGCTCGAATAGTTGACGGGCCTTTTTTAAAAAAATGCGATCTTTCAATGCCTCCTGGGTAGTGAATAGACTAAATATAACGTGTTGATGTCGAATGTTGAAAAGAACAATTAATGATTTTTATACGTAGGTAGGTAATATGTACTTTTTTCAGTTCATTTCCGACAGTATACATTAAATTGGTTGTCTCTTGATTTGTTGCAGACTTGACCCTGCTTGCGGAATGATGACTTGTCAGCGCGTTGCATTGTTCAAATGACTCGCAGTTGCATTCAGAGTGGCCATGCATATCCTGGTGAAATTACGGTAAGGTATATCTATCGCTATGTATCTGACGCGGTTTATGTTCTCATCTTTGTAAGAGTAGCTGGTGGCTGCGAGTAAAGCCGTCTGCAACGGTTGATTATACGTGATTTTAACGACGGCTGCTGTATCGGCAAAAGTGATCACGCTTACGCACGTGCACGCGCGCGCACCCGCGCGCCGTTTATTGGCGTTGGATTTCGTCTGGTTGGCGTTGTAAGGCATCGATGATGGGTATGGGTGTGGGTATGGGTAATCGTTGACCAAGTGTAACCCTTCGTATGTGAGCGTGGCCACGTCGATCAGCAATTGATGAGTGAAATGCAGCGACGACGTACCGCCAGATTCTTTGAAAGATCTAAATTTCTCGAATGCCGAATTCAAGGCTCGCGTTAAATCTGTGATCAGGTTACTGGGTTGGTCTCGAGGAGACGTGAGAATTTCGCGAATACAACGGCCGATGTGTTGCAGATTGATTCTTAGCCTTTGCTCGTAATTGTAGAGTAAATAAGTGACGAAACGACCGCGTATATCGTAATTCGGTATCGCGTAAGTATTCTCATCAACGCCAACGCCATTGCCAACCGTAGCGAAAAAACCTTGTTCGATCGTAAACGTGTATAGGATGTTCCTGAATGGTAATTCGGCGTTTCCGAAATCGTGCCTGACGAACGAATCGAACGATTTAACCGCTTTGTGATCGTATTTGTGTTTGAATAGGCCTTGGATTGGACAATTTTTCAAAAGTTTGGCTACCTTGTCGTAGCTGTAGGCGTTGGTGTAGGTACAAGTAAGGTACCTCTACCTACAACTTACAACTATGTACTACCTAGAGTGTCTGCGACGAGGTATCGCCTTTGAAATTATTGAATTTGGCTCTAGGCTCTGGACTCTGGACTCAACCTATTCGAACAAGATGCGCGTTCATTTGGTTGGCATGCAGATGTGGGGCTGATCGAGTTGCAATTTGGTGATTTTCCGCATAGACTGGATAGGTAGAGGTACATATGTATGTACATACTACATATACACGTATTACTTACCCAACATTTATTCAGGCTTACGTACGTCTACGTACTATGTACTACGTACACCTACCTAGGAAAAGTGACCGAGCGAAGTGAACAGCCCTATAAATTCGGTAGTCACATTTGTTTTTGTAGACGCGTGATTTGAAAAGAAATCGAACCCGGGTTTATAACTTTTTTATGTCTAAGTAATTTAATTACACCGTATCAGACTGGATAAAAAAAAAAACTGATAAATTGTCGGTACCTAGGTATTTAGAATTCTACTACTTATTCGTTATCTTCAATTTTATGATTGAAAATAAGCGTTGTTTGCGAGATGATTCAGATAATGATCAACGAAGGGCTTTGGCTTTTTCAAGAAGTTGATTAGATTAGGTACCTATTGACTCTCGCGCTTCCGATACGAGTAAATTCTTTCTTTTTAGGGTTCCCCCACCAAGGGGAACCCTATTAAAATCGCTTTCAATAATTCAGTCCTCCACGTTATTTAGAAAGGTATCTTATGTGTTGCGTAATACGCTATACATAAGACTCCTTTGTATCTGCCAAGTCACTTTCTTCAACTCTAAATAGTAAACATTGCTAAACTCTTTCTACTTTGTTTTTATCAGCCAACAGTTTTTGATGTTCCTCCAATCAAAATCAAAGACAACGAAAATTTCTTTTTATCACTTCATGAATGTCCATCTTGAATTTTCAATGAAATTCATTTTAATTTGAACAAAAACAGATTTTAAAATTATACTTTATTTAAAGTTCATGAATCAACTAATCAAGTTAACCAATGACAAGTGTAAATCAACAGACACATAGTGACAGTTTGCGAAGGGCAAATGTAATTCAACAGAAACGAAGTGATCGGTGTCATGATCGGTAGAATCGTTGATAACGAAAAAAGCGCAAGCCGATGTTGAAGAAGTTACGAGTACTCAAACAGAAATTTGACTTTTATTTTATGTATATATTTGTATCTCGTTTATTTCAGCAGAATCGTTGATAGGGAAAAGATCGCATTTAGCGAATGGGTTAATTTAGATGGTGCTGAAAAAGCTACGAGTAACCTATGGACTACTGGAAACGAATAAAAGTTTATCGATATCCACTAGCTTGAAGATTTGTTCCATACATTTCTCATTCATTTTTTTCAAATCAGGTTTGTTTAATGTGAATCTTATAGGTATGGTTGCTTTTGATTTTTTGTAGTTCTAGCCGTCTGTGTTTAGGTAATATGATAGCTCTGTTATTTTTGCTACTTAGAGTAAGGTAACTCGGAGCAGAAATTTGACTATTATTTATGTATTTCGTTTATTTCAGCACAGTTGCCGATTGGAACAAATCTTCAAACTATTGGATATTAATAAACTTTTATTCGTTTCCGATGGTCGGTACATTACTCATAGCTTTTTCAGCACCAGCTAAATAACACATTCGTTAAATAAGTAGATACCTGTACGCTTTTCGTTATCAACGATTCTGCCGATCACTTCGTTTCTGTTGAATTATTACACTCTTGCTCTTCACAATTCATGTTTGAGCCATACTGGATTTCAATTAAAATATTATCTTATAGCAATTAATGATTGAAAATTATGTTTGTTGTGTCTGTGATAATCTTTTGTTCAGAATTGAAATTTATTCATTTGTATTTTTAATAACTACCTAAATGTCTGTTCCAAAATCCTAATTCTTTTTGATGCTTGGTGATTCTTTTTCCTAATAATTTGAAACTTTTTCAAAATCTTAATGAAAAATCACCCACAAGAATCACATGTTGTGATAAAGAAGATCAATTACCTTCCTGGTAAGTTTTGAGTTTCGATTATTTTTGAGAAATTATTCCAAAAAACCACAGCAACAGTTCAAAAAATGTATCACAGTGATCGACTTCATCATTTTTGATCATTTTGACGAAAATTTAAATTTATGGAACATTCAATCATTCTACCTGCAGTTTCCGGGGAACCCGTTGCCAGGTCACCTGTGACCTTGCTTGTTTTTCATCAATTTTTAGAGTTATTTGCGCGATAGCGAAAGTTTCGATTTTCGAATTTAACGAAAGCTTCTTGAACAAAAAATTTTTCAAATTTTAAGAATGCCAAGACAAATTTTTTCTACCTAATTTGATTTTGTTTTGTGAAAATGAGAACTTATTCTTATTCTCGAAATTCGTTTTTCGAACATGGTTACACTTCCTTTTCAGCGTTACGGCCTCAAAGCCACGCATTCGGCTTGAATTGTCTGTGTTTCGAATTCTACCTAGAAAAATAACAAAAAGTCTCGGTATTTATGTATCAGTCAAAAAGTGTTATTATTTCTTACCAAAAATAACTATAGTAGTCGTGTATGTATGTACTATGTATGTACTATACAAGATTGCAGTTCGATTTTCGCATTGTAAGATATTTTTCATAATAAATGCGACGAAACAAGCCGATTTACGTGAATAATTAACAAAATGCCTCGTTGCTTTTCTCTCAATTAGGGAAGGAACGAGTACGAGTACCGGTTGCTTTCTTCCTTCCCTCGAGTGTTTTTTCTTCCAATAGTTAGGCGTTTAAACGTACATAGGTAAACGAGTTGAAATAAAAATACATACATTCGACTGTATCATTATGTTTTTTTCAACGACTTGTTGTAATTCTTACGTTCCTCACGATTTATCGGGTGTGTTATACCAACGTTTCATCGCATGTACTCACATTATTGAAAACACTTTTTTTTTCAAAAATTGCCTAGCAGTCTCCTCGCTTTATTACCAAAAAGATTCGCCTTACTTTTTGGTTAGGTACTTTCTCGAGTTCGCTAAAAATAAGACTTTTAAGCACTCGAATATGGCACGTTTGCACGTTATTTTCGAGCAGTCGATGTTCGGAAGGTTTAAATGAGGGATTCTCGACGCGTGCTGTAATAATTTTATGGAACAAATACCTATATTGGAAGAAAATTTTCTCCGCTAACAGAAAATCTGTTTGAAATGAATGCGATTCTCTAATTCATAATAGTAATGGATGTATCGTACCTATGTAAGAGAAAAATAAATCTAAAGAAGCTACTCCGAAGTTTCACAGAAGGGTAGAAAATGGCTCGGAGCATATTTTGTGGTTGACCATTGACCATTGACCATTGACCATTGACCATTGACCATTGACCATTGACCATTGACCATTGACCAAGTTGTATCGACGAGACTCGCGAATAAAAAAATTATTTTTCTTCATTTTCCATTTCGTTCGACTGGTACCTGTACTTATACTTATCGAGTTATACTGGTAGGTAGGTACAGTCGGCCCCGCTTATTATGGTCGCATTTGTCTGAGGCAAATTGATTTTATTAAGCGGGTGATTTTATAAAGCGAACTTTTTAAAAAACACAATTTTCACATAAAAAAATTTACAACAACTTCACAATGTACATGCATATTAAAAAGATGGGTTAAAATTACGATAGGTACTCCCAAATTCGCGATTTAGGTACATAACATATCTATTTTTCGAATTTTCAAATGTTTAGACCTTTTTCCCTTTATCATCACTTGAGAGAAAGTTGTTAGAAATCAAAATTTAAAAATAAGAGGATAATAAGTGAAAAATTCCAAAATTTTTGATTTAAAGTATGAAAAAACAAGCCATTTTCCCAAATACCTCAATATTTTCACAAAATGATTCTGCTAAGCGGGGAATTTGATTACCTACATTAAACGAGTGATTTTCTGTGTAATTACTAATTGGGTACAAAAAATCGGGACCAAGCCATTTGATTGAATTAAGCGGGTGATTTTATCAAGCGGATCCATAATAAGCGGGGCCGACTGTAGTACATACATAGGTACATAAGATGACTGAAATCAATAATCATCGATGGAATTGATGGAATCTGAACACAAGAATCTACATTTCATCTTGCAGTTCTTGTTGCTGCTGCTGCTGCTGTTGTTGTTGTTGTTGCTGCTGCTGCTGTTGCTGCTCTTGCTCTTGCTGTTGAAGCTCTTCTTCTTGCTTCATCAATATATCTTCGAAATTGATGGTGAATTTTTCCAACTCTTCGCTGACGGGCTTTTCGCCTTTTTGCAAAAAATAGCTTTTGGGGCAATGGTCGGCTTCGAGGGAACCGTAAGAATCGACATTTACGCCCACATATTTGAGGTATTTAATATGCGGACTTTGATAAGCGTACGTCATCGCCTGTTCCATGGCAATTTTAGCGGATCGATCGAGAGTTATTTTGAATACGACGGCGACCCCTGCGCCCGTGATAAGCGTGACGCATCTTCGATCAAAATTAGCGACGGATGGCTGATGCGATACCGGCTGCGGATAATCGTCGACCACGGTCAGGGCGTCGTTGGTCAGAGCTGCCAAGTGTAATATCGAATGAAGGGCGAAGGTGAAGTTGCGGAGGAGGCAACGATTTAGACCGCCACCGCCGCCGATAACTGGCTGTAATCGTTGGTACGCCGGTGCTAGCAGTTGTTTCACTTGGCTCGATACGTCGCCCGTTTTGTTGGCTGTTTTGTAAAACATGTCCAACAGTTGTACACCGATTTCTGTTACATTTATGAAAAGATGGTTTTCGAAATAGTAACGCAGCTCCGCTTCGAATAGTCGTCTCGTTTCGTAATTCGGTATCACGTAAGAGCCATCTTTGGCTCGACCGATGAATCCGTGCTCAAAGCTCATCGTGTGCAGCAGTCGATGCGGTACGAGCTCGAGCGTGTCGAAATTCTTGCGCCCGCGTCCAGTCAGGCAGTTTTCGAATCGTGCGAGATCCGCTACGGCTACGTTGTTGTATGTTTTATCGAAAGAGTGGTCATCGCCTACGGAGCAGTGTTTGAGTAATTTGGCCACATCTTCCAGGTAACGCGGCTGTTTTAAGAATAATCTAACGTACTCGTACTCGCACTCGCACTCGGTAGAGTTGACGAAACGATCGCCGTTACTCTGGCGGCGGCGTATAGTGACCGACGATGAAGTTTGCTTAATCCTGTTGGCGAAATAATTGGTCAGCTGGAATGTGCTGTATCGATGCAGGGCTGTTTTGTAAGAGTTGTAGTATTTTCGAATGTACGTTCGCTCTAACTCGTGGGTGTCGTATCGATCGAATAATTCTTGTACTTGGGCTTCGAGCAGACCGAAATACGCCGCGTATTTGGTATCTTGGGCGAAATTCGAATGGTCCACGTACTCGTGTAGTTTGCGCCTGTAAAAGCTGATACTAGATATTCCGGTAATCAGCAAGTACAGACGATGCTCGTACTTGTCGATCGCATCGATCAGCGCGTCGTCAAGTAGTTTTTGCAAGCATTCTACGCCTATTGCCATACTACTCTGCATGTTTTTAAATTTCGGATTCACGTAGTAATCTTGGTTATCGATTAGTACGACGATATCGCCGTCGAAAACCGTCAAAAAAGTTTGAACCACGTTTGCGAAATTTACGCTAAAATCATCGTCGCCCATCGTGCCTGCCGCCGCTGTGCGAATCGACGAATTTAGCCAGTTTTGAAAGTCGAGCGTCAGATTCCACCATATATCGGCGTTAGCGTTGTAGTATTGTTTGATATAGGCGGTGTACGGTTTGAAATTCCACGCTAATTGACGATTCATTTCCATCACCATTGGCATCGTCATCTTTTTGTCTCCGTCTGCGTCTGTCTGATGATGATGACGAACAAACGAGTGCGAGCTGCAGTTGAAATCCAAGTGTACGACGGCGTGTCGAGCCATATGATTTTTGGATACGAGTAGGCTTTGATTTCGCATTATTTTCGTCCCTTCGAACAACGCGTAAGCTTTGCTCTCGTTCCATGGTGTAATCGCGTTATTCTCATTCAACTCGAGCTGGCAAAATTCTCGTATCATGTGTAGATTCGTTGTTTTACCAAATCCCGACGGGCAAGTGATGAAATGTCTCTTGCGGTAGTCTTCGAAGAAAACTCGCAAAAGATCGGATTTATCGACGAAGTGTTTGGCCGAGACGAATTCGTCGTTGAATATGTCGTCGGATTCCAGCGAGCGTGCGGGTGCGGGTGCGGTCCTATTCGCATTATTACTCGTATTCGTCCATGTGCCCAACTTTTTCACGTGTTGTTTCGAGTCGTCTTGCGCTCCGACAAAAATCAGGCCCACGTAAAATAGCAATGAAATGGAAAATTTGCAGGATCTGAGAAGTGAAGAGTGATTTAGTCCAAGACCAGTTTTGCAATCATTTTTACCTATACCTACCTATGTGTAATTGTGTATACTGTATATATACATGTAAAAACCATACATTACGAGATCCATTTTATATAAAATCGGGCATTGCGAGATCCTGAGATCCTTTTGCCGGATCTCGCAAGTTCTCTCATATGCCACAGTACTCGTGAGATCCGGGGGACCCTGTACACACATTTTCAGCCGGATCTCGTTTTGCCTACTATTCATATACTTAAATACAATTTTTGAAAATAGATAAACGACGCATCTTGCGAGATCCACCCCCAACTCAGGTTTAGGCCGTTGGTGGATCTCGGTTTATGCGGATCGCGAAATTTATGGTGGCAATGCATAGAAAGGCACTGTTTACACACTGCAACGTGAGTTCAAACGAAGTTGTAGGGTTATTATTTCAGTTTTTAGCATTTTTCGGAATTTTTTTGGGTGGATCTCGCAATGTACTCTTAAGACAGTATATATATAAATGAGGAGCTTGGAATTAAAACTCACTTTTGCCATCGGACAAAGTTTCGAGAAAATCGACAATAACTGATTTCGCCTAGTGCGTTGATGAAAAAAACGCCGCAAAGTGTGTCGAGCTTTGAGTAAGACTACTAAATAGGATTCCATGAGAAAATTTTTTTTTTCAAGTTGCCATATCGTTGCGGTATGGCTATCAAGTTTGGCAAAAGTGAGTTTTGATTCCAAGGTGGGGTAATTTTACTTTCTTTTGCAAATATATCGAAAAATAAGCCTCCTAGAAGAAAACTAACGACATTACGTCGACTGGAAATTTAATTCTCTACAATTTTCCTCGATTTAATTTTTCCATAGAGTGCTTCGTTCCGTCTCCAGACAGCTTTAAAAGTTTTGAGCGCTGAATTTTTCCAAAAATTATACTTTCTTTTGCAAATTTATCGAAAACTAAGCACCATAGAAAAAAACTAACGACATTAAGTCGATTGGAAATTTAATTCTCTACAATTTTCTTCGACTACATTTTTCTGTAGAGTATTTTATTCCGCCTCCAGAGAGCTTTAAAAGTTTTGAGCGCTCAATACATCCAATTTTTTACCTCCTCAGTTGCGTAACTTCCAAATTCAAAACGACCATTTTTGCTATTTTCACTATCAGAAAATGCTTCCGAAGTTGCATTTGAATTATTTTGGCTTTGTAGACTGCCATGCGACCTTGAAAATACAGTTTTTTTTTTTATAGCTTTGAGTCAAAACTCACTTTTGACAGTGGCAAAAGTGAGTTTTGATTCCAAGGGCACTTTTTAACACGAAATTGTGAAGAACTGGGGCCGAATCCGGAAAAATGGATTCTGTAGGGTGATAGAGAAATTGAAGAAGTATCCGAATCCGCAAAAAAAACGCATCAAAAGTGAGTGTTGATTCCAGACTCCTCAAATGTATATACAGATACACTCGTATGTACATACTTAGATAAACGGTTTAAAATCGAGATTTGTCAAATATTCGATAGGTACGAGTACTTACTTATATCTCGATGGTTTAGAAATTAAACCTGCGAGTGGAGTAATTAGTAAACTAATACTTACACGTACGTTGCGAACCATTTTACCATCACCGTATTCGTTGAGAATAAAAAATCGTTGAAAAACACTCGAGTATTTGAGAGTTTGATCAAAAAAAAAAAAAAAAAATGAAAATGAAAATGAAAATCTGAGATTATTTTTCGAGCTATACTGATAATTTTTCGAGCTCGGAAAATTAGATAACGACTTCCTTATACTCTTCACTTTATTATCTAGATACTTTGGTAGGTAGCAGTTACGTAATAAGTACATTACATACATACCTACATTTTATCGCAGATATTTTTACTTGTTTCTTTACTGCGTGATTTATTAGAAAATTTTCTTCTAAGCATATGGGCATGGGCGATACTCGCTTGCTTTTGCAACCATGTTTTCGAAAGAGGTCTGGCAAAAAGATTACCTACCTTTATCGCGCGAATACACGTGGAAATCGTGTCAAGAAACAGTCACATTCCCAACAAAAAGTTTTTTTATGAAATTTCTCTACCAGAAACATTTTTTTTTTTCCCAAACGTAAAAAGGTCATCGGCTGAACGAAAAATTTAATCGTTTAGATTCTTTTTTTTTTTTTACAGAATCAAGTAGGTATGGTAGGTAGGTACTAGGTAGGGTAGATTACCAAAAAAAAAAGTCGGCATATTTCGATCAAATCGAGCAGCGACCTTTATTTTCGAGTCGAAGATTATCCAAAATAATTTTAGTTTCCAAGGTGCTCTCGGAGGGGACATACGAACCTTCAAAATGAGGGACCATTTTTGAAAAAAACATATTTTTTTACTCTTTGTCACTACCCAACCTGGGATAGTTATTCAAAAGTAGTGAAAGTAGTGAAAAAGTAGTGAACTTTGTAAAAAAGGTAGTGAAAAAATGAAAAAATTCGAATTCGTTCCTTTTTCTCGATCTTTATTCCGTAGAAAAGAGCTCATTTGTCGACTTTTTCAGAGCTCGAATTACACATTTTTGATTTTCGCCATTATTTTTCGATTTTTTTGAAATTGACAATAATGTCCAAAAAAAAAGTTGATAACGCTAGGTACGTTTCAAAATATGTATTTTCCCAGGTTCAAGAACGATGTTTTGTATCTTTCGACAAGTACGTATTTTCCACAAGCACCTCGGTGGCTAAAATTTTTGTGGGCAACTTTCAACTCGAATCGAAGGTTTCTCTACCGAATTTGGCCAAAATCCGTCGACCTTTTTTTGGTAGGGTGGGGGGGGGGCGGGCTGATGTACCCTAATGCTAGTTCATCTCGGCGGAAGGCATTTCAACAGAATTCGCTCTGGCATCAGACTGAAGGGGCTCGAGTGGGCATGACTCTCAACTTTGAATTCGCGCGTGTCCAAATTTTTAAGGCAGCGAAGTACCGAGGGGTGTGAAAAAAGTTTTTAAAAAAGGTCAAAAGTCAAACTACGAGGAATGATGGGCGATCAAACATCGCATAACGTAGGTAGGTATCCGAAGATTAACCTCTTCGAGCAGTTTGGAGAGGAGAAATTCGGTTTTTCGTGCTTTTCGACCTCAAAAAACCTTATCACGCCCCTCACTTTGCAAATTGGACGAGAGAGATCGAATTTAAGCGTGCGCGTCCGAAGGATGCCTTAGATGTGCCTATTGCGCCTCTTGGTGTGGGGCTCGAAGAAGCTTGAACCCCCCCCCCCTCTCCTCCCCCCGAGTCTCCCTCCCTCGAAGTTGCGTGAAAAAAAATTAATGAAAAAAAATCAACGAAAAGTATGTAGTCAACGTCGATAAATTGGTAAATTCGTCCAAAAAAAAAGAAATTGTCTCGGAATACCGTTGGGGTGGGGATGGTGGGGTGGAGGGAGGGTGGTGGTGCGGCCATATACTCCTATTTTCATATTACGCCAGACTACCAGAACTGCTCTAAACGCCAAACGGTATCAAACTCTTGAAAATTATGCAAAAAGGATCCGTTTTGGATTGTTTGAAAAGTGTGCGCGGAAGCAATTTTGTCGAGTGCTCAAAAACTACGTGCAAAGGTGCGATTTTTTCACCGCTTGAAAACATCGTTCGATAGTAGGTATGATTTTGACTGCTTGAAAAAGACCCGCGAATGTCTCAAATCACTAGCTGTTTCATAAATTCATTTCATTCGGGTAGAGTTGTGGATCTAGAATACGTCGAGGTACCACGGTCTATCGTACGAGTACCTATGTTCTTTAGTACCACGTTGTATGAAAAATCTCGCTCGTCAGTGGCTTTTGGGATTGGTTGGCCATACCAAGTAGCGATCAGTACATAGGTAGTTAGGTAGTAGGTACCTACTCGTAGTTATGTTATACTCGTAGTCAGGGCTCGGATATTCTTTCCCTAAAAAACCCAAAATATGCGCTTAAATATTCCCTAAAAAATGCCAAAATATGCTCTAAAAAGTAAAAATATTCCCTAACGAAAAACGATATGGGTATTGTTTTGCAGGGAAAATCAATTCCTATACAAGAATTGCCGGCGATTTTTGAGATCAACTTCGGAGCGGTACAGAAATAAAGAAATCACCATCAGCAAATATCTATCAATTTTAGGACAACGATGTCACCCTACTTCCGTTTGAATTTTAAATGAATCGTATTATCTCCATACTTACTACTTACTACTCGCGCATATATTTTTAATCACGCCTGCCAATAAAGCAGACCGTCCTAAGCCTGTAAAAGTGAGAAGGAAAATCTGTGCGCAAACGAGTCGTATTGTCCCTATAAGGGTAAGGTGCCCTAATGCCGACCACTACTCTAATTCCGACCACCTGCCGATTTCATTCAAATTATGCCAGAATTTTTCCGGAAAAAATGTATTTCTATTCCTTTTTCACAGACAAAACGAATGACACCAAAATCGTAACCCTAAAACCAAAATTGACTTAGATAGAGCAGAAAATTGGTTTTGAAGGGTCAAAAACTTTTTGGCGCCTCTCACGTTGCATTTTATGACTTCGGTAATTTATATGATTTTAATTAGGGGAAATATTTTTTGCACGACGAAAAAGGGCGTCATCACGACGAGCATTTTTTCGTTCATAAAAGATGAATGAACGACGAAAAATGATGAAGTTCCACGTCAGATGACGCCCGACAATAAAGTATTTATGAACGACTACGATTTAATAACGAGATAAGCAGTATTCACGACAAAATAATTTCATACACGACAGAACATTATCAGCTCAATTACAATTATAATTTGTACAAATTTTTGACAAATGATCAACTGAGGGTTTCTTTCGAAAAAATTTGAGTGAAATTGTAACTCAGTAGAAGAGAACCAAATTGGCTAAAGCGAAGCGAGGGCTAAAGCTTAGGGGAAAAAATGAGAATTTTAAGTATAGATCGGCGTTTTTGTCGGTAAATGAACAATAATTAAATACATGACTGTAAAAAATTTGAATTTTTAAAAACAGAAACTAAAATATTGTTGGAATTTTTTTTTCAACTTTCTTGAATTTCTCACAATTTCCCAAGTTTTTCCTGCTTTCGCGGAACCTAAGTGGGGAAAACTGTTTCCCCTTGGCCCCCTTTCGGTACGTCCCTGAGGTCAAAAGAGGAAGAGGGGTCGCCCATCAAAGTCCACAAAACATTACTTCTAAGTATAAACAGCAATGTTTTAAGTACATACATACGTACTTCGTTTTTTTGGTATCTCTTTTTGTGATAAAGTTGTGAAAACTGAGCCAAATAAATGAAATTGATTGATTGATTGATTGATTTTAATATTTTTTAAACGTTTATTTCTGTCGGTGAAATGCCTGTTTTTGATGGAAAAATTTTGTCGTGCATTGCCTTATATAGGAGTTGAAAGTAATAAAATGTCGTGAATTTTTTAATTCGTCGTTTGATACATTATTTTGTCGTTGGAGTACCTTTTATGTCGGGGTAAGCTCTTTATTGTCGGGAATTTCCCATTTAGTCGTGGTAATGATTTTTCTGGCGTGAAAGTGCCTATGCTTGTCGTGCTGACGCCCTTTTTTGTCGTGGTATTAAATCACACCCTTTTAATTATGTGAGATATCTTTTGAGAATAAAAAAAGACGAGGAATTCAATGAAATGAGAATTTTTCAAATCTGATGAAGGTAAGCTGAAAAATTTCTCAAAAAATTTTTTTTTTGAGAAGTGCTCTAATGTCGACCATCTTGTATTTCTCCTAAATTACAAACAAATCACATTACCTATACCTACCTATTAGGGCGGATCTGAAAAATTTACGCAACCTTTGATTTTGCTAAAAATTGAAATATTATGCTGAAGATTTGGAGTTGAAATGGCCCCAAAAAAATTTTCAGTTTTCACCTGCCCCTGCTGTAGAACGATAGTCTCTCAAAGTAGGGTCATTTGGGGGAAAAAACACTTGGAATGCTCTCGTCTATAGCTATTGCTTGAATGAATGATAAAGTTATGAAAAGTATTTTAATTACTCGCAAAAAAATTGATTTTGTACTTCTTTTTACACATTTATTTTTCAATTTCGGGGGTGGTCGGAATTAGGACCCAAAAATTTGAAATTCAATTTTTGAGTTGTTGAGGAAAAACTTTTGTAAAAACTTGGAAAATTTATTGATGTCAATGAGCTTTTGGCATGTGTTGGGGGAAGGATCAAGGTGTATTTTAAGCCATTTCGGGGATTTCTATCTCAAAACGTGTTCATTTGGCAGCCGAAAGAAAAAATGTGGTCGACATTAGAGCACCTTACCCTTATGTCCCTAAGTTTCCTGTGCGCAAACGCGTTATGTTTTCCTCCATTTGTGCGCAAACCACTTGCAGCCATTGATTTATACGTAGGCAAACCCTCGAAACACGTCGAAAATAAGCCGCAACTGCATTTTTTTTAGTTGTCCAAATTGATTCGTATACCTCCTGGAGATATTTTGAAATTCCGGAGAAACGGAAAATTGCGATGGCGCGTGGCGGCTCCAGAATGACCAGAAATAGTGAAATTTGGTTTTCGAGTGAGTTTTTATACGAGTATATTAATTTAGAGATTCCTTTTTCGTCATTTTTATCGAGTTATACGCGCATATTTGTGTAATTTTTTTTTTTTTTAAAAAAGGTAATTCTCACTAAAAACAGGCAGTTTTGAATTCTCAAAAATTCGCCAAAAATCTAAAAATCAATTCGAGCAGCTATAATTTTAGTTACGAGGGTTTCAGACCAATGATCTTTTCAAAAATTGCTGTCCCGTTTAAATGGATAAGTAACCGCTTTCACATGCTGATTAGTAACTTGGAATCAACCAGATGATTTTCATTGCCGATGTCTACCTACCTCGCATCACGAAATAGGTTAAATTGGCGTACTAGATACGTACGTAATTACGTACCTACTACCTACGAATAGGCAATAGCCACCAGCTCAAAAATCCGAGCTGATGGAACTCCAAAGCTGCCGACCATTTTAAATTGTATGTTAAAAAATCGCACGTTCAGTAAAGCGGAGCAAAAAAAAAAAAACTAAAATCTAAATTTGCGGTACGTTAAAGTTTCACGTACCTATTTTGTATTTTTTTTTTGTCGTTGGTTGGTGTAGCTCGTTTAAAAATCGCAACAACAACGACGCGTGAAAAGGATTTACCAAAATTACGCTCCATTCATTTGAAAAATTTGAATTACAAACGTTGTCGGATAGACATGTCGCGTAAAGTCGTACTTTAAAATGAAGAACGAGCTCAGTCTCGGCGCTCGAGCTCGCTCTTAAACCATGTGACAAATTACATCGACATTGTGCTCGAATTGTGTACCTTACCTGCCCACCCAGCCTACCTGCCTGTGTATTTGTAGTATACATATATGTGTGTATACATATACGTATTACGTATCCGTGTAGGACTGTTCCGACTGTGTAGTGTGTAGGTACTAGGTACTAGGTAGGTATACGAGAGCACGCTGCGTGTCGTATCGTAGGTCAGTTATTTATATTTTTGCGCCGCCATTGAGGAAGATTAAAGTTCATTATCGTTCACTTGTTTGGCGTTAAGAAAGAGAGAAACGATGGCGCGCACGTTAACGTTTAGTACGTATAATGGAACATTTTATTTAGGTACATTGCCTTTTCCCCTCTTTACGAATATATGTACACTCGTCGTTTTACAAGTAGGTAGGTAGGTAGGTAGGTAGTAGGTACAACGAGCAGCCCTATCTCATCTTCGTCGTCCAAACACCACCAAAAGTGTTTCGAACAAAAAAAAAAAAAAAAAAAAAAACTCGAATGACGATGAAGGGAAAAAATCTCGAACAGAAAAAATAGCGAAGAGCTCGTTTTTGAAACTTCTTCAACCAAAAGATAATACTTTTTTTTTACTTTTTTTTTTTTTTTTTTTTTTTTTTTGAAAGCTTAAGGCTTTCGTGCGAGAAGTTTTCAAGCGTTGAAATCTTCTTGGCGTGTTCGTGTACGGTATATACATACATATAACAGTGTACTTTGGCGTAAGCAAAACCAACTGTCTACACGTATACACACTATAAGTTGACCGCGTAGATGCTAGATACTCTCGCGTACGTATGTATTAGGTATACCATACTGTACGTTTACGTAGTACACACTTACACAGTGGGCTAGGTACGTCAAAAATACCAAATCCGCCGCACCCCGACAAAGACAGAGCGAGTAATGAAAGAGGTGAAAAAAGGCTAAAGTTGAACGAATTCTCTTCGTATCAGTACCTCTACCTATCTACATACAGGGGTCGGCGTAAGTTAGTATTCCGATTTGCACAAACAAAAATTTTTTAAAACAAAAAGTAATTTTTTTTTCTGTAGTGACATAGTGGGGAACGAAACTATTATTACCAAGGTGTTGGTGGGACTTCTACGAACACAACGCACTACTTACATGACCCTCTATCTACTAATTACACACAACAGGGTGTTGAAGAAAACTCATCAGTTTTCGAATGCGAATACTAACTTACGCCGACCCCTGTATTTGTGCTAATGCTATGGCGAATTGGCGAAATTTAAACACCATTTTAATTTTTTACTCGCCTCAGCCAACCGGTATTTTGTCACGATTTCAACCACTGTGAACGAGAACGTTCATCTCTCACTTTGCTCGTGTGCTCTTGTAGTAGGTACTAGGTACTTAGGTACTAGGTAGCTGGTAGATACGAGTATGTACAATTACGTCGTCGTGTTTTAATTTCATTCTCGTGGTTTTTTAATGGTATCGAATTTTTAAACCAATGGGTCGGG
Organism: Planococcus citri; assembly: GCF_950023065.1. Classification (NCBI taxonomy): domain Eukaryota; kingdom Metazoa; phylum Arthropoda; class Insecta; order Hemiptera; family Pseudococcidae; genus Planococcus; species Planococcus citri. The sequence goes on along the minus strand of NC_088679.1, from coordinate 83,385,861 downwards.
AAGGTTCGGAAATTCCAATCGCAACTTTAGGGAGGGGGAGGGGGGTGATCGAGAGATTGCGCAGGTTATACTATACCCAAAAGTGGAAAAAACCACAATTTTTTCTAAAATGAACCTTGGTTTTTGCTTCAATTTCCGTATGGCGTATACATAGGTTTTGTTTTATTTTTCATAATTGTCAACAAGCCCCAACTGTCATAAAAATTGTCGAGATCTTATCGTTTTTTCTGTAAAGTTTCTATCAAAATTGCCTCGAAAATTCCCGTTTTGAGCTAAAATTGTCAAAATGTCATAAGTTTTCCTAAATCAGCGTTAAAGTTGCATTTTTTGTGAAAATTGCTCATTTTTTTCTAAATTGCCGGTAAAGCCATTTTTAAAAAGCGAAATTGACTAAAAATTCTAATTTTTGCCTAATTGTCAAAATTTTCGAAAACATCTTATTGTTTCTGCCAACATTTTTCAAAATTTTCAATCGCTTTTTTTGAAAATTTGTTAACAATTGCAACTTGATTCAAAACTGCTAAGATGTCGTAGCTAGTTTTTTGTAAATTGGCGTCCAAGTGCCTTGGTTCAGCACCTCGAACAACTGCGCGGCGGAGCTCAACATTTCTTTGGTTCGTCTCCCTGTAGATGTAAACTTGCCTAATCAATTTTCGTCAGAAACCAGGAAATACATATGCGAGTACTCGTAATAGGTACCTATACAATATAATTACGTACACGCGTTCATTTACATAAATGTATTTTTAGATCCACCTCGCTAGGTACCTAGTAGGTACAACGTACCTACCCCTTAATTTTGTGCCTTCAATTACGTGGGCGAGCAATTGCGCGCACACGGATGTTGTTTCAATTGCCGTATCACCTTCGGAATTATTCGACATCGACATCGACACCGACACCAACCTCGCAACTTTGATTCCTTCCATAGCACGATGGCCTCTTCAATGAAGTCATTTTCAACGCATGCGATACTCGTACATATTATAAGGTTCTTCTCCAGCACGAATCGCAATCGCGCAGGCATTTCATCTTCATGGCTGTCGTCAATCGTCAAAAATGTTGGTACGAGTATATCGATTCGTTCGATTAAGTACACAATCTTTGGCGATTATTATTCTCAGCGTCCGTGTCCGTCGGCGTCGTCGAATAATTTAACAATAATACCTACTCGTAAAACGCCAAACACCGACAGAGAACGACGAACGTACGAGTATTGTTGAAATTTTTAAGGCACTCTCGAACAATGCGAGCGAGTAAAAGGAGAGAAAAAAATGTCAAGTAAGTGAAATGGTAAATGGTAACTTGGCGCGCGGTTATGCAGCTTTCTTTTTCACAATGACAAATTACACGTTTCACCGAATCGAAGAATAATACATAATAATATACAGAATAATCGACATTATCGTCGAATTTTTCTTCATTCATTCGTCGCGTCGGTTCGTTCGGATGAAACACAAAAACACCGATAAGAAATGAAGCACGACGAAAAATTTCACGTGAATTTCCGTCCCACAACGACGACGACGACGACGACGCAACCTTGTCGACAAACAGGGTTGTTTATTTATTCGGTCGCGTCGTCGCGTTTTTCCATAACGATATTACGCTCTGAATATTAAGTTTATACTCGTACCGCGCACCGGTAGTTATGTGAGAAATGCTCGACTGGACGAGATTATGGCGTATGGCGTATGGCGTATGGCCTATACTTATTGTTAGGTAGCCGTAGGTAAGGTACTAACTACTTACAATTAGTAGGTACTTATGTACTAATCGCCGATTGAGCAATTTTGCGACAAATTATTTTGCTTTTACGTACAAAGTGAAAATAAATGAGCCGATTGCTATGTAAAGCCACTTCAAGAGGTTAACCCTCCCTTATGTCGGGCAGGGTCAATTTTTCCTTTTTTTTTTTTTTTTTTTTTTTGAAAAGAAAAGAGCAACTACGAATATTTTCGCTAAAAATGGTCAATTTAGTATTTTTTAAAAATTCACCAAAAGTCGAGTAAATACTACGTACATTTTCATTGGCGCTTGTTATTTGGAGTACCTATACCATACCCAATTGAAGATTTGATTGTACGAAAATTACTTTGTATGGTAGGCACTAGGCAGTAGGCACCTCTACCTATGGTGTTGACTAAAAAACACACTCGGAACCGATCAAGTTCGATTTTACCTATACCTACAAATAATATTTATCGTGTTACACCCCCTAAGGATATTGATAGATAGGCCTATTATTTTTAGAGAAAGGAAAAGAAAAAAAATTGATTTGCGTATTATACCTACGTATTACGTATGTACATGTACCTATGTACCTAATTCAAATCAAATTTCTCCTAGACACCTGTTTTGTTTGACTTTCGTCTTTCACGCATTACTATAATATAGGTACTTAACTATACCTATTACCTATACGAAAGTTTTCTTATTTAAATATACCTAATGTAAGTCTTAGTAAAGTATTTCTACTCTTAGTCTACAGGTGGGTAGTGGGTAGTGGGTAGTGGGTAGTGGGTAGACGTTCTTATGAAAGGACGACGTGACGTGAAGTGATTGAAAAAGAATCGTAGGTATATGTTTGTTTCTCGCAAGTTCGCATATACTCGTACTCGTACTCGTACGTAGGTAAATAAACAGTAAACACTACCTACTCTCAACTCAACGTACTTATAGGTTATTGTTTACTTTTAGACAAGGTGCCTGCTCGTGATATGCTACAAACGTGTACTCACTTCACGTTTCGGAAAATTATACGTAGGTACCTATATACGCGTATGTACGTAACATACTCGTATACTTACCGATGATATGAGTATATCTTCGTAAGTATTGAACTTTATTACGGAGTATCTTATGGTAACTTGGTAAGCATTTTGAACTTTCGTTGCTGTGTAATGAAAAGCTTCGCGTCACGTCGCCGTCGCGTCGTTTTGCCACGGATTTGTGATACCTACGTAAGAATACTTCGAATAATTGTTTTTGCCGACTACCTAACGTCGATATAAAATTATCCACTCTCCGTTCAAAAAAGTAGAACTGTCCTCGTAAAATTAGGAGTCCCCGTGGGTTATATCAACAAAACAGAATATCATTTATGACAATGATGGCGGGGGTGGGGGTGGGGGTGGGGGATCCAGTTTCTCATCTTTGGCCAACTGAACGAGTTCTATGAGACACGAGTGAAATATACGAGTACGAAATTTCGACTAAAATTTTTCGGACACCCTCTTACCACGCAGTTTTTTGATTCCTATCTCGAAAAGTTCATAGGTGTGAGGTTTGAACATTCTTCAAAATACCTTGGTTCCTGGATTTTTTCGCATTTTTCTAGCTTTTGAAAATTGAGCGTTCAAAAAAAGTAATTCATCTCGGGACTTTAAAATTTTTTTGGTCAATATTTTCAAACTATACTCTCAATCTCATTTAAAACTCCGTTTGTAGGTCTTCTTCACGTGTTTCGTTTTTTTTTTTGCTGAAAATTCCACGAAGTCCTGCTTCGTGTCAAAATTGCCAAAATCTAGCTTGCTTTCTCAAAAAATTGCTGACGATTGTCGCGTTTAGCAAAAAAATTCAAAAATATTCCCGTTTTTATTCACACAGTCTTGCCATAAGTTCTGACCCTACTTTAAACGCTTCTGATACAAAAACAAAATTTTAAAAACGTAAAAGTGATTATATATTCGGAAAGTAGATGAAAAAAGCTTTAATTTGACTGTATTTAGCTGCAACATGCTGCTCAAGACGCTCAACAAAACGGGAATGACAGATGAAACAACAGAAGCCCCACGTACGCAAAAAACCAAAAAAAATTGACCGAAAAAAATTTTTTTTTGAAATTTTTTTTTGCGCATCAACTTTTTTTTACTAAAATAGTAATTTGGTGATCCTGGAGCACAGAATTATTGTTTTAGTGAAAAAAATTTGATGCGCAAAAAAAAATTTCAAAAAAAAATTTTTTTCGGCCAATTTTTTTTGGTTTTTTGCGTACGTGGGGCTTCTGTTGTTTCATCTGTCATTCCCGTTTTGTTAAGTGTCTTGAGCAGCATGTTGCAGCTAAATACAGTCAAATTAAAGCTTTTTTCATCTACTTTCCGAATATATAATCACTTTTACGTTTTTAAAATTTTGTTTTTGTATCAGAAGCGTTTAAAGTAGGGTCAGAACTTATGGCAAGACTGTGTAATACGGCCCGAAATACTTGTTTTTTCGATCAAAATTGCCAACTGATTTTTTTTGTTTAAAAAAATTCTCACTTTTTGGCGAAATTGCTAGCGAAGTTTTTTTTTTCAAGCATCACTCGAATGTCTTGGTTTTTTTTTTTATTACAAGAAATTGCTAGAGAGTATCACTTTGTTACCAATGATTCCCAAAAAGCCGGTGCTGCTTTTTTCCAAAAATCTCAAAAATTCTCCCTTTGTTGCCAAAAAGTATCGAGAAAGATTCCATTTTAATTTACATTACCCGTATGAGGAACAGGTATGGCCTAACCACCTGAGGTGGTAATCGTCATAATTACCCCTCTGGTGGTTATATAACGTATTTCCCCTCCAGGGAGGGACTATGATAACCACCCCTCCTTATGGTCAAGGTTAACGTGTAAATTCTATGACATGACGATCGGACACTCCGTAAGAGGATCGCACGATCGTGATCTTTACGAGTACTCGGTTCCTGCAATTCGCGATAGCAAGATCCTCGTCAATGACCAGTGAAAAGTGTTTAACTAAGGATATGCCGTAACTTATATCTTTTTTATTAGTGTTCCATTCGAAGTTGAATAATGTAATTATGTAATAACTCACCGCCACCACCACCTCCCCCCCCCCCCCGTTATGCCGTTGTGGGGTGAGAATGCGTAGGATTGTCTCTATGGTTCCAGACGTAAGAACAGAAGACATATCCAGGGTAAAAAGGTGCTTGAAATAACGATACACGCCAATAAGGCCTAGTACAGAGTGTGCCGTCCACTCGTCCAGTAGGGGTGTGAATGTGTTTGTGTACAGTGTTTTGGACGAATTTCCTTCTTCGCTTTGCAGTTGATAACAACTACGAGTAAATCGTTATTCAACGTGATCCTTTATCTGGCGGGTGAATTTAGTGTGAAACCTGAGGGATAAAGGAACGGAGAAGGGCCTGATTACAGCAGAGTGTCCCAACTATTTTATCAACATCCGTGTGAAGATATTGCCTACTTAATGTTAAGAAAATAGCTTTATAACACGTAACTCCTCGAGTAGGTATAATTAAGCGAGACTCGTCATTCGTTACAATAAAAAAGTGTAAGTAAGTATGTAGTCTTTCTGAAGTATTCATTTATGCTTCCATTTTATACGAGTATCTGACGAATGGTGAAGTAGGAATATTATTGACAAACAGTCTCTTTGAGCTAGCTTTCATAAGGAAAAATCTCTATTACACCCGGTGTTGGGTCTTTTTTTATCCAAGTAGGTACAGTAGTCAGGTATCTACATTGATTTTTTTCGTGTTTGTTGTTTTTTTGGTTATTTAACTTTTTTTTTTGGAAAAAATCGAGTACAAGCCCTAAAGTTCGATATTTCTGGAGGGGGGGGGGGAACTAGGTAATTTTCAAAATTTTCCGTAGATTGAAAAAAAATTATCACAAGTTGGGGTAGCTGTAATAATTTCGGTTGTGGTTGCTTTAGACCATTCTCTTCGCGAAAATAGTGGGTCTCTTCGAATGTGAGGTATGGGCACCCGAGGGTGCAAAAAATTCACTGTAATGGTGCAGTTCGGGTGACGAAGATGAGGGAGAGGCGAGGGGTTACATTTCCAAAATTGGAAAACCTGAAATTTCCTAGTCTGCACTCTGCAGCAGGTCTAGGTATAGTGTACTGTGTGTGTGTAGCCGTAGGTATAATTTTTCAAAAATTCGTGGAAAAGTTGAAATCCCTTTCGGATGCCGAAGATTTCAGCTGGAAAATACGCTATTACGGCTAATTAAAAAGCGTATCTACTCTCTAAATTTAAAGCAGTCAAATTTCACTGCTTAGCAGTCACGACATTTTGCCTTTTTAAAGCAGTAGTTTTTTTTACTGCAAAACAGTGAAAAATTACTGAATTGGTCAGTCAAAATGATTTTTTACTGACCAATTCAGTAATTTTTCACTGTTTTGCAGTAAAAAAAAACTACTGCTTTAAAAAGGCAAAATGTCGTGACTGCTAAGCAGTGAAATTGACTGTTTCAAATTTAGAGAGTAGACCTACCTAATTAGCGAATTTTCAGGGCTAAAATGTTTCATTTATTCGACTCAGACGCTAGAAAAGTTTCAAACTTCTCATAATGCGATTAGGTAAATAAAAGAATAAATAAACTAGGCCTATCGATATAAAAGCTGAGCTTACTTGAACGAAAAATTTTAACATTTTCTTTTTGCTATCGTATTTATCGACGCTATAATCACGTACCCTCGACTATTGTACACCAACACGCACGTATTAAATTAAAAATCCGCATTCAAAATCAACAATAGACCCAAAATATTCGACACTCGATTTGAAAATATTTAACGTACTTCTCTCTACCTGGACCTACCTAAATAGTAATTAGTAGCTAAGTACGGAGAGAGAGTATGTGAGATACTTGAGTACATAGACCCAAGGAAAGAGGAAATGAACGACGATAGAATTGTGTGCAGAAACAAGTACCACAGCACACCGCACCGCACCGCACCGCACCGCCGCGCCGTGACACCGCTGCTATATGTACGAGTATGTATATCGAGAATACATGTATTAGCGAATCGGCGCGGCGGAGAAGAAAAGAGGGTTCGCGGCGTGCCATAGACGAGTATGTACCACGACTCGCGAGATCGGAATACGTAATTTCGCATGTGCTAAATTGATAACTAGCTTAATTCAGCCACAAAAGCATTCACCGTTATCGAAATGTGTTGTATAGTAACGGCCGCACAAAGCACAGATGTTTGACCGCCGCCGCCGCCGCCGCCGCCACACTGTCTCGCGCAAAGGGGCATAAAAAGCTGCGGCTGCGGGAGAACTGACGACGGGGGTGTGGATGAACAAGTACATACCACCTACTCGTATGTATGTCTGTCTGACTGACTGACTGACTGACTGACTGTCTGTGTATCTGTGTACTATCTATATGCAATATGCATAAATAAGATTTTTACAGCACGATGGACCAGAAATACTACTACGAGTACATATGTACATACATGGGTAGTACTAATACGCGGGTTACGAGCAGATTACTTACCAGATCATTGTTAACGTAGAATGATAATACGGCCGATGGTTTAGATGGAAAGGAAGAGCAATTAGCTATTAATTTATCTCCCGGATCGTATTTGGATTTATTTACAGCGATGGTTGGTCCATTTTTCGGTAAATCTGAAAACAATTACAACGTTACGAATTAATTAGTTTGCAAATACATACGAGTATTCTCGTCGCCATCGTCATCGTCATCGTCATAGTCGTACACGTACAGGCGCCGACTGGGTCGGTGGTGGGGGGCGGCGCCCCTGGCGAATCCACCGAATGGAGCCCTTAACATCCCCCCTCCCTCCCCCGTAACAATAGAATCATTCTCGTACATATGTACTGCTTTCTTCTCAGCTTCGGATACCTGAATGCGAGTTTGTTTTACATACCTACGATTGTTGTTGTTCTTCTTTTTGTTCACTTTTGCGAAAAAAAAGTCAATCCCGACAAGAAAAAAACTGGAGATTTTTTGGTGGAAGGGGGGGGGGGTGTTGACTGAAAATTTTCCGACTGTTAGGTATGAAAAAAAATACCAACTTTGCCGAATAAAATGACGAGTTTTCAAGATGAAATGACAATTTTGCCATTTGATATAGATAATACTGGCACCAAGTTAGGTTCATTGAAAAATTCTTATTTTCATTTTTGAATTCGTAGGATTTTTTTAGTTGTGAGATAAGAATTGGTCCGAAGCAAAGGCAAAAGTTTTCGAAAATTCGGGTTTCGAGAGGTAAAAGCGATGTTAAAATTTTTTTTTAAATTTCTTTCGGTCTAAAATTTTGGAATTTGAATGATACGAGTTTTTAAAAATTTTAATTTTGAAAATGAAAAGTAAACAGACTCGAGTGAAGCGAGGGCAGGGCTCGTAGGTAGGTACTCAAATATCCCCCTCAAAAAGTAATTTTGTAACTGAAAAAGCTCGGGAAAAAACACAAAAAGTAATTGAAAAGTAGCCTAAAAAGTGACAAACTGCGAGTAAAACATTTTAATATGGTACACGTAGAAAAAAATTTAAAAAAAAAAAAAAAAGAAGAAGAAAGAAACATAATAATTACGTATTACGAATTGAAATGTATTCAATTTTAAAAATTTGAACTATATTGAGAATTATTGGCAAAAACAGATATTCATTTACTGATATTATATACATATACGAGTATGTAAATTATTAGCATTTTTTTTTCTGGTATGATTTATCATTACGACAGAATAGGTGAATCGCACGACAGAAAAGGTGGTCTAAACGATATGCCTGGCAAATAAAAGAAGTGCCCGACCAAAAAAGAAATTGAACGACAATCATATACTTGCACGACAGATAAAAAATGTCCACGACAAATAAAAAATTGAACGGCAGTTAAATAATTTGAACGACAACAGTAAAAAACAAAAATCACGACAGAAATAAGTATCTGTTTACACGTCTATTTCTATTTCTATTTCTATTTTTATTTTTATTTTAATCCATCAGCGCGTCTATTTTTACCAGAAAAGTTACAAATCGAATAAAATGAAAAAAAAAAACATTGAAAATTTTCATAAAATGATAAATGGGTGATTCTCAAAAAGTGGTTTGGTCCATGCAAGCATCACCTCCCTTACATTTTACATTTGGTATTGAGATTTTTAGCCCCCTTTCATTGGTGTGCATTCGATTTTATACCCCAACCGCCAAAACAGACAATTGAGTATCTCGAAGAGTTTTGAATTTTTCAAAATGGTCCGACAATTATTGTGCAAATTGCAATCTCAATAGGTCCGTAAGGAAGCTCACATTTCACATTTGAAAATTGTTACACAGTTTTTGCTGTAATTTTAGAGCAATTTTTAATTATTTTCGCTAGCGTCCCGATCCAATATTTTATTTATCGCTTTTTCGTGTATTTTCAAATATGCAATTAGTTGTACATTGTTCTGTCGTTCAAAATTTTATTCTGTCGCTTAGACATGCTTTTTTGTCAGAAGGAGTTGTCGTGATTCGTAATTAAAAATAGCTGCGCTGACTCGTTATTTTGTCGTTGAAAACCTGTCGCTGTAAAGACCTAAGTTGTCGCTACCACAGCTTTTATTGTCGTTTGCTGTTGTCGTTCAAACACCTTTTTCTGTCGTGCGATTATATATTTCCCTTTTTTTCTTCTCACACTCGTACAAAAATTGAATTTTTGAAAGTTTTGTTTTTTAAAAGTAACTTTAGTAACCAAAACTGTAGAAAAAGTTACCAAAAGTTACTTTTAGGAAACTTTAGTACTTAACGCGTATAGTTAGGTACTTGAAAAGTAACCGAGTATACGAGACGAGCCCTGAGCGAGAGTAAAAGCTTGTTTCGAGAAGTAAAGTATTTTTCTGATGAAAAATGCGTTTTTTGGCTCAACATTTCTTAAAATATTACCGATATTATCCTTTTTTAAAAATGTAACTTGAAAACACACACACACACACACAGGAGCCCAAATGGAGCGAGGGCAAAAGCTTTTAAAAATGATTTTTTTAACGACGAGTCTACACCAATTTTTGACTGCACAATTTCAGAAAATTTCAGTTATAAAATGCGAAAGAAAAGCAAAGAGACCCGACCGACGCGACGGCAAAAGTTTGCAAAAATTCCTCGAGTATTACATTAGATAAAGAATGAAAATAGCATATTTTTGGCTTTAACATGGGGCCTTTTGGTGTTTCGGGCCTTTGGCGATGGCCATGTCAACGTAATGGGTAAACCAGTCCGCCACTATCGTCGTACTCTTACTCGTACTCGTACTCGTACTCGTATTTGTATTTTGTACTTGGGTAATTCTCAGAAAAAGGTAAAATTCGTGTACATGGCAAATTTCTCAACGGTTTTAGCATGAATTTTTTTTTTTTTTTTTTTGGTCCATTCAAGAATGACCCCGCACACATTTCACACATGGTATTGAGGTTTTTAGACCCTCCTTTCATTGGTGTACATTTGATTTTATACCCCAAATGTCCTTCGACTTGGCTGTCACACATCATGTTTTTGAAAATGAATGTTATAAAGTGTCATGAACTTCATTTTTTTTTGGAAAAATTGACACATTCTCATTATCATAGAACATGAAGGTCTCTTATTGTGCAAATTGCAATTGCAATAAGTCTATAGGAAGCTCACAATTCACATTTTAAAACTGTCACACACTTTTTGCGCAAATTTTCGAGCAATTTTCAATTATTTTTGGTAGCTTCCCAATCCAACATTTTTTTCTGACGAGTGGCTGCACTGGTTCACTGTCCTCATAAAAATGTTACCCCGCAATGTTTTTTTCAAAACCTACGCAATAGCTCGTTCTGATCGTACTTGTCTCTGAAAATATGATATTTCGCAAAATCGGTGTCCTTCGGCTTGCCTTTTTATTTACCCTGATGAACCCGCCAAAAATGATAATTGAGAAAGGGAAGTTATTCTACATGATAAGTACACATTCATTACGTGTTAAAAATCGAATAATGTCCAGTAGGTAACGCTAGAAACGAAAAAACGTTGAGATTGTCCTTCGGCTTGTCCAGCGCCCATTTGTCCTTCGACTTGGCCAAATTTCAGACAGCTGTACTTTTATCGCGCTAGTCGGCATATTACACGATAATACAAGCAAAATTTTACATTTTCTCCCTCCCCACACTTCACCTCTACCCCTACCAAAAAAATAAGTCCAGATTCGAACTCTGCGGCCTGAAAAACATAAATCGACATATTACACGATAATATAAGCAAAATTTGACATTTTCCCCCTCCCCACGCCTCACCCTCCACCTCTACAAAAAAAATAACTCCTGATTCGAATTCTACGACCTTGAAAACATGTCAATCGACATATTACACATCGATGAGGGTCGAATTCTAATTATCGCCGTTTTAGGGGGGCCGGGGTCCACAGTGGGGGGGATTGAATTGAGGCCAACACTAGAAAAGGGATCTGGGACACATATACAAATGATTCCCACTTGAAATTTTCCAAAAAAATGATTTTCGTTTTTCAAAATTATGCATATCAAAATCGACCCTTTTTCTGAGAATTACCCACTTGGTTAATATTCAACTCGACGCGACGCTGCGAACGTCTATAGCGGCGGCGGCTCATTGCGTAGCAAAAGTTAATCGCGAAAGTAGGCGTAAATGTGTAAGTTTGACCGTTCTTTTCCCCTCTCGTTCTCTTTCTCTCTTTGTTATTTTATTTGTTCGCTGCACAGTGCACAATCTCTGAGAGTGAGAGCTTCGTCCGCAAAGCGAAATAAATTTAACGCTTTTCTTTCAAAATTACTGGCGATCATCTGTGCCAATTTCTTCAATCTAGTATTTTGGAAATGTTTTTCAGCCTTTTTTCCGGTCCAGTTTTTAATGTCGCTCATCCGTGAATTTTTTTCTTCCTTCCTTTATTCCGGATTCTACGCTTTTTTTTAGTCGTATTTCCTATTATCATTAGCTTCGCCTCGAGATCGTTTGACGGTGCGACGAAGACGCAACGCTGAAGCTGAAGCCGAAGCCATCACGGCCGTATTTATACACGTACGTACGAATACTACGAGTACGTACCTAATTTTCTTCTTCTTACCATTAACACGACGGCCGCGGCAGCATCGCAGTCGCAGCAATGGCTCGGTATTTTTCGCAAATGCGATGCGTCTTTTGCTATGCTGCAGCTGTATCTTTCTATTCTCTGTAGTTCTGTACCCTGTGTGCTTGTCCTGTTGTTGTTCGTCTCGTCGTCGTCGTCGTATTTTTTTTGATCACTTACGTACTTTACTTAGCTAATACCTACTCGTCAAATGCGTAGAAATTAGCGTAGCACACCACGACGCGCGACGATAGCGGATGCACGGGTGGTAGCTAGAGCTACGCGTACTAGCTAGGCTAGGATAGGCTAGGCTAGGCCAGGGGTTTTTTTCAACGTCGTCGCTCTCGTCGCGTCGCACCCTGGCAAAATGCCTCGTGTAAACACGCTTTAAATACTACTCGCTTTCTTCATTAGTATTCTGCCAGACCTTTTTGTAATGGTACGCAAAATGATAATTAATACAAGAATGGCTATTTTGTAATTAAGTATACTGGGTAATTTTTTTTCCTCGGGGTGTGGCCAAGTGTTGCGAATCGTCGTTGTAATCGCTCCTTTCTTGAGGACGTGAAATACTCGTATTCGTTCTGCTCGGTGGCGCGGCGGCGGCGGCGGCGGCGCTGCGAATGCGACGTTTTGAGCGAATTGAACGATTCTTTTCGTATGTAGCTGCTAACTTTCATTTTTTGATATTTTTTGGCATATTTGAAGTCGAGTAATTTCACAAAAATGGTACGAGTACGACTACGTAGAAGAAAACAGAGCGAGAGAGAAAGAGGGTGAAAAATTTCAAGTTTAGTGAAGTAGGTACATATTAGCTTAATTAATAAGCTGAAAAGAAATTCTAATAACAAAGCAGCAGCGCTAGCGCTACGTTCCAATCTTCAAAGTCCATCTAGGGCACCTTCCAGATCCAGAGTAAGTGCATCACGAAGAAAATCGGCTCGTATTTTGCACGTATCTATTTTCGCTTTTTTGCACTCCCAGGTCCTATTCCCCCCCCCCCCCAGTTGTTTGATTTTATGAGAAAATACGTAATTCGCCATATGATTCGACTTTCCCTTAATAGCTCAAAAATTTATACCACAAGCTATCACGTTCCACACGCAGAAAAAAATTAAACATACAAATTAAAGTTAGGCACCCAGAAAATGTTCATTTCTGTACCAGAATTCTTTAAAATGATCTGATTTTTTAAAAAAGGTACCATTCCCCCCCCCCCTTCCGAGCTACGTTATGTAAAAATTGTAAAAAATAAACGAATCGAAGTTGGTTCACATTTTTGTGACATCGTCAATTTTTGATTTTACGCGATCAATTTTACAATTTTCACTATACTTTTTTTGCGAATATTCATTTCTCGCTCCTTCCTTATTAAACACGGAGATCGTCAGAATTTTTACTTTGGATTTCGACCATTATTATTTGACATACGTACGCATCTATCGAGTGTCGATTGATTTATAACCAACTAATCCATCTTAATTTTTCTTTGTTTCAGGCGAATACAAATTTCTTTCCATAAATTATGGAAAATGAGCTCGCGTATGAGAATAAGTAAGTAATTTTATAATCCTCGAGAGAAAGAGTCACGTAAGTCACTTCTACGTCTACGTCTGTAACCTTTCATTTTCAATGGCGAATCAAAATGAATTTGAAAATCAGCTGTAATACGAGCAACTGTCCATCGGGTTTGAATCTATAGGTGATCTGATTTTCCGAATACCTACGAGTTTGGAAAAAGTAGATGAAATTTTTGAGTTCGCAAACGATTTTGATTTCGAATGAATTTTTGAAAAATCAAACTCTGGTCAAATATGGGAAAAAAGTCAAAATGTCATCAAATACGTAGACCGCCGAGAGAGCTGAAATTTGGTGTGTGTGTGTGTGTGTGTCATGTTTTCGACTCTCCAAATCGATTGATCGGAAACTGTTTCGAACCATTTTGAGTGGTACCTCTACCTACTACCTAGGTAGTTCTGCAGCACCTAGATTTTTGAAAATCGAAATTTCCACAACATTTCACTCCATCGAGTTGTTGAAATGAATGTTACTCGGTACTTAATGCCGAGTCGATCGGAGGTGGTTTCGGGCTGTTCCGAACGCTTCGAATATATTTTGGAAATTTCGGAGTACCGTACGATGGGGCGAATAGAAACAAAATTGAAGTTTGAAGCTCCGTATCTCAAAGACAAATTCAGTTACAGTGCTGGGTGATGGCTCAAAAGTTTGATCTCGATCTCCTTTATAATACGCGGTGTTTATATCCCCCCCTCCAGACACATACCTAGCCCCCAGGTCCAAAAAATAGGTCATTTTCCTTCCACCTTTGGAATGGGGTGAATAGAAACACTCACTTCCCCCCCCCCAATTTTACCATAGTAAATGAATAAATTCGTGCAAATTATCGTCATATAATATTGTTAAAAACACATCATTTATGATAGAAAAATCCATTAAAAATTGCAATTTCAATAAAATTGAGTCATATTTTGCCAATATTCGATGTCATCTTGTGTTTTTTCTTGATCCAAGAAATGAAATGCAGTCAATCTGCTCTTGTAGGGTCTCCAAAACGAATAAAGCTTACATTTTTTCATGTAAAAGCAATAAAAAAAACGTGTTTCTACTTACATATTCACCCCACTGTTCAAAATTTTTTTTCATTTTTTCTATCCTTCAGCGCCAAAAATTTTTATTGACAGATTTTGAACTTACGATGATTGAAAAAGTTGTAGAACATTCCAATTAAGCGATTATTTCAACTTTCAACACCGCAGTACAACTACATAGAACATTTACGAGTATTTCTAGACCAACGTCGTTGTTGGCTTTAAAAAGATCAGTAAAAAAGCACGGTGCTCATTTTCGGTGATGAAATCCCGCCGCGCCAGGTTGTCCAATATTGGCCGGGTTAATTTTTTTAACATCTGGAAGGTTGTACCTACTACCTAGTGACTCCTGTACAGTGCTCATCTTTCCGACTCGAGTGTAGCTACTGCGCACAGCGCAAACCAAATTCCCAGTTTTGTTTCTATTCACCCCATCTCACGGTATCTGAAAACTGAAAAGTGGTCTAAAAACCGTCCAAATTAACTTTGGCGTCATTTTTTCAAAATACAGGGTATCTAACTTGTAGTGACTAGTGAGAGTAGTGAAAAAAATCGATTGAAATTGAGAAACACTTTGGATACCTACAAATTTTCTTCCAATTTCAATTTTTTTTTTTTTAAATTTTCATACGAAAAATCTGATTTTGTTATTTGCGTGTGTGCGTAAGGGGGGCGGGCGGTGCGGCGGCGCAGCGTGGCGGTCGGGTGGAGAGTTTTCTAAAGATTTGGTTGAAGACGAGTTGTGAAAAAAGTAGGATCTGTTAGATTCCACGAAATTGCAAAAGAGGCCAGTTTTATTGCAAATTACCATGTGCACGAGTACATACATTCTACATACAGTCATACAAGCTACTCATCGAACGATACCTACTCGTAGCTCATAGCCAGACAATTTCGCGAAATACTCGTATGTACGAGTATTATTGTATTGAAATTTCCAGCAGACTGACATTGATTGTTATTCGCTATTGGCTCGGAGCGTACGGCGTATGGTATTGCGAAACGCGAAGTTGCGACATTAAACCACGCGCACGCCAAGAGTTATCAAATTTTGAAGAAAAATAGAACTAGATGTGTCACATCGGCGATTTATTTCGCTCGTATCGCTGCTTATTTTTGCGAAAAACGCCCGCCCAGATGGAGAGTGACGAGGAAGAGAAGCGGTGAGAAAAAGCCACCGAGAAATACATAGGTACACACTACACAATACACATATACTCGTACCGTCGTCGTACGTACTACGTACTACGTACATAGACATACGTATCACGATAAATTGGCACAACGAACCGACGCGCGACGTGTTTATTTGTACTCGTATGTAATTGAAGGCATCGCAGCGGCGCAGCTCACGCTCCCGCTCAGTTCTCAGACTGTACTTACACGTACGTAAGTAGCGTCTGCGTTATCGAGACTCGCTATGCTCGTACCTTACCTACGAGTAATACCTTATACCGTACCTATTTGCACATACTTACTTACTCGTATTCATAAGACCCTCATCTCCGACTCGAAAATAAGGTATCAATTTTTCCAAGCGTAGGTAAGTACTCTTCTTCGACAGTGGTATTCGTGGTGGTGGTGGTGGTGGTGATCGCGTCCCTTGCACTCGCCCCCCTTGCACTCGCCCCCCCAAGTCTCGACTCTCGAGCTTTGTTTAACCTTTTCGCTTTCGCATCGCCGAAAATTAAATTAATAAATTGTCGCGAAATTTTAACCGCCAAACCGAAAAAGCCACCACGCGATCGGTGTAGCAAATCGTGTTACGAGTAGGTAGAGGTACGTCTACGTATGTACTACAATACTACATAGCATACTCGTACAATTGAATACACCGACGACATTTCGCAAATGCAAACGTCCCTGTACGCCTCGAGTCGTCATCTTTGTCGACGACTACTACTAACGTAACTAGGTAGTTTATTAATGCGAAACATCTGCGTTGATAATACTACCCAATAAAGTTTATAACTTTCAGCTTATCGAAGTAACTTTTCAACTCTGCAGTTTGCAAGTTTCGTTTAGCGCCGCGCTAACGTGAGCGTGAGCGTGAGCGTGAGCGTGAGCGTGAGCGTAATTCTCGGCCAGACTAGGTATCGCGATCGCCCCGCTTTATTTTCGTCAAGGTCTGAAAACAGAAACTGAGAAACATCGCTCGGACGAAAGCACTTCGTCGCTAGCGATGCGAGCAGCGACTGAAAAATACACACGAGGCTTAAGTATTTGTATGTTTTATGGAAATGATCGTCGTTTTTTTGAACGAGATCGCAGCCTAATGCATTATTACCTACGTACGAGTATGATGGATCGCATAAAAAAAACTTGACGGCTTTTGACCGCAAATTCGGCCAAGACCTTCAGTTTGAGTTGAAAGTGTGTCAGAAAAAGTTGTAGTTCCGGAGGTACAGTAGGTACCTCTGGAGGAGAGAAGAGAGCCGCGTCAAAGAGAGAAAATTTCTAGGAAAAAAAAGAGCAGCTTTTTCGCTCCCGTCGCGTCGCGTCGCGTCGCGTCGCTTCCCAACGCGTTCTGGCAAAAATAACCCGGTTCAAATTAAAGTACGTAAGTACATATTTGACATTCCGCATCCATCTATACTCGTATTTTCAGTAATTTTTCAAGTAGCTAGTGAATGAGGGAAAGATATGGGCGAGGGGGTGAAACTTGTTATGGGAACGCTCCTATACCTACAGACGGTGCCTACAACGTACCAAAAAATCGAGAAATTTTAAACTAAAATTTTAGAAAAGGGGCCCATCTCAAAAATGGAAGGGACCGGGGGGGGGGGTGTCTGAAACTTTCCCGACTAAGGGCAAGGGCACTCACTGCTCGTGTGCTCAATGGTACCCAGGTCGACTTCTCGGGGCCAAATTAACCCTTTGTTCGTCAAAATTTATTTTTGTCCGATAAATTTTTATTTACCTACTGGTTTTTAAAATTTTTAATCGAGATTCACTACTCGAAGTAATCTGAAAAAATCATCGACAGTCGAACGGGTCTAAAACGCAGTTTTTGGTGAAAAAAATTGTTTCGTCGAAAAATTTTCGAATTTCTCGTAAAATTTTCCCTCTTTTTTGTAGGTAGCACGCGACATTTTTTCAAAAAACGTAGAAATTGCGACTCAATTTTCAGCTTTGAAATTCCGCGCAAATGCCGAACAATTTTTTGTGTCGAAATACTCGACGTATCTTTCCCAATATCTTTACCCATTTTGATTTGTGACCCGACATTTTTTCTAAAAATTCTACAACGATCGTTACCTAATTTTGGAATCGAATCTCTTCTAAAATGCTCGAAAAACATTTTTATACTTACCGATATTTGAGTTTTTTCAAAAACTGTCGGCCATTTTAAAATCGCAAAAAACGTTTTCCAATCCGAAACTCGTAATTCTCCGTAAGTGATGAAAAAAGAATCGAAATAATATAATTTTTAATCCTTCAAAAGCGCTAAACGGAGTTTTGATCGAGTTTTCGATTTTCTACCAAAATTTCAAACCGTTTTGATGGGTTATGTGGCATCTTTTTCAAAAATCTCGAGAAATCGTGTCCCATTTTTGCCTAAATATGATTCGAAAACTTTCAGAAAACTTTTTCGTCGACACGTTAGGATTTTGCGTAGGTACCTAAAATGTTAATCCATTTCGACGGGTCTGTAGGTCTCTTTTGAATCGAGTATATGTAGTGTACATACGAGTAAATACTAACTATTTACTGTATAATGGGTAAATATATGTAGGTATTGTAGGTATGTAGTTCATTTTCTACTGGAAATCGTTTTTTCAGATCGCCGACTCGATGACGACTGCGCCGAGGCACCCGAGCATATCCAACTCGTAAAAAACGTTTGCGGGCCCGGGCCATTTCGAAATTCGCGCGCGGGGTTTTACTACCCACCTTCATCCCCCCGTGTTGCCCGATTGCGAAAATTCAAAATACGTATTTCTTTTCAAACTCGTATATCTACTTGTGGTACCTACTACGAGCCTTGAGCCACGAAAATTGCTGCCAAATTCCGCACGTTTTGCTACAGTTTCGCACGCAAGTACCCTATCCTCTTTTCTCTGCCCCCGAATTAAAAAATTCCAACGTACATACTACATACTCGTAGATATCGCAGATCGAGAAATTAGGCCTTTCAAATCCGCCCGCATTTGTACCCAAGTACCTAACGTCTCTGATGTCTAATATTGTCTACTCACCGACGACCATCAAATTTTTCACAGCTACTGCCGTACTGAAGCCTGGGGCATCAGTTGTCACTTCGCAGCTTATGTTCCCAGCTAAATTAAATGTCACATCCGATAGCACTACTTGGCTAGCGTTCGACTGTGATACCTGCAAAAAAACAAAAACAAAAACAAAACCAAACAAATTATTATAATATGTATTAGGTAGTAATAATATGTTACGTGAAATCAAGAAAGCTACGTATGTATGAACAAGCTGTAATGTACCATATCTCGATAGTTTCTCAAGAAAATTTACGTAGGCGCGATATTAATTACGATTGCCTTATCCAATTTACCGATTAAAGCCAATTTGAAATGAGTTTTGATTGAGGAACGCGGAAATGGGCACCACCCTCTCCATTTAACAAGCCGGAACCGCTGCTAACGGCAACGCCGCATTTTCGTATTCATCAGGCCCAGAATGATTAGCGCTCGTAACATCGCAAGAATGAATGAAAAAAGAACAGAGAACGCGGAAATTTTTCGTTTTTATTCATTTTTATTAAATTCATTTTTTCACGTCTGATTTTTCTTAATTATAATCAACTCTGTAAACAAAATAATAATTACGAGTATCAATAGTGGTACAACGTAGTAATTTAGTGGTATTCGTTTAATCACATTAAATTAAATGCAAATTCAAGGACCAGGCGAACACTTGAAACAATATTTTAGTCAATATTTAACAAAAATTAGAGATCCTTATTCTTATTTTGAAATATGTCACTGTTGCACTACTTGTTCAAATTAATATCACAATTCACAATAAAGGTTACATTATAAATTTATAGAGGAACAACAAATTCATCATTAAAAGAACGCACAAACGAATTAAAAATACTTACGTACATAAAGAAATTGGAAAATAGAAATATTTTGTAAAAATCAAAGATTTTCATCGTGACTTAAGTTGTTTAATATTGAAATGAAAAAAAAAAATGAAAATTCAAACATTGCAGTGAAATACTGAAATATAGAATACAGACAACAAACTTTGGAAGTTCAAGTGCCCTTTACATGCAGCTGATAGACCTCCCAAACCCTTGGACATCACAAATCCTCAGCACCTGAAATATATGCGTGACACCGTTCAGAAGCTGTGGGACGCCGAGCGACAACGTCAGTTCACACCAGCGTTCCAGCATAGCCGTCTTTAGCAGCGTCATCATTATACAGCTTCAATGATCCATACCCCCCCCCCTCCACCTGCAAGTGCAAGTATCCGAATGGTAAATGCTCCTGAAATATCGTCCTAGTAGAGCCGTTACCGTTATCCTGTAATCTTTCAACTGGCGTCGTGGCCAAGTTCACTAATTCGCAACTATTATTTCATGCTCCTGAGTTTCAAACATCGTCGATTGCTAAGAGCCAACCTCGGTGATATGAATTTTGTCAATTTCAACAGCAGCACCAATTCTACTCAATGTGAAACAATTCATACGGATATTACCTCGACATTAATTAATTATGCAATATCGATAGGGTCCAGACCGTGGTATTGTCACAGTATATTTTTTGTATTTTTAATATGTTTGAGTTGTCCAGTTGTTTATAGGAAACCCCCCCCCCACCCTGGTAAAAATGATTGTACAGCCAATATTAAAAATAAACTTGGTGCACCGAGGAAGTTCGGACTTCGGACTGCGTTCCCCCCCCCCCCAAAAAAAAGAGCTACCTGGACGAGCTGAAAACACAGACGCACGCCATAAAGAAGCAATACGCTGCCGCCGCCGCTTACCACACTGCGGCTGTCGGTCGTTGCTAAAAAAAAAAAAAAAACACGAGGAAATTAGATCGGAATACGCGTTTGTGTTCATCTTCGCCTTGCAAGTCGCTATGCTTCCTATCTACATACATGCGTAGGTAGGTATATGTCGAAGGTGATAGCTTGAGATGTGACGTGTTTGAGATGATAAGTAATGTAGGTACCTGCTCGGCTGCTCGCTTTCTAAGACACGGATCGATGTAATTTTTTATTTGTAAAGAATACCTATATCTATATCTAATATTTTGACGCGAACGCCAAGTGTTAGGCTGCTTAGGGGCGATCTTAACAGATTGATTGGTGAAAGACATCGCGCACAGCCTCCACCGCTCGTTCCTTCATTCGCGGCAAAGAGCTCAATTTCCTCATTCGAAAAGCTCATCGGACGCGTTATTGATTTCTCGTCAGCATAGCTCGGGCATGGCATGGCACGTCGACTGAGGCAAAGGCAATGGCAATGCGTGAGAGCCTTGTCTATATTTATTTGAAAATTCCATTTCTCGCGCCGGAATTGAAAATACACGCGAGTTATCTGTTGTCAGTTTTCTGTTGAATGACCGCGCCACCCCACGCCATCCTGCGCCATCCACCATCCAGCATCCACTCCTGCATTGGGTACGAAATTTCTTTCGCCGTTACATTGCGTATGTATTTGAAACTTCAATCTTGAGAAATCGTTTACGGTTACCTACCTACCTATACTTTAAAGCCACGTCGACTCCGCGGTGTTTCAAAAATGGATAAAAATATGTAATATGTACCGTGGAAAAATGTGGTTTTTATTACACACGCAGCTTCGATAATCTATCGACTTCTGACGACAAATGACAATAGACGTGTCAATATCGCGATTCGCGAGAAATGTGTGCTACCCTGGCTGTGTGCACCAAGCACCAGGCATCTCTCTCTCTCTCACACTCTTGCTCGATCTGCGCGTCATCTCAGTACCTACATTACAAAGAAACAATTCCCGATGAGTTATCCTTTTGTACAGCTACAGATACGTGTTTTAGAACTAACTACATTTTACGCTCGAATGCTTCAATTACCTTTAAGAAAGCATGCCAAACTGTTGTAAGTGGGTTGAACAGCTAAAGCTGAGATAAGTTGTGTGTCGCAGTACTAAGTATATGTAAGGGTAGAGGTAGAGGTAGAGGTACGCTGTTGTTGGTACCTATACTCGTGCTGCGAGAAAATGCGAATAATTCGAGTGTAGATGTAGAGAATAGAGATACTCGCGTATGTTTATCGATAGGTATACATACGAGTATGTAGTTTATTATTTAGGCGCAGCACCCAGTAGCGAGAATGTGCAGAAATACTCGTAGTACGAGTATGTAGATTGCATAGAAATTATTACGACGACGATATTTTCAATGAACGTGTCGTCGCGTAGGGGCAATTTAATGAGATGTTAGTACGTCTACGTACTCGTGTCTCGTATCTATAAAATGTTTCATTCTGTAAATTCACATTGGCGTGCGTTCGTTCGTTCGTCATTTCGGTGTTTGTTTGTTTGGATGTGCTTGCTTTTTGACAATAAAACGTACCGGAACTGAAAATATCGTCATCATTATTATTTTGTTTTCAATAAAAATTTAAGTACCTACCAATAATGATGTTGGTACTACATAGTAGCTCAACTTTCTGTATATTATTGACTGTGTGTTTGTGTATGTAGGTGCTAGGTACCTTCTTATCTATAGGTATTATGGCGGATTTGAAAAAAAAAAAAAAAAAAAAAAAAAATCGGCGGATATTTAACAAATTCAGCAAAGACTTTTCATTTTGAGTTGAAAGTTACCTATAAAAAAATTTTAGCTCCGGCGGCACGGCGCGGAGGTTCTCTCGGAGAGGAGATTTAGGTCCTCGAAGAAAGGTGTTTTTCGACAAAATTGTGGGATTTTGGCTCCTGTCGCTCTACACAATCTGTTTTTCGAAAAATGTCCTAATCTCAAATGAAAGTACAACTACATAATCGAGATTCCGCGTTGATCTACGCGCTATTGGCGTCAAAACCCAAGACTATGCTCGTACTTTTAGGGTTCTACCTAGCGCGAGCGCTTGAAAATTTTGCAAATCGTTTAGGCCTACTTACTTGTATTTTTGAATTAATTTGCGTTTGGAAAATTTTTTCTCGGCAAATATTTCTCATTCATTATGCCAAAATACGTATCGAAGGATGCCATTAGTCATATTCAACATACTAAAAGTCTCACCCCTTACCCCGCGTGCGTCGCGTGCTAGAGCGTGAAAAGTGTCCCGCCGCGGCGGGGTTGATTTTACGTCGAAAATAACTTTATTTTTGTGTTCTACGTCAAATTTCCGATCTAGTGATATGTCAACTGTCCTTCTACCCCCAAGGGGAAGGGGTGGGGGTGGGGGTGGGGCTAGAACCATTCAAATGAGAGGGGTTTTCTATGTAAAAAACACAAAAACGCTATCGGCGCTAAAGAGGAATGAAATGGCCCCCGAGAGCGTTCGAGTTGTGTACTAGCATGGAAAGTGGGTATGGTACCATCGAAAAACTTGCGCGTGAAAAATTTCAGATCCACATCCCTTCCCCTTTTTGAGGAACCGAGCCCCGTGTGAACCGATTTTGAAATTTTTTTAGGATGTTGTAGATACCTCGCGCCGCGCCGCGCCGCGCCGCACAATTCTTATTACATATTACTTAACCTACGAGTAACTTCATCGATCGTAGCATAGCTAAGTATTTTTCGCCGAGAGAGGCTAGTAAATGTTTCGAGATTGAAACCGACAATCCTTTAACATTCCATTTCCGTACTTATTGGCGCGCGGAAATAAGAAAAACAGCGAAATTATTAGCGTGGTGATAAACTTTGGTATTTGGTATGGTACCTAGACCTACATATGTACTTCCTAGAATGAAAGATTTGTCTTTTTTAAACTATATAATATATCTCTATAGGTAAGGTATGTACATCTACAAAGTACAAATACATACACAGACACACTACACAGAGAATAACAGATAGCTTATACATCACTGGATTTGCGGCTTAGATATTGCTCTCACGTTAAGATTCACTAGTATTTCCCCGGGGAGTTGATGTATGCGATAAATTTTTCAGCGTTGCGACTTATTTGAATAAGGAACGTACGTAGACGAGACGTACCGTATACGAGTACGTATAGCGGGTATAGCAATAGCTATAGGCTTGCAAAAAACAAAGGCAATCAAAAATTTGTAATTATTTAGGCGTATATGTGTAACCTGTATACGTGCGTATATACGTATTACGTAGTTTGTTTCATGTACTCGTCGTGCGGTCGTACATAATATGTTCTATGTATGTACTTTGTACCTACTACCTATCTACCTCCCTATACACTATGCAGTATACATACTTCTCACTAGTAACTATACCTACGTAAAGTTCTTCGTCTCCAGGAGAATATTTTGTTTTATTTTTTATGTTTTTTTTTTTTTTTTTTTTTGCATTTTTCACTGAAAATTTAATTTTTAGGCAGCCCTTCCCCCCTCCCAAGGGGGCCCCTTCGGAGGGTCCAACTGAAAATTTGACTTGGTATTCGTGTTCAGCGGATTCTATTCGTACGAGTATGATAACGATACCCAAATTATCAAATTTCTTTCGTCGCAAAATTGGGACAGGGAGTGCCATGCCAATGGCCCCAAAATTGGGGTTTCAACAAGTTTTTTACTTTTCTATCGTTTTTGAAGGGCCGCGTGTAAAATTGCAGAATTAGAAATTAGATCATCGTCTGAAACCCTTGTAACCAAAATTTCAACTATAGGCACCTAAACTTAGAGTGATTTTTGAGGAATTTTTAAGAACTGAAAATTGGCCATTCAATAGGTGAGTAGGTAAGGTACATATAAGAGTGAATTGGAACCAAAAAAAAAAAAACAAAAAAACAAAACAAAATTCAGAGGATTTCGATAAAATTTGGCGAAGACCTTTATTCTGATAGCGGCCCAATCGCAAAAGTCCATGGGCTCGGAAGGGGTCCTCAAAATTTTGATTTAGAAAAAAGTGCCCGAAACTGTAAAGTAGTAATTGCCAGAATATATCGAGTTCCAAAAAGTCACGGAGCTCGCGAGGTATTCTTTGAGCCCCAAATACTTACGTATGTACGTGCTCGTATAATAGGTAGGTATTGGGAAAATTGTCCAAAAATGGCCGGAAAATGCGAGTGGACGGCTACAATTTTGAGAATCGTGTTTTCCAGTTAAAAGTCTCGTTTTAGACGATTCTAAAAACGTAACTGTACTTACAATTAGTACGTAGCTTCATCGAATATTTCGTGTGACCCCCGCAAAAGTACCTATGCTGTTGAATGTGCTGGCTGGAAATATCGCGCCCATAATCTCGAGAAACTCGACTTGTGATTAAAAAAGACGATTCCTAAAGTTGTAGCCGCTCAATAACGTACGTGTGACTTTTTTGGGGAAATTTTTGAAAATTTTGGGCCCTAAAAATAAAATATACCTACTTATTCGGATGCGTAGACTCGAAATCGCGCCCAAACTCCACGAAACAAGACTCTCGTGACTAGAAAAGATAATTCCAATGGTTGTACTCGTAGCTGCCCAATCGCATTTTTCGACCATTTTCCGACAATTTTGGATTAACTGCTCCAGCTCCATCCATACGATATATACGAGTATGTAGGTACCAGGTGCCTAGTACCTACACCGATAATTTTGCGAATAGAAACGTGTACAGGTAATACATACGTATTTTATGTTCGCTAGGTACCTACCTAAAATTGCGTATGGTATATCTATATTATTATATACCTGTTACCTACGCGCGCATTTGCTATTATTTTTTGGCAAGCAATGGGAACTGTTGAAAAATAATTTTGTTTTTCGATCATCTCTAAATATGTACCTAGTTTGTACAAATATGTGTATTTACTGAAATGCGGGTACATATTTGTTTGATCAGACGTAAAATTTTATATTTTTGTCCCTAGCGCATTCGTGTATTACCTACTTGCGAATAAGTTGACTACATCCGCACAAAAAAAAAAGAAAAAAAAAAGTTCATCGGACACGGAAGTTTGAAATTTCGTTTTGTACTCGTATGCATTTTGCATCATTTACGATTACGAAGCTTTTAAGGAAACGCCCTAAAATAAAACATAGGGAATTATTTTCTTACCAGAGGTGACCACTTTTATTGAGGGTTTGAGGGTTGGGAGCGGAAGAAATTGAAATTTTTTTGCTACGTAATTAAGGGCCACTAAAATTAAACTTGGAAGTATAGGCCTACTTGGCTTCCTAAAACCACCCCTCGACGCATAAAATCCGTCGATACCTCTACGCGACGTTTCAATTACCAATTACGAGAAGTAGGTACCTACTACCTACCTACAAGTACTTGCTACCTCTACACTGTACTGCAGCTACACGCCGCGCCGCGCCACACGGATAGACAGCTCGACTGAGCTGCGCTGCTTGTCTAAAGATTGAGAAAGAATTGAAAATATTCACGCCGACCGAATGCGGCCGCATTGTCCATCTGGACGAATAAACTTTCATTACCTGATTGTTTTTAGCAATCGGCGAAAAACGTCCAGGCATTCTTGAATCGTTGAACCAAACCGAAAGGCGAAACTCGTATATTTGTCAGGGAAAAGGAGAGTTTTTGCGGTTTGACAAAGCATTACTACTCGTATAAATGACGTGTGACCGTACTAGCTTGGATCGCAGATTTTGTCGTGTTCCTCCCCCCTCCCATCCCCTCCCCCCATTCATCCATCCACCTTCTCTTTCTCGACCACTAGGTAATCCCAAACACTCGATAACAAAATGTAAAATTCATTCGATACAATTCGCACATCGAGCGATGTAGGCGTAATACGTAAAACTTATACTTACGTTTACGTACTATAGTACATAAGTAAGTAAACGTTTTGTCGTCTTGTAAATTGGACAGATTAACGAGAACGATGCGTATGCGTAGACCAAAAAGAGAGGGAGACAGAGAGAGAGAAATAAATAAATAAATTTAAACACCGAATACGTAAAATAATTCCTAAACATGTAAAAAATACGACTACCGTCGCATTTACACCGCCATCACGCAAAAAGCAGAGAAACAAACGTATACGTAAGGTCGAGTAATTCGATCGTAAAAATTTGAGAGAAGAAAATACCGGCAGAACTTTCTGGTCGATCGGTTTACTCGTAATACTAGCATGTATTGTACGAGTATACCCGGGGAAAAAGTTGAGACGTAGTCATACATGATCACGTATGGTGGACCATACATAATCAATAATCACCCGGGGAAAAAAGTTCAAACTTGGCCATACATGATCATGTATGACGACTTCATACATGATCATACTAAAAAATTGTCCCCCACATGCTCATGTATGGATCATTTGTATGAAATTGCATGTTTTATATCATACATTTTATTCTATAATCTAGAAAATGTCTATAATCTGGAAAAATGTCTGAAATTCATTTATCCACATTTGTCTTGCATTCTTAGCACATCTTATGTACTTATACCATTCAGCAAATCATCCCATATATTTTATACTGACAATATTTTTATTATAAAAATTCATACATTCTCGAATTGTAAGTATGATCATACATGTTCATGTTAAAAAAAATCCCCGCATTTACACATGATCATGGTTACACTAAATCATACTTGATCATACATGATCATATATGACATGTATGATCATATGGGGGACAATTTTGTAACATGAGCATGTATGGAAACTTCGGTTTATGTATGATCATGTATGCTCGAGTTCATCCACCATACATGATCATGTATGGCCAAGTTTGAACTTTTTTCCCCGGGCATACATGTTCGTGTTGAAAAAATGCCCCCCCCCCGCACTAACTGAATCATACTTGATTAAACTTGATTATACATAATCAAACTTAATCGTACATGACCATACGTATGACTAACAATGATCATGTGGGGGACATTTTTTTAACATGAGCATGTATGGAAACTTTGGTTTATGTATGATCATGTATGCTCGAGTTCATCCACCATACATGATAATGTATGGCCAAGTTTGAACTTTTTTTCCCCGGCCAAGAACAAAGGCTACATATCATGGCTTGCGTTTCGCGAATACTCGTACGAGTACAAAAAACACATTTTCGCAATTCGCATACCTACACGCGAAAATTATTATTAAGTAAGTATATGTATCATGAGTTATCGAATATACTAAAAATCTCTCGTATGGGGCTCTCAGTGGCATGGCATGGCGAAACGACATGACAATACTTATAAATATTGGTACAGCTACGAGTACGAGCTAAGCGTAAGCGAGGAAAAAGAACGGTTGTTAAAAGAAAACCCGCCATTCTGGGTTGCGACTGCGAATATCCAAATACCCGAATACCCAAATACCCCACTACAGTACGAGTATATTTACGGTGGTTTGGAAAAATTATGAATCCGTACCGTTTCCAGAACACTCGTTTCTGTCATTCGAATATGGACTGGAATCAAATAAAGGCGAGAATTTTATCGTTTTTAAAACAAATCGTCGTCGTCGTCGTCGTGTTTTTAGAACTTTTTTTTCTTCTTCTTCTTCTTCTTCTTCTTCTTCTTCTTCTTCTTCGTCGTCGTCGTGTTCTTCTCGTCGACATGGAGAGAAAAAATATATTCGTATGTATAAAAAGTCTTGGCAATATTCCCGTATCAAAAACACATTTTCAAATCTACTCGATCGTGTGTTTTTTTCTTCTTTACTTTTCTTTTCCTGTTTTTTTTTTTTTTTTTTTTTTTTGCACACTTCCTCCTCGTATGCGGTATGACTAACTCGCTTGTTTTCCGGACGAAATGCGCTATGGTCTCGAACTAAGAACAAGAGAATATTTAAAATGTTCGAAGCGAGAGCAGGTAACGTTGCAAAAAGAAGGAATTACCGGAGGAGCGAAGCGAAAAAGAAAGAAAGAAAGAAAAAAACACCGACATAAATTAAACGTGTCCCGAAGTATCGGTAATTTTCGTTAATGACGAAAAATGTTTCATCACAGAGTTCTCTGGTCGTTTTTTATTGCTAAAGTCGGATCGTTGGGTCGTCGCGTCGCGTCGCGTCGTGTTCACCCCTAGTTCATTTTGCGTCTTCGCATTTGCAAGGAACTGAACGAGCGACGCGAGGCGACGCGACGCGACGCGACGTCGCGAGAGGAGTAATTTTTTTCTTCCACGACTTAACTACTTTTATACGATGTTGCACGTAATGAACAAAAAGATGTCAAATTGTCTAGAATATTTTGCTCGAGTTGGGCGGTTTTGACGAAACGTGGAAAAAAGACGGTTTTCGTTTTCGCAGCGTTTTTTTCCCCCTCAGCTTCTTTCAAACGTTTTACCCCTCTAGAATTAGAAAATATATGCAGAGAGAGAAAAGGCACCGAGGGATTTCAAACGAACCAGTATCTTTGGTTCTTTTCTTCGCTCGGTAATCGGATAAACGTATACGCGTACGCGTACTTACTTGAAAAAATAAGTATCGTCGTAGTATACTTATTTTCTCTCCAAACATAACTTAAACTATCTGCTCTGTCTCTGTATGGCAAGCGATGATTGATCTTACCTTACCATCGCGATATTGACTCTCTCTCCATCCCGTTCGGCGTTCTTCCTCCACGAGGTCGGAACGCGAACGTAACGATTCAAATATTTCGGCGTGAAAAAAATTCGCTAAATTGTCTACCTCGCGTCGGATTCATTTTACACATAAATAATCCCTTTTTCCAGCTATAAGCTACGTGTATTTTGATCGTCCTGTAGAGAATCTCCCGCAGTTGGAAAGGGTATAGGTATTCTCGAATAAAGTACAGGAGTCTCTCGATTATCCGACCTAGCTGATTGAGTTTGGGGGGGGGGGGTGTAAGGTGGGTCGGATACCAAAAAAGTCGGATAATCTAACATGCAATTTTTTTGCGTAGAAATGAAGTGCATAAGCTTGAGAAGGCAATTTTTCATCCAGAAAATCAAGTTTTGGCTCAAAATAGGAACAATGAATTGAAAAAACCACGAATAAACGAAAATAATATACTTTTGTATGAACATGACTGAAAATTAAATACAGACTCGAATTATAATTTTTTAAGGTAAATCGAGTCGATTTCAAAGAAAATAATACCGTTACCTAGAATACAAAATAACGTCGCATACTGCATATTTTTACACATTTCAAAATCAAAAATTGGGGTGCTTATTTAAAATTTTGGATTATCCGACCTTGTTGGGTCGGATGATGCGAAATGGAAGTCGGATAAATTCGTACCGGATAACCCGAAAGTCGGATAATCGAGAGCCTCCTGTAGGTGAAATGCCACGTTCCGCGGATTTTAGAAATTTTGAAGAAACATCGTTGGGTACCTTTAAAGAGAATGTCGAGGTCAAAAAAATTTCCCCCGCCTCGCCCCCATACTCGTAATGGCGAAAAAATGAACGAGTTTTGAATAGAAAATTTTGAATTTACCCAAAATACGAGATAAAGGAGACGCGAGTCTAGCCGAGGGAATTTTTTCAACATTTTTGACCCCCCCCACCCAACCGGGGTGGCGAGTAAAGAAAATGTGAAACCGCCAATTGGTAACTTTCAATTAAGTACTGGGGCCCGGGGGGGGGGGGGTCAATTTGACAAATTATACGACACTTTCTGCGGTTTTGAAAAATTATTATTCAATTTGGAGACGAGTTTCCAATTAATCGTTGGTATTTTTCAATAATCTCGAACGTAGTTCTAGGCACGTAAGCGCAGTCTGTGCAAAATTTTACCCAAAAAATGAGACATTCTCTTAAATTTTTGTAGTTTTTCGATGGTCCATCAATTTTTCGTATGTATTTTCGAATGATTTTCACTAGGTACCAATTTTACAATAAAATTTTTACGATAGTTTCTTTGCGAATAATATTCATTTGTGGCTCTTTATTAAACGTCGAAATAATCGTCAGCATTTTTACTTTGCCCTTGGGCCATTGTTATTTCTCGTACGTGTCGAGTTGATTGATCTATGATTTCATAACTAGGTACCTACCTAACTAATCCATCTTAATTTTTCTTTGTTTCAGGCGAGTGTGAGTACAAATTATCTTCCCAAAATGATAGAATACTCGTAGGAACTCGCGTATGAGAATAAGTAAGTATAATTTTATAATCCTCGTGAGAAAAGTTAGGTACGCGAGTCACTTGTAAACCTGCGACCTTTTATTTTCAATGGCGAATCGAAATGAATTCTAAAATCACGAAATTGAAAAAAATCAGCCGAAATACGTAATAACTGTCCATCGGGTTTGAATCGAGATGATCTGATTTTCCGAATACGAATTCGGAAACAGTAGATGAAATTTTTGAATTCGCAAACGATTTTGATTTTTAACGAATTTTTAAAAAACCAAATGCGGGTCAAAAATGAAAAAAAAAAATGCAAATTTCACTAAGTAGACCGAGAGAGCTAAAATCTCCAAATCGATTGGAAACGGTTTCGAATCATTTGCCTAACAGTTTTTTGAAAATCGAACTTTCCACAACATTCTAGCCCATTGATTGTCGTTGAAATGAAATTTACTCTGTAGTCTGTACCCAATTTGTACGTAATATGCCGAGTCGATTGGAGACGGTTACAGGCCGAATTTTGGAGCTTTCGGGTATATTTTGGAAATTTCAGATTATCTAAAAAGTGGTCTAAAAACCGTCTGAATTAACTTCGGCGTCATTTTTTTTTTTTTTTTTTTCAAAATATAGCAGCGTATCTAACAGGTAGGTACTTACTAGGTAGTGAAAGCAGTGAAAAAGTAGCGGTTTCAAAAATGGGTAGTGAGAGTAGTTGACAAATAGTGAATATATAGGTATGTACCTCGTATTCTAGAGCAGCGGGCAGGAAAATGATAAAATACTCTAAAAGTAGCTAACTACTTTTGGGAAAACGCCCCATACACGTATCCCTGACGCTAACAAAGCTGAGGCTCCACTATAAGGACTGACCGACGACGCGACACGACGCGACAGTGTATGTGTTTGTGAGGTACATGCATCAACGTATGATGGTGCTCCACTGTCCCACTGCCCCAGTTACGTGGGTGGTGCGAATTTCATTTAATCAAGCTCGTCATTTCGCAGATGCTTAAATTACTGTACAGTGTATACTGTATACTCGTACATACTCGTATAATAAGGCAAAACTGCACGATCGCAGTGAGCGCACGTGTTCATCAGGTGTGCTTGTTGTTTTTTTTACGCTCGCTATTCACACAGTAGCTGTATATACGCGTAGCATTAGCAGAGTGCTGCGTGGAAACTATGCGAGTTATCTCTAAAGTTGACTCAGGCTGGAAACATTGGGGCACGTTCGATAGTTTTTAATTACTCGTTACTCGGTAAATACGAGTACAATAGTACATACTACATATCGATTACCTTTTTTTTTCTGCGACCCCAGTCCCCAACCTTCTGGTGGGGTGGGGTGGGGTAAGTTTATTAGGTGGAATATGACAAAATATCTCTTATGCTAGGTTTTTAAAATATGTACATAGGTAGTACACAAGAATCCTTAATAAACTAATTAGTTGGATGCTACGTCGTCGTCGTCGACACATCTTAATAATAAATGCATACGTTATTCAACATACATAATATACTACACATCTTATAAGTACATAACTTGGACTAATTCTCAAGTGTTATATACTACATAACAATACCACACATCTTACGATAAGGAATATCCCAAGAATTAAAATATACCCAATACTCACCCTATTGGAGTTGATCCGGTGTACTGCACATTGGGGCCAGGTTCTTCTACCTTCTTCATCCGGAAAGCGGCCCAGCCTTGGAGGCCTCTTCAACCTTGTGACAGGTCCTTCAATTGGTTGATAATTCTCGACCTCGTCCCATAGCACACTCAGTAAGCGTGATCGCGTGAGCAGGACGCGGTGGAGCTATTCTTGCGAAAATGATTGCAAGGAAATGGGAATTGCCCGTTTCACCGCATATCGCACTTCGGGAGTAATAAGGTCACATCTCAAAAAAGTGAAATTTTACAGGAGAGTGATTTTCTTTTTTTAAAAAACTTGATTCATTATTTTTATCAACTTATAATTAATTGTGAGGAATGAATAGCAACTCATTTTAAAGATCTGGTATCCTACCTTCATTTAGCATAAGAACACTTTGAAAAATAAAATCTTAAAGAGGAAATATTTCAATGTTTGGAAAACATTTTGAGTTATAACCTTTCATTAAAGTTGATGTGGAGGCGAAAGGAAGCGTCCAAAAAATATTTCATGATTACAAAGTTGTAGAGAATTAAATTTCCAATCGACACAATGTCGTTAGTTTTTTTCTAGAGTGCTTAGTTTTTGAGTTTTTCTCAAAAAACTAAAATTTCATGATATGTGCAAATTCATTTTTCTGAAAAGTGATCAATTTAAAAAAAATTTTCCATTTGGTACAAACCAATAAAAAATGCACTCCTTGTGACTGTTTCTAACTGGCAAACATTCAAAACAATCAAAACTATTTGTTAACACTTTGTATGTACGAAATTTGCTCAAAAAAGGTGGAGTTTTTTGAGATGTACCCTTATAACTCCAAACAACTTGCAATGTTGTTGAGATTTTGAGTTAGGCCATTTGCGTTTTTTACAAGATCTAGATAATGTACCCAACTCAAAGTGTAATTTTTGGTTGAGGGGGGGTCATACAAACCTCAAAAATGCAAAAACATCAAAATCAATTTTTTTTGAGATGTGACCTTATTACTCCCGAGGTGCGATATGACCAAGTTTCGACTTCAATTATGAACCATCTACAGTGAATTTTTTTAGTGTCGGCGTTTCAAATTGTTATTTGTGTCATCCTGAAGAACAATGAACTGAATTGTACAAGCTAAGTACTTACAGACGGATTTTACGATCGTTTTAGTGTCTCCGAGAGGTCAAAATTCGGTCAAAACTAGCCAAATAATAGCGCAAATGCTTCCATTTCTTGTGATATTGAATCCTTTTGTTTCAGAAAACATTATTTTAATACACGAGTTCGCGAAAGTAGATCAGTTGCAAAAATTACGCTCAAATTCACTCGTAAAATACGAGTTCCCGTTTGCCTGTTATCATTATCACGAGAATAGCTCCAAAATGTGGGAGTCACGTGATCAAACTTACTGAGCGTACTGTCTGATGGTAGACCTCATATAAGCCAGATGAGACTTGTTTGCAGGATCTAAAGGGGGGGGGGGGTATGAGGTCTTCCCTCAGCAAATCTGCAGCATTCAGTCAAAACGTGTTGTGCTGACTCTGAGCATTTGCCACATTTACAGCTTGGCCTAGACCTACCATAAAGATGACGTACGTGTATGAGACCATGGCACACTAACTGATAACTGCTGTTTACCTGGATACAAAGATGCATATGGGAGTGATGTGGAAAGCACGCAGAATGAGCAACAGCAGAGGTGTTGAAGGAGCATCAGGACACATGCGAGTCAGATGTACCTGATAGGAAAAGCGGCAACGATGGACGCGACGCGACGCGACGTGACGTGGCGGGAGCGCGGCGCGGCGCGGCGGTGCAGTGCGGAGGATGCGAGTAGAAACCAAGTCGAGATACGAGTACGAGTATACGAGTATACGAGTAGAATGTAAAAATGGAAAAAAGTTGTAATTTACGTAATACGTACTTACTAATTTAACAAAAACAACTTTTTATAACTTACATCGACTTTGATTCCGGGGAAAACGAAAATTTTAGTAGGCGGTACTTCGCTGGGAGAAAAACGATAAAATTCGTATCTTCCTCGGTACCATTTAACGGAATATAACGGCGCTCCATCCAAATCGTACAGACATAACAATGAAACGTTTTTACCCCTTTGCACGGCGGCTGGGTTTATAAGTAACGTAACATTTTGTAAACAGTCGCACCAATCTGAAATAAAACAAGCATTGATTTATTACACGTTACGAGTAAGAGTACGAGTACGAGTACGCTATCTCCTTCTCCTACATACATATTACATACGAGTATACCAATATCTATTTTCTAAGTATGTACTAGCTGTAGTAGGTATAGATGAATACTGTCTGTGCCATAGCCATACACATTATAAATGTATAGAAAACTAATTTTATTTCAATGTACATAGGTACCTATAACGTCTCTCATTTATAGATATGTACGTGGTGGTACCTACTCGTAAGTATACTCGTAATATTGCAGCGTAATTGTGGTGTCGGGTGTACCTACGACAAAGTTGGATTTTACTCGTACTCGTAGTTTTTGCTCATACGAGTAACAACCGCCACCACGCCAAAAGCCTTATACGAGTACGAGTAGTACGTATAGTCGTCGATATATGTACTCGTATGTACATGTACGAGTATACGCGTATTGTATGTCTATGTACGAGACGTACGAGTATGTTAGTGTTGTCCTGCCTCCTGCGTCTTTTTCGTCAGATTGTTCGCAAAAAGCTGCCAGCTTTTAGCAGTACCTAATACGTGTAGATACGATACGAGCTGATATATTTAATCGAGACTCGATTGTAAAAAGTACCCTCCCTATTTTTATTCGAACGGCGCGGCGCGGCGCGGCGTGGCGGCGAACGTTCCTCGAATTCGGCCAAAAATGGGTTTAACCCTATGTAATGTACAGATAAGATATCTGCAGCTGTCGAGTCTCTCAATGTTCCAGAAAACTTGAAAAATACCGTCTTTTTCCATCTTCTCACTCATCGAGCTCAGTATAGAAGATCGATTTTCTCAAATCCAACTGTCGCCTACTCGCCTAGAGTGACGAGTGGCCTTATTTTCGAAATTTGAATTCCCCCTGCCCTCTTCATCCCCCTCCCAATCCCTGAAGTGGCGCGGGCGACCTCTAGCGAGAAAATAATTCCCAAGTTTTTATTTTTTCCATTTTTGAAAAACTCGGCCTGTGGATGGTGGGCCCTTCAATTTTCAAAAATTTTCAAAAATACAAATTCGCTGCAAAATTTTAACCTTTATTATCTGTAAAAAGCCCCTTTTGAGTAAAGTAATCTCTCACGACGATTTTAGCGCCCCCCCCCCCGGTGAAAAGCGAGCGGACCCCAGAACAGCTGAAATTGTATTTTATGCGTGGAAATCCTAAAACTAGTTGCTTTTCAGACTTTTTAATGCGAAGAAGGTACTAGGTAGTACATTGTACATACACGGATTTTTCAGCTATTCTAGAGGGCCAACCCAACGTGGTCGTTTTCTAGGGAAGCGGCTAATATCGTCACGACTGTCACGAGAGTTTATTTTACTCGACAGAGACTTTTTAAAGGTGTTAGAACTTGAAATTTTTCAATTTCAAAAAGTTTTCTTCCAAGTTGGATTCTTAAAAATTTTTGATAATTATAACAGGCCCACCGCGCCGCGCCGCGCCGGCCACAGGTCACCATATTGAGGGTTGGGAGCGAAAGACTACCCTATACTCGTATTGTCGCCGCCATATTAAAGCTTCAGATTCTGTTTCGCTTGATACGGCGCGGCGCGACCTTGCGAATTTTTTTCTTTTTCATTCTCCAAATGGCAGATACTCGCACAATCGACGTTTTATAGATGTATCAACGAAGATGAATAATTTTAATGAAATTCTTTTTACGAAATTTAAAATACAGCGACGACGAAAAGCGAAAAAGATCTTTGTAAAGTTACTTCAAAAGCATTTTATCATCGTATCAAAAGTATTTCCAAGTCGAACGAGTTTAAATTACGACATTAAAATTTACGTTTTAAAAAATTCTCAATATTTGGGTTGTATAGAGCAGCTCGCAGTTCGAAGGATTTTTTTTCGATTTTCTTTTCTTTTCTGTAAAATCTCTTTAATCGCGATTTTGATTTTTTTTCTCTCGTCACGTGTGCTGAAATTGATTTTGTAAAGTGTCGAAAGGGGAAACAGTACCTTGAAAATTAGTCGTCGCGGAGAAATAAAGTCGAGCGGAGAAAAAAGATTCTCGTCATAAATGGCGTGAAAAATGAAATATTCATACGGGTTTCTTTTCATAATTTTCGTCAACTTTTTCAAAAACTTCACTCTGTGTAAAAATTTTATCGCTGTAAATATTTTTACAAATTTTTCAGCTGTTTTTTTTTTTTTACTACGATACAGCGACAAATTTTCGTCTTTTTTCGCAAATTTTTTTCACGACCTTAATATTCTACGGATTTTAACACTTGTTTGTGTGTATGTACAGCTCTGCCTTAGGAACTCTTAAGGGAAATTTCAAATACATATAAGGAGGGGCGGGGGGGGGGGAAAGTTTCTTTATAGCAATTCGACACTTTATAGCACGTAATAATTTTTGGTTTTGTATATAGGCTCAGAAAATATGTATACGAACGAATGCTATACATATTTTTTTTCTATATGTACGTAGGTGCCTCTACCTATTTAGCGAGAATTTGTTTGAAAGAGAATAATTGGAGTGGGAGTTGTCATAATTATTTGAGGACTACATTTCAATAAAATACTCGTAAGTTGATAGATTATACGAGTACCTATCGCTAAAATTTTAGAAATAAAATACCTGAAATTTTTAGACACGGAAGTTTTTAGGTTGATTTATTTTTCGAACGAATAAATTTTTAAAGTTTTCGAGTAATTTTGATTCTTGTTTGTACGCATCTACTTTTTCGCTATGGTTCGGTTTAAATCTGAGAAAAAGAAAAAATTATCCTAAAAATCGAAATCAGCGATTTCGAATTCGAACATCCATTTTACGGGAAATTTTGAAATTTCGAGTTGGTAAATGATTTTTGAACCTTGTAAATTCACATCGTGGCCTACTGTGTGCCTACTCTATGCCGAATAAACAAGTGAAATCTGCGTATGCGAAGTTTGAAGTTCAATCTGACGATTGAAAAAAAAAAAACACACCGCTACGTGAAGGTGAAATTATTCGAAAAATTCATTCCGTAGACGATTTTCGATTTAAAAAAAAAAAATGGAAAAAATGAAGAAAAGTTTTAAACGTTTGTCGATACAGACGAGTTTAAAAGGTAAGTAAACAATTACTCGTAGATACGAGTACATACGTGAATTTTTCAAAAGCTACGAGTATATACGGCATACGCAAACGCATACGCGCAGCGAAAAGCACGACCGAGTGAAATTTTGCGAATCAAATTGGAAAATACGATTTGCGAACGAAAATCAAAAAGATGAAGGCAAACTGTAGGCTCGTGTAGTACCCTATACCTACGAGTATAATACGAGTATGTAGATGTAGATGTAGATGTACTTATGTGTGGGGCGAATGAGAGGCGTAGGGCGTAGGGCATAGGGCATAGGGAAGGCAAAAAAAGCACAGCGGCGTAGCATCGTGTGAGGTTTATTTTATTGCCATTTCGTATCCAATATAGCCGTAGGCGCGTTTGAATCTTTTTTTACAGCCTTTTTCGAATACAAATACCACATATATTTACAAGACATTCGAATAAGAACGCATAAACAAAAGTATTTCGTTTCGCATTTATATGTATTTTTTTTTACACCCTTAACTGCCTGCGGCTATCGTCGAAGTAAATCAACTTTACAACATGTTTGATAATTTATATTACGCCATTTTCAGCGTGTTTACGAGACTCGGGCGCGCTTTTTAACACCCCATTTGACGGAAAATTTTCCTCCCACGCCACGTAAAGAATAATAATACGAGTAAGAGTATGTACTTCTACCAATATCAAACGTTTTGCCGCGCCTTTTTCGCAACCGAAAAATGGAAAAATTAAGAGAGAATGGAGCGGTCGCGTACCTATTGGGCGGATTATAAAAACCGTTTTCAAATTACCTACTACTTAATTAATTAATTAATCTTTTCGAGAGAGTATAATTATTACACTCTCTCGAAAAGATTAGCTCTTTAAGACCGGAGAAGAATCTGACGGATGAAAATTGAAAAATTTCATTATAAATTGGGAAGGAGTATAACTTCGCTGAGCATTTTTTTTTTTTTTTTTTTTTTTTTTTTAAATTGACGTTTGCTCGAAATTCCATTTTAGAATTTGATCAAATGCTCAAAATGGGCATTTTTTTGTATCCCAATTTTCAAAACAAATCGTCGATGTTGGGACACGAAAATTTTTCGAAAAGTTTCTCTAGGTAATCATCATCATTAAATCGTATCACCCCGCGTGGGGGTATCGTGACCATTTGAATTAAGTAATCCTGCGGGTAATCGTGCGCCACTGCTCCTTATCCTGCGCGCTTCTCACGCATTCGGCAAAGCTGCAGCCAGTCGCTATGCGAATCGAGTCGACGATCGTCCTCTGGCTCTGGCTCCTTCGACTCTGCCTTGCACAAAAATCACCTCCATGGCATCTGCTCTCGTCAGCCGTCCGAAGTACTTAAGTATCCGACTAAGTACCACAGCTGATAGGCGCTTGGTCACACCAATTTCTCAAAGTATTGAGGCATTTGTTCTTTTAGCCGTCCAAGGAACTCTGAGCAGCCGCCTCCAGCACCACATTTCCATCACATCGATCCGTCTCCGATCACCTTCGCGAATGGTCCAAGTCTCCGACGCGTACAGGAAGACAGAAAAGACCAGGGCATTGACGAGTCGAATTTTAAGGCTCCTGCTGATCGCCGAATCGCTCCATATTCGCTTCAAACGAGTCATTGCAGTTTTGGTCAGTTGGCAACGGTGACGGATTTCAGCTTCACATCCGCCAGTGTTCTCGATGATGGAGCCAAGGTAGGAGAATCTGCTCACAACTTCGATTCCTGCGATGTCCTGGATCACTGGCAAGTTGTTTGATGGCCGGTCAATTACCATCATCTTTGTTTTCGTCGTGTTGATGAGTAGGCCATATTTTGCACTGATTTCCTCCAGGCACTTGAGCAGCACTGACATGTACTCGATACTGGAGGCTACCAGCGTGGTATCGTCGGCATACCAGAGGTCGGTGATCCTTTGGCCACCTATTAGGACACCTCCGGACCATTCATCGGCTCCATACGCGTCATCTATGATCTTCTGCAGTGTCTCCCGGATGATGTACTCTCCGTAGATGTTGAACAGAAGCGGAGACAGTATGCATCCTTGGCGAACTCCTTTTTCAGGGTGAAACTTCCCAGATGTTGTCCTGTTAGGCCGGACATTAGCTGATCCCTTCTCGTAGAGTTGTTTGATCAGCCACACGAGATGTTTTGGAGCGCCCATCTCGAGCAGAATACGCCATAATTTCTGCCACTGGACACAATCGAATGCTTTTTTGTAGTCCACAAAGCAGAGCACCGCAGGAACGTTGTACTCTCGAGCTTTTTCAATGAGCATTCTAACGTTGAGGATTTGCTCTCTGGTGCCTCTTCCTTTGGTGAATCCGGCCTGTTCTTGAGGGATTTCAGACTGCATGAGTGGATACAGTCGATCATAGATGATCTTCAGGAGCACTTTGCTTGCATGTGAGATCAATGAGATGGTGCGATAATTCTCACAGTTCTCTGGTGAGCCTTTCTTGTACAATGTGATGTAAGTTGACTGGGTCCAATCGTCTGGCCATTCACCGGTTTGCCATACGTAATTGCAGATGAGATGGATTCTTCTGGTGACTTCTGTGCTTCCAGTTTTGAAGACTTCGGCGGGGATGTTGTCAGGGCCAGGAGATTTGTTGTTTTTCAGGTATTCCATGGCTTTGAGGACCTCTTCGTAGAGGATTGAAGGTTCTTTTTCTTCAATGTTGTCCAGTGGATCACTGCCATGGGCGCGCGGACCACTGGCACTGGCGCATGCAAGTCCTATGGGAGTCCCATGAGAGTCCCATGCGGGTCCCTTGCGAGTCCCATGCGGGTCGTGTGCGGGTCCCTTGCGAGTCCCATGCAGGTCTCATGCGGGTCCAATGCCAGTCTCATGTGAGTCATGGTGCGTGGATCACTGGTACTGGCGCCGGAATCGCTGGTATTTGCACCAAAGTAGCTGGAACGAGCGCGAGGATTGCTGGTACTGGCACTGGCACCGGAATCGCTGGCATTTGCGCCAAAGTCGCTGGAACTGGTGCTGAAATCACTGGCTTTGGCACCAAAGTCACTGGAACAAGCACACTGATCACTGGCACTGGTGCCAAAATCACTGACACAGGTGCGAGGTTCGCTGCCAGAAGCACTATCCTCCCTGTATAATTTTTGGCAGTATCTCCGCCACACTTCGGCAATCTCCTCTGCATCTGTCTTGACCTGGCCATTTTCATCTCGAATTATCTGAGTGCTCACCTTGAATTCTCTGGTTACTGAGCGGATCTTCTGGAACAGGAGGCGCGTTTCATTTTTCTCAGCATGGGACTCGATTTCTTCACACATGGAGCCAATGTAGATGTTCTTATCACGACGCGCAAGCTTATTGATCTGCTGAGTTAGCTGTTTCTTCTTCCGCTGGTACTCTGCATCAGCATCACGTGGAATATTTCTGCGCTCTTCAATCACTGCTATGGTTTCATCAGAGAACCAGTGCTTCCATTTTTTTGAAGCATTTGGCGAATGGCTCTAGGTAATACCAACGAAAAAATCAGAAAATTTTACATAAAATATTTCGTCAAAAATTTTTGAAGCCAAAATTCAAAATTTTGAAGAAAAAAAAATGAAAAATTGTTTTCCGCGCAAGACGCGTTAATTTAATATCTACAAATGTGGGAATGACATAATTTTAAAATCAAAAAAAATTGTTGGTCATAAAATAAAGAGATCGACGAGGCGACAGTGGGAATTCTCATTTGAGGGGAAAAAAAGTATATTTTGGAAATTGAGTTTTAAGATCGTTCCAAGGTCCGTTATGAAAAATATAATTTTTTGCAAAACTTTTCAAGATGATGGAAAATTCAACCTTTTTACTATTCGATACCGTGAGAATTTTGAAAATGCTACGATTTGCTTTTTGGAAATTCATTCGTCTATACGTTATACAATTACATTTATGTATGTATTTTCCACCCACGGAGAAATTTCGGGGCACGAGGAACCCACTGCTGAAAATTTGCTAATGAGTTGGGGAAAGAATGTGCCTCGAGTTGGAAAAATTGTGATTTTTTGATAAATTACAGAA
The DNA here is from genome assembly GCF_950023065.1 of Planococcus citri. NCBI lineage: Eukaryota > Metazoa > Arthropoda > Insecta > Hemiptera > Pseudococcidae > Planococcus > Planococcus citri. Next base: position 83,344,376 of record NC_088679.1, on the reverse strand, counting down.
CTGGTTGGTCAACTATAAATTATAGTTGAAAAAGATTTATAGGTACCTACTCGAAAAATCGACGAAGAAAATTCTTTTTCAAAGTTGAAGTTTCTAAAATATCCGTAAAACATATTTAAACCGATAAAGTCTTGTTATGAAAAAACATTTTTTTTCTCTCGAAACATAAATTTTTGTAAGCTTTTGCCCCAGAAATTTCTGGAGAAAAGCGAGTTATTCAAATTCTAAAATTTCAAAGCCCTCCCGAAAAACTTTTCGCTTAAAAAACATCGTCTTAGGTAAATATTGTATATTCACTCCTCAAAATACAAATTTTCGAAAGTTTTAGCCCGCGCACCGATCGAACCTGTTTATTAAGTAATTATTTCTTTTTTTAAATTGAAATTAAAAAAAAAAAAGAACTATCGTTAAAGCTTCCTAAAATTTGAAAAGGAAAAATGAGAATTTTTAAATCTAAAATATGACATTTTTTTAATCTTATTTCACTTTAAAAATGCATCGTTTTGTTTCAAATATCCGGTAATTCCTCCCTGCTCCTCCGCCTCCTCCAGTCCAGAAAATTAACTCGAGAACTTTTTTTAGTCAACTGGGGGACATTTGGGAAGTTTGTGATACAGTACTCGCAATTTTAGTTGGAAATTTCTGGCTCTCTGCCCCCTCCTCGGCTCCTCCTCTAATAAGGAAGCATTCGCTACGACTTCGAGTGATAAGTGAAATCCAAAATCCGTTCCCAGAAGCAACCAAATTTAAATAACTTAAGCCAGATTTAATCAGCTCGTTATTTTTCTTGCGCAAATTTTTTAAATATTCGACTCGCGCTAATAATCATTTTCAAAAAACTGTTTATTAAAAACACCGTCAATCATTAAGGGGAGAGGAGGCTGCGCGTTGTTACATATAATTCATCGCGAGTAAATGTACATAATAAGAGAACAATTTGCATCAACATATCAGTAATGACTAAAAGCAACTAAGCAACTACATAATTTTAGGAATTCCCACATGAAATATAAATCTCAGCTATTCGGGGGGGGGGGGGGTCGATCTGGGTTTTCAAGAGCGAAGGGGGGCTAAAATCGTCCTGAGAGTCTACCTTACTCGATATAGACTTTTTTAGAGGTATTAGAAATTGAAATTTTAAAATTTCACAGCGAATTCGTATTTTTGGAAATTTTTAAAAATTAAGGGACCGCGCCGCGCCGCGCCGGGCCCACCGCAGCCCGAGTTTCTCAAAAACGGAAAAAATAAAAAATACTTGGGGGATTATTTTCTCACAAGAGGTTACCAGTTTGAGGCTAGGGAGGGAGGGGGAAAATATGGGCCAGCCTATTAGTGCACGTTGTGGCGATGGCGATGGCGATGGCGATGGCGATGGCGTATAGTCGAGTTTTGCGAACGAAATAATCATAAAACGTAGGCCGAGTTCGATTTTTACGGTATAAATCAAGACGCAGTTTTGCGCGTTACAATTAAACTGTTGTGTGTGGCTAGAGAGTAGAGAGTAGAGAGCGGCATCTAAACTGAAATTTATGTTTGAAATTGCGGTCGCCGTATTAAAGTCATTTCACTAAAAATCCCTCCCCCAATCTTAATCATGTTCGCGTGTTAATACGGTTTTCATTTAAAACCGTGTAATGTATACCCGTTCGTTACCCGTTACCCGTATTATACCAAGAGCATAAACCCGCCGCACACGGCTGCTCGATGCATCTTTCTTGCCTCGCCTCTCTCGTCGCTGCCGCGGCCGCGGCCGCCTAGTGCCTTTTAGGCCTACGGCGAGTATATTTATCCAGCCAGCGGCGCAGCACAGCACAATGTACTAATTCAAAATGAGAACGATTAACGCCCAAATTTTCGCGGCCGGCTTGTACGAGACAAATTTTTGATAAATGAACTTCATTTCCGCGCGAATATTACCGCTCAAAGCTGCGAAATCTCTCTGTTGTTTTCATCGCGCCGCCGCCGCCTCTTCCCCTTCCCCTTCCCTTTCCTCTTCTTCTTCTTCTTCTTAATGAACCGGACGACCTTTTATTGTCGTTGAAAAATTCCCAATTCCGGCCACCACTCGTATATAATTTTTCCAGCTTAGCTATTCCTTCAACCTTCCCCCCTCCCGCCCTCTTCCTTCATGTCGTCGATACGAAACGCTACAGTGACAAAAAAAAAACTGCCAACGCCCCCGTACCATCGAAATTACCTAACAATGTACAATGTATACTAAGATTACAACTAACTGAGAGGTTTTTTTCTCTCGCCGCGCTGTTTCGCTCTGTTTAGCTGAAAAATTTGATCCGGCCGCATAGCGCGAATTTTCACTGGCTTAGTGCAAAACTTTACATAATACTTGAAAGTAAATATTTTTCGTGGTTCTTAAAAAGGGTTTATTCTGGATGCAGCTCGTAAGCAACCCGATGCTACCGTTCACACCGACACTCTCCAGTCTCCACTCGCCTGCCCCTCGCTCGGCCCCTTCGCCGCCGCGTTAATCTTAAGTATATACTAGATATACTCGTAGTACGAGTATATATAGTATAGTATAGTATAGTATAGGGTACAGTGTACGTCGCGTCGCGTTGTTTAGAATTCATTGTTTTCATATCCTCTTAATTTAGTCTGGCAACGCGACGATCAATCCGTAATCCTCGTTAAGCTCTATTACATTTTTTAGCCTTATCGCCGATAACTCGGTTTCTCTCAGTCTCACTCTCGCATCATGGTCGCGTTCGGCGTTCGGCGCTCGGCGTTGGGCGTTTGTCGTCGTAGCATGCCACAAAAAGCTTACCTATCGCGTTCAACCGACCGCAGCTTTTCGCTATACGAGTACGAGTACGAATACGAATACGAGTAGTAGGTAAAGAACGGGACGGGGACGGGGTATTGTTCGTTGCAAAAGTGGACCTAATTTTACACGCCGAAACACGCTTTTTCATCCCACACGAACGTGCTCGTCGCGTCGTGCTTCAACATTTCGTTGAATTTTAATCAAGCCGTTTGATGGGCTCAGATTTTCGCATTCGCATCGCCATGTCGAAAGCTACCACCGTTGTCGTCGAGTTTTTCCTATACGTCTGTCGTCTACCAATACCTTTACCTACCTACCTAAGTACCTACGGGTATATACGAGTACTTGTATTGTTCGTAAATAAGTAGTTGGAAATGTGGTATTCTTTATGAAATACCAAATACGCAACGCGTGGTATTCTTTAGATGATAAAATAACTCGCAGATTTAGGTACCTAGATGTAGGTACTAGGTAGAGGTATCTACGTTATTACGTTACTTTTAACCATCTTTTAAGGTTACTCGTACCTATACCTACCTACTTATATACAATGTTTTCGAGTTGGAATGAGCTATCGCTCGCGCTCGCGCTCGCTATACTACGCGTATCGTATAGGCCGAAATCTGCCACAAATGACTATAGGTAGCTCTTTTAGTTTTCATCAAAGTTGGAATTCGTCGTTCGAAATGATTCTGAAATTTTGTAAATTTTCAAGCGGCAAAGGTGTTTTATAATTTGTATCGAAACACGGGTGGAATTCGTATCTACGTACCGTTACCGTTACCGTACTAAAGCTGGAAAGGAAATACTTACATTTGTGCGTAATTCTACGTAAGTAAAGTAAAGTAAAGTAAAGTAAAGTAGGTAATGTAAAATTGACTTTTTGAACCTCGCGAAGTGAACATTTCTGACCTCGTGTTGGGGACCAATGCCATTTGAGAAAAAAAAAGATTGACAGCGTTATTGTGGCTGCAAGTGGGTTTGCGCCATTGCGCACAATTGGGGCAAAACGTAACTCGTTTGCGTACAGGATACTTAGCGAGCTACTCGTACGAGTATACTCGTAGGAAGAGGAACAGTAGATGAACTCGTTTACACACATCGCGCATAAATATTTTCCTTCTCACTTTCGTCTTTGGCTTAAAACTGTCTTCGAGTACTTTATCAGCAGAGCTCCTCGACCGCGACCTCCCTTACGATTGAAAACATTTTTTTCAAACGCCAATATGTAAGTGTAATTGAGAAAATTTGCTCGAAATACGTCTTGTACGCAATATTTGAAAATTCTCAATTTCCGCGTCAGAATTTTTCCAAGTAGGTAATAGGTATAGTAAGCCCCTTTTACGAGAAAAGTGATTTTTGACTACATATAATGTCCTGCGGGTCCTGCGCGTCTCGCAGTTGTCCCGCTTTCCAACAATTTTATCAAAAAGTACCGCTTTTTTTCAATCGGACTTTTAATTTTCAATTTACGTAGTACCTATCTATTCCTTTTTTTTGTGTGCAACTTTGAAAAAATTATGTCATTTTTGTCTCGAAAAAACGTTTTGAAAGCGCACGGTCGCTATTTTAAAAATATTGGGGAGGGGGGGGGCTATTTCTTGTACAAGTGAACAGACATCGTTTAAGGACGAAGCTCGAAGCGATTTGATTTTCACGCTCATCCTCTCCACGACTCCGAGGCTCTCGTTTAAGTAAGAAAATACCGATTTTCAAGCTTGAAATTCATTTTTAACGACTTGAAATTTCATGTTGGCGCGACCGGGCCGCTACGCGTAATTTACGAGTAGGCCTATGAAAATTTGAAAACCATAATCAACTAGGTACAGGAGAGGAGTCAATTATTTTCTCTAAAATTCAGTTGGAAGTACCAGTATGGACTACGGAGCAAAGTACCTCACCTATTGTACATACTTATGTACCTCTAGACCTACGACACCTACGTATACCTACTCGTACGTTGAATCAACAAAGCTGACATTTCTTTCGTACCCACGTATAAATAAATAGGCGTAAGTACGTAAATATGCGATTTTTTTCGACTCGACGACGACGCGACGCGACGCGACGTGGCTTTGGCGAATATACCTACCTAATACATACCTACTGTATGTAATAGATTTATAAAGTCTCGCGGTTGCAAAGAAAATGGGAAAATGATGCGGCGCGGCGGGAAAATTAATATACAAGAAAAACACAAATCATAAAAAAAGCAGGATGTACCTAGTACCTAACTACCTACCTACTGCTGTGTTCGTTTCCAGCCAGAAAAATGAAAAGAAAAAGGAAAGAAAACGTAGACAAAATGAAAGTAAAACTGTCTGGCAGTTTTAGCTACGGCGGGAATGGATGGATTTTTTTTTTTTTTTTTTATTATTTAAAAATTATAACGCCCGTGGTTTTTTCTTCATTTTTTTTTATGGTTATAAAAATTTCGAAAGTTTTGTACGATCTGTGGTAGGTACTGGGTACCTACGAGTTTAGTATACTTTTTTTTTACCCGATTTTGTGTCGCTCTACATCGAGCTGTACCTGAACTAACGATGTTGCTAATCTTGTAAATTGTGTATTCGATTTTATCGTAGCAATCACCCACTTTGATGTGCAACGAACTGCTCGGACTCGTTAAAATTTTAGCAGCCAGTTTCGAGTTTAGATCGCGCAGTAAAATTTTCAAATCCGCTACTCCGACGCTCTGGTTTTTCCCACGGCGCGGCGGCGCGGCGTTGTCGTGTCATGATTTTGACGGCCGCGCTCGACCAAGGCGAATGTTTCATTTTCCCTTTGTCGAATAAACTTTTCGTATTACCTAGTTGTATATACTTACTTACCTACGTACGAGTATTTTTATTATTTTTCAAAGACTATTCGAATTCTTTATTTTAGATAAAATTTGAATAATCCTCGAAAAATGTACGTATGTTTCAGTCGAATGGGAAAATTAATTACAAGTCCCTCGCGCTAGTGCGTGGGTTCGGAATTTTTCCACGATAACACTGTGGGAAAATCTTGGTCATCGGGGTAGCGGTTTTTCAGAATTATTAACGGCGGCGCGGCGCGGCGTGGTACTTGGGCCAAGGCCTACCACTGAGACCACTTTCCATACAAATTCCTGTGGTTGTGGGGAGGGGGAGGGGGAGGGGGAGGGGGAGGGGGATTGACACTTCGTGAGGATTTGAAAAAACGATTTTAAAATGACGAATTGGTGTCGTTGATTGTTCAGCTTTTTTTTTTTTTGGATTTCATCCGAATCATCGCGATCTCAGTTTTTTGAAATATAGAATAATCGAGTTCGTATCTAAGTATGTGACTTGTAAGTATTAAAAACGTGACCGTCTCGCTGTCTGTTCTGTTGCTTATTGCGTAGATTAAAATTTCCAACTGTTTGTAATTTTCTCGTGAAAGGTGAAAGCTGGATTTGATAAATGATTTCGAGAATTTTCTGACGTAAATTTCAATATGGGTAAGGTATCTGCGAGGTAGCGTGGTTCGAAAGAATTTTGAAAAAAATATTACAATTGACGTTTGAGCTGAGCTGAGCTGAGAGTATGGCGAAAAATTTTCCAATCGATAAGCCTAGATTTTAGTATGTAGATGTACATACGTATGTTGTTTTCATGACTGTGTTTTGCTCCTCGAACATATCGCGTGTGGGCGTATGGAGGACACCTTTGAAAAAAAATAATAGGTACGTAGTAGGTACTTATTTGAATTGACGTACTCGTATGTAGCTTGTACAAATTAGATGGAAAAATTTTCCGATGTTTGGCCCGAGCCTGAGCTGGGACGTACTTCTACCCATGGCCAAAAATTTCCCTACGGATAAATGTTGGTAACCCACGGCGGATGCTGTTTTCACGACTGTGTTTCGCTCCTCGAACGCACTCGCGCTCGCGCTCGCGCTCGCGTATGGATTTGTGATTAATGGGAAACTGATCTAGCGAGAGACGACCGCAGTGGCAAAAAACAACGTAGTTTTTCATTCGACTGTCAATTGTTGCGATTGGAATGTGTTTGATCAATTGTGGAATTTTTTATTTCAATCGCCGGTTTTCATATACCAATAGGTATATGGTATATATACAAGTGGTATCGGTTGGTGTTTTGCAATTGAATCAGATTTTCGTGTTAGTACCCACCTAGTACATACATAGTAGTACCTACCTACGTATACGAAATGAAATTCGCGGTGTACGCTTTGTTCGTGGTGTTACCGTCGTTATGCGTTTGTACTCCATTACCCGATGTCAGTGCAGACGCAACTTCCGGCTCTGGAGCTTCGGTCCAGACTACCGGAGGTGGACCTACGAGCGTGTCTACAAATTCCAATTCCAACGTCAATGTGAACGTGAATAATCCTACGTCTACGTCTACGCCTACGCCTCCGCCGGCGACCCCGACTACCGCAGTGCCACCGGATACCAGCGCACCTCCGGCGGTACAACCGACCTCGACGAGTCCGCCGCCGCCGCCGCCTCCAACATCAACACCAACACCTCCTTGCACTGGCGCTAATGTTTCTGTCAATTCAAATTCATCGGCCGATGCCAACGTCAACACTCAACCCGCAGGTTCTGGCTCTGGAGGCGGCGGCGGTGTTGAAGCTGGTGCCAACGCTGGAGGCAGTGCAGGTAGTGGCGCCTCTGGTAAACCTACCCAACAAGGATTCGCCAACTATTCGGTTTTGAAAATCTCCAGCGATCAATTCAAAAGTCAAATCGACAAAACAACTTGGTTCGTGGCCAAATACACCGCAGCCCAGCAAGAAATTCAAAGCGAGGTCACCGTGTGCGCCGACCGTCACGTCTGCCAGAAATGCAAAGCCGTCAAATTCCAGTACGTTACCGAAAATGGTAACTTTATATTCAAAGAATGGGGATACGACGGCGCAAATTTGATCTTCATCCAAGAAAACATCTGCTTCTCCGCTCAAGATTTCGTCATCTTGAAAGCGGATGTCGCGAATGTGATGAAAGCCACCAAAGACTCGAAGACAGCGACCGCCGTCAGCGTCGGCGATAGCCAACAAGTGAAATCCGCCCTGAGTGGCGAATACGCGGTGCTCGGTACTGATTTCAAGAATTACTTCGTCGGTCAAACGTCGTCGTCGTGCGATAAAGGCGCCGCCGCAGCCACGTTTGTCGCCTTCACCCAGCAAATCTACGAATGCGAAGAAAAACAACAACAGTATGCTCAACAAATCACGCAGATTTTGCAAGCTAGCGGAATCGACGAATCAAAATTATCCAAGCTTACTCAGAAATTTGATATAGATACCGATCAATTCACTATAGTATCTAGTCAAACCAGCGTTTCTCCTAATGGCAGTAGCACCAGTGTGAGTACTGAGAAAGACAGCGCCGGTGGAAGAACCTCGACTAACACCTCAGTTAGTACCAGCGGAAGTGGTCCTTCACCTACACCTACACCTACACCTACACCTTCACCCAGCGGTGGTGGTGCAGATGCTGAAGCGTCGTCAAGGAGTGATGCTAATGTAAATGTTAATAATAATAATAGTGGCGGCCCTGGTGGCAGCCCACCACCATGCACTGATTCGCCATCTTCAACTCCATCGCCATCACCTCCAACTCCATCACCTCCAACTCCATCACCTTCTACTCCATCACCTCCAAGTGGTTCTCCTTCCCCTAGCGGCGGTGGCGTCAATGTAGGTGCATCGTCGTCGAGTGATGCTAATGCGAATGTAAATAATACCGGAAGCTCCGGCAGTGGCCCGCCACCATGCGCTGATTCGCCATCTTCAACTCCATCTCCGTCACCTCCAACTCCATCACCTCCAACTCCATCCCCTCCAAGTGGTTCTCCTTCCCCTAGCGGCGGTGGCGTCAATGTAGGTGCATCGTCGTCGAGTGATGCTAATGCGAATGTAAATAATACCGGAAGCTCCGGCAGTGGCCCGCCACCATGCGCTGATTCGCCATCTTCAACTCCATCTCCGTCACCTCCAACTCCGTCACCTCCAACTCCATCACCTCCAACTCCATCACCTCCAACTTCACCTCCTTCATCTTCTCCAAGCGGTTCTCCTTCACCCAGCGGCGGTGGCGTCAATGTAGGTGCATCGTCGTCGAGTGATGCTAATGTGAATGTTAATAATACCGGAAGCTCCGGCAGTGGTCCACCACCATGCGCTGATTCGCCCTCTTCAACTCCATCTCCATCTCCATCACCTCCAACTCCATCACCTTCAACTCCACCTACTTCATCTTCTCCAAGCGGTTCTCCTTCACCCAGCGGCGGTGGCGTCAATGTAGGTGCATCGTCGTCAAGCGATGCTAATGCGAATGTAAACAATACTGGCAGTGGTACGCCAACTCCATCTACTCCAGCTGGATCTGCTCCACCAAGCAGTGTTAATGTTAACACATCGTCGTCGAGTAATGCCAATGTAAATGTTAACAACACTGGTGGTGGTACACCACCTCCATCATCACCACCATGCACTGGTACGCCGCCGCCGCCGCCGCCGCCGCCGCCACCACCAACCTCCACCACGCCATCGCCATCGCCACCCCCATCTACTCCTACACCTTCGTCTCCTCCGTCGTCACCTCCTGCCAGCGTATCTACTAACTCGTCATCTGGTTCGAATGCTTCGGTCAATACAACAGGTGGAGGTCCTACTTCAGTTAATGCAGGTTCTACTAGCGGTGCTAGTGTCCAAACCAGTACTCCGTGATTTTACTGTGCGACCTACTTTTTTAATTATTTTAAACCGTAGGTTATTACGTCGTAGTCATTGTATGAAGCGTGAAATTAAAAAAATGAGAAAAAAAAACGTTTTTCAGTGGCTATTGATTTTTTGGGGAATTTACATATTGAGACGGAAATTATTTTCGAGTACCTATTTTGAAAAATGTTGATCCGATCGCGATTTCCTGGATTTTCTAAAGGAAAAAAAACGTCGTTCGACCAATGAAGTAGAAAAATGGGTAAAATTTTGCAAGTAGTTGGAATATCGCGATAAAAATGATTTTTCAGCCCAGCCTACACGTACAATAATTAAGCCGCGTGATTTTTGGGAAATCTAAATACCTACGTTATTTCGCATCAAATGACTTTTTGGCATTTCAGAAGAGTATTGAGCCAAAGCTGGGTCATGATTTTCAGGCGTTCGGAACAAGTGTCACGCCTCCTACCAAAATTAGTCGAATATTCGAGAGAAAATTCAAAATTTCTATAAAAACTTTTTTGGAGCAATTTCTAAAAACCAGCAGCCTAAAATTTGGGTTAGAAAAATTGGAAAACGCTTTTTTTGTCAAAATATCGAATTTCCCTCCGGGCGCGGCGGTGTGGTGCGGTGTCTTAGGTAATACATTTCGATATGTCGCAGTTATGCACTTTTTCAAATACCTACCTCGAAAATTTTGATTGAATTTTGAGCTCAAAAATCTTCAGAAATGCTCGAATAACATTCTCGTCGAAATATTCGAATTTTTCCCGAAGTTTTAAGCCTACGTAATCCATTTTGATAGTTGAAATACCGAATCGCTCCCAGAAAATACTCGTACCTATCATGAAACCAATTTCGGGCTAAAAATTCTTAAATAACGCTAAAAAAGTATTGTCGTTGAAATTTTCGAATTTTTCTTAGAAACTTTAACCAATTTTGATAGGCCACATCACTTTTTCGAAAATCTTGGAAATCACGACCCAATTTTGGAAGGAATTAAAATTCTTCGATAATAGGTACTTAGCACTTACTCGTATTTGGAAATTTTTGAATTTTTCACAAAAGTTTAACCCATGTTGATAGGTAGGTGTAGGTACCTATTGAGATACCTTGTTCGTAAATACAGCAAATCGTTACAAAATTTTAGCCTCAAAATCCTTCGGAAATGCTTAAAAAAAAAAAAAAAAATTGTCGCGATGAGTACCTACGTAGGTATGTAGTAATAGTATATTACACATCAAGGGAGGTAAAATAAAGAATGTTCGAGAGCGCATGTAATTAATGCCCGAGCCGAAGGCGAGGGCGTTACACATGTGCTTTGAGGCATTCTGTATTATTTAGCTCCTGTGGTGTGTACGCGATTTTACATGACTGGGGCGGAGGAAAGTGGGGTTTATCACGGGCGGTAAAGAGCCACATACCTCCCCCTGTTATGTATTGTTCTCCGAGTTTCACCCTGTTTTAATAGGTTATACCTATAACATTTTCTCAAAAATACGAACAATCGTGACTTGATTTTAGGATAAAAATTCTTCAAAAATACTCTAAAAATATTCCCGTCGCGGTATTTGAGTTTTTCGCAAAATCTTCACTCCTTAGATTAAGTACAAGCCTTTCTTCGAAGTAGGTATCCAGAAAATCGTGGCCCTATTTCGCTATTGAAATTTTTAATAGTTGGTAAATATCCCATTTTAATAGGTCATGCGATATGTTGCCGAAAATCCCGAAATCACGACCCTATGTTGGACTCGGATTGTGTCTGAAATGTTGGAAAAACATTTTCGTCCTAATAGACAAATTTCTTGAGAAAATTCAGCCGAATTCGCGCAGGTTTCGTGCAATTTTGTCAAAAATCCAGAAAACAATTGCCCATTTTTACTTTAAAAGTGCTCGGAAAGCATTTTCGTCGTGATACCACGCCCAATTTCGTAATTTGAATTCGGGATTCGTCAGGTGGTGCTATGAAAGTCTGCTTCAGAGTGTCTTTTTTTTGAAACGCAGAAAGTAAAGTCACTATCAAATGAACCGTGAACTCGTAACCTGCGAAATATTACTCATCGAAGTAAGTAAGTATCAAAAGTAGGTACAGCAAATACGAGTATGTATCCCGAGAAAAATATAATCGAACATTTCTACATACGAGCATGTACGCTTTTGCGAATACGAGTACATAAAATCCATCGCATATAGATGTCGAGAATTTTCACAACTAGCGGCAAAATAATATTTACTCACTTAAGTAGGTAGAGAGAGGTACATACTACACAACAGCGACACTAGATAAGTAAGTAGAAGTACCTAGTACCTAATACCTATACGAGTACGCGATATGCTCTACTCCTTATCGAATTTTTGACGCGAAAAAACTATACTAATGGTGTCAGCGTACGAACCAACCCTATCAAAGTAAAAAATACGTATACGCATACGTATGCCGATTTTTGGACTAATCGTGCGTTTACGCATACGGATAGAGTACATTTACGAATGCGTAAACGCATAATTATTCCAAAAATCGGCATACGTATGCGTACGCATGCGTATCCGCACTTTTTTCTTTGATAGGGAAGTGGGAAAAAAAGAGTGGGAGCACAGAGGAAGCACAGAGGAAGAGAAGTACGCGTACGCTAAAATGAATACAAAATACTATACGTGCTTTAGCTTTAAACGTACCGAAGAATGGAAATTTTTAATATAGGTAACGAAAGAATAAAACGTTATAGATAGGTACACGTACAGGTACAGGTACATTGTCGGATTATTGTCAATATTGATGTCACCTTTGTTGTCGTTTAGCTTTCGGCGTTTTTTCTCACTGCGCGGTAGATAGAAATTCATACTTACGAGTAGATAGGGTATTGGAGCAAATCAAAATGCATCTAGTTTGGTGACAAATTCGCGCGGCGCGGCGGTACATATTTTCCCCATATTTAGTCGTCTGTACTCGTAAATACGTACCTCTACCTACTACGTAGGTATTTATAGAAGAAGAAGAAAAAAAAAAAAACGACGAGAAGCTAGCAGTGGAGTGTACCCCTAAGGCCCCGCGTATTGTGTAGGTAAGGGACCTGTGGTCTAGTGCAGCATCCTGATACTCGTAGAAAGGACACCGACTTATTTTAGTAGGTACATCAACATTGCGATGCCGATTCCAATGACAAGCACTATGCGCACATGCGCACATGCCCTCAACCAACCAAGACCGTTGAGAGGGCACAAATAAGGGGATAGTTTTCTCCGGGACCGGGACCGGGCCCGCATGGCGCGTAGCCTGCGATGAAGAAAAAAACACTGTTTTTTCACTTCTCGAAACGCAAATTTTGAAAGCGCGCTTTTGCTTTTACTCATACCCTATGGCTATGGCTATAGACCATATTCGAACGATATTGTCCATATCTTAAAAACGTAAACAATCGGTAATTTAGAGCCGCTGTCGCTTCTTATCAGTAAATCTTGTGCCAAATATGCTGAAAAAAGTATTACTTTTCGCTTTTTTTTCTCGCGGTTAAATTGGTTGATTTTCTAAAATTTTACGCGTCTGATAATAATCAAAACGTATGCATCGAGGAAAGCGAAAGGGAGTTGGTTTTATCGTTCCAGCTCATAAGTGTTAATTTGATGGTAGGATAGAGGCTATTTAAAGCATCGAGGAATTCCTCAATGTCAAAGTCTCGAGGTATGATACATAGGATGTCATCAACGTACTAATATCTAGGCAAACCAAGCTTTGGAGCTTTGGGGAAAGTTTTTATTCTTCTTTTTGAATTTGGTCTCAAGGTGGCTCGTGAAAAAATTTGCCAAGAAGGGGGATGGGGGATAAGGGATAGGGGGTTGTCCATAGCTGTGCCTCCTGTCTGTTTGTAATACGTGTATTTTCCATTTATTTGGAACACAAGCAAAATTACCTGCCCTTAGGGCAGGGAATAGAATTTGATAATGTACGTATTGAAGTAACCTTCAAATTTTTACGAAGATGTAGTACATATTATGTAATAATGTAATAATGGAAGAAAATCTCGCAAAATATCATATAGTTACTGAGAAATTATAAAAAATTGATATTTTTTGACATTTTTGTCATTTTTGAGCTACATTTTAAAATTTGAGATTTCATCGTAAGGTCTATTTCTCCTGGACGAATCCCAAATTTGGATGGCATTTTTGAAAATCCAAAGTCCATTGGACCATTTATCTACCTTCCAACTTCAGTCTATAGTCAAAATTAAAAATTGTGCGATTCGAATCGCAGAAATGAATCGCGAATTAATTTTGAATCGGATTCAGAATCAGACTCTGAATCGTATTTAGAACAAAAGTGAATCGTTGTAGTTAAATCGCAGCATCGTAATTAACTTTTTCTTACAATGTAAGTTTACCCATCTTTCCAATTGGTAGGTGCAAGTCATTTTGTAGCCTCCATCGATTTTTAAAAAATTTTCAGATCCTTCAGCAGATTTTTGAAATTTGAAATTTCCACAAAATTTCATCAAATGGGTTTAGAAAGACAAAATTCAATCTGCAAACTAATTTCAATACCCTGTGAAATCTAGTGCAAGTGCTTTGCAACTCGTTTTGAAGCTTCTAGTTACTTTTTGGTCCTTCAAGGTCGACATACACAAAACAATAGGGGAAGTTATTGTGATCAGATAGACCTCCCTTGCTAAATTTGTTAAATCTTGAAAACGTTTTGCCAGACTCGACAAAGTCGTTGAGTCTTGTAAATTTTTAGTCTCAATAAAGGGATTTATTTACCAGAAAAAAAAATGTTTTTTTTTACTTCTCGAAATACAAAATTTTGAGAGCTTTTGCCTTATCTTTTTGCTTGTGTTTTTTAAAACTGAAATTTCTACAAAAAATTGAATTCTTCCCATAAAAAAAAACATCGTTCTCTCAATCTCAACTATCAAAATGAAAATTTTTAAAAGCTTTTGCCCTCGCTATTCCTGGCTCAATTTGTTTAATTATTAAGTATATTTGCATTTACAAAATGAAAATGAAAATTTTTTATAAGTCATAATAGGCTACGAATGTAACCTAATTACTCACATAGATGTATCATGAATTTGAAGCACATTTTTGGCTCAGGCCCGTTCGTTTTTTTGTTTTTTGTTTTTTTTTTTTCAAAATCAACTTTATAAAAATTTATTATTTATTCAAATTCAAGAAAATAGATAAATAAACCTCTCACATGGAAACTTGATTGGAAGGAAAAGGAGTGTAATCGTGGAAGGGGGTAGTTTTCACAAAACGTTTCGGTTTCACTTCTTTCACCATTTTATCCGCAGGATCACTTTTTAACTTCACATAAGGTCCTCCATATCTTTCGTTAGGTACCTACCTAATCTTGTTAATTGCATTCTTCGTTTATTAACACGCCTCTGACAAAAATAAAGAATTAGCCCGAAAGTGAAAAAAAAAGAAGAGAAGAAAGTAAAAAAAGACTCGCACGGCGCGCAAATATTTAAATTACACCGACTAACTTCCGCCCAAGTTGACTTACACTATACGCTTTCGTTTATCCGAGACATTTTTACAGTACATAAATTAAACGTTTAAATGGATAACGAATTAAGTCACTGAGCAGATATTTATCAAATGGAAAGCGGCACGTTTAAAAAAAAAAAAAAAAAAAAACGACCAAAACATTACGTGGTGTGAAATTCTCTCCTGCAGAAATAAAAATATATACGGGTGTTACCCGCGGATAGGTAGGTATGGGCAAACGTTTCTCTAAATTATAGCGAAAAAACAAAAAACGAGAAAAAAACGCGAGAAAAATATTTATTATAGGTGAGAAGTGCGAACCAAAGAACAGGATTCCACGCTTAAGTAAATATAAATTGGCTGAATCAATTAAACTCCGCAGTAAGTATAGACTATAGGTAGAGCCAGAGGTACGAGTATAGAAGAAGAAAGGCACGAAACGTATGTACGAGTACATACGAGTACTACGAGTACGAGATCAGAGATGTATAACTTGTACATATGTACTCGTATGTGTATGTAGTAGGTATAGGTATCAACTCATCGTGCAGTTTGACTTTGACGAAAGTTTCATAATATTATTATTATTACGAGAAATTCATTAGGTAACTGAGAACTATACTTTACGTAGGAGAGATACGCCTACACCCTACGCTTGTACGTACTTACCTATTCGTACCGTCGTACGTATAAAAAGTGCGGAATTGAAAATTAAATTTAAAAAAAACCAATCGAGCGTAAATATCGAGCCGTCACAAACATTTATTTCGTCTCGAACATGTAAATACTCGTAGAAACAGATAATTCGAAATTTTCAAGTGATTCGCGAATCCAAGTTTTTTCTCTTTTTTAATTTCACTTTAAAAAGAAGTTACTGCTTATACTTATGTTGTGTTTTTTCCCTCTTTTTTTCTTTTTGAAAAAAGTTTTCTTACAGCTGGCTTTACGTAGTTTTGTATTCAATAAGTTCGGAAGTTGGACTTGTTGTACCTACTCGTATACTGCAAAAGGTAATGAACGAGATTTTTATTAAGGAATCATTTTTCATCGATGAAAAAAATGTTCAGTTTCGCATTGATTAGCGTCGTCGATTTGAAAAACTATCGGATTTCACAAATTCACGTATCCTTCGGAGGAATTACCTATTTACTCGCATAAATTTTCTCATACGTAGGTATCTGAGATGAAAGTCGCGGCGAGGCGCGCGAATGAATAAACGACAAAACATTCGCCTCGGTCCCTTCTATCTTTTCGAGTACCTATTTTTTTGTTGGGGGAGGCGGGAGGGGGAGCTCATTTTAGCTGTTGAATCTAAAGTTGAATGCCTCAAGTGGAGACTTGACATTCTACAAAACTGTGGCAACTTTTTTGCGACTTACATTTTTTTTCTGATGAAAATTAATGTTTTCCGAGCTTTAATTTGAAGAATTTTAATTTCAAAATTGGGTCACGATTTCTAGAATTTTTGAAAAAATTTCACGTGACCTATCAAAATGAGTTGTAAATTTTTAAAAATTGGAGCAATTTCAACGAAAATGTTTTTTTGGAGCATTTTTGAAGGATGTTGGTCTCAAAATTGGGTCGTGATTTTTGAAAAAATGGAGTCAAATTTTGAGATAAATTCGAATAGGTATTTCGAGAAAATGTTTTTTACCAGTTTTTTGAACTTTCAGGTATAAAAATTGGGTTACCATAATATTTGGGATTTTTGAAGCGGTGTTATGCGATCTTTCAAAATGGATCACCTTCAACTTCGGAATAAAGTCGAATACTTTGACAAATGTTTTTTGGAAATTTTTAAAGAACGTTAACCCTAAAATTGGGCCGATTTTTTTGAAACTTTCATACGTAGGTGAGGCTTAACTCGAGGCAGCTGGGGAATGTCGTAATTATAAATGTAATTACTCGAGTAGCTTCTCAAGTAATTGCAATTAACTACAAAAATTTGTACTTGAAAAACAATTTAAAAAAAAGAGGAAAAGGGCCATATCAAAAGAGATGCCGACATCACGTTTATTGATTTACGACCTTTAGAAAATAAATTTTGAATTCTAAAAATTGAACGATGGGATTCTTATCTAAGGTGTTGTCGATAAAAGATTTTTCAAAATTGAAAAACGTGACCCCTGGGTGTTACATTTATAAGAGAGGTAGGTCAGCGAACATAATAGGCAGTAGAAATCTTTCATGTAAAATTTGAAAATTTCTTATCTGCGGTGTTCAATTTCAAAAATTTCAAATTTGGTTACTTTCTAAAAGTTATAAATCAATCAAAGTGATTTGCCGCCTGCCGATCGCCAAACACAATAGACGATAGAAACCTATTACATAAAATTTGAAAATTTGTTATCTAGGTGACCTCTGTGGTGTTATATTTATAAAAGATGCCGAATGGCAAACACGATAAACCATAGAGCCTTTTACATAAAATTTGAAAATTTGTTACCTAAATGTAACACCACATGGGTTACAATATTTTCTTCATCGTTCAATTTTGAGAAATGTTTTCAGAACTACCGCAGGTGTTTCATTTACATAAGTTCAGTAGGTACCTAGACAACGAAAGCAGGTGGTTGCCCTTTCTGAAACAAATCCCACCAGTCATTTGTGATTCTGCTGTGCTCCCCCATACAACAATTGTCTACGTCGACATTTACATCGACTACATTTTTTTCCAACATGATGATGGAAAAGTGACCAATAAGTTATTCAACAGGAATCTTCTGTCCGTAAAGAAGCCAGGTTAATGAAAATTTTCAAAATTTTCTCATTATTTCTGATACCTCGACATGCGATGTCGACATGTTGATGTAAAATTCGATACTCGAAATTTACATCCACAACTATGTCGACCAATTTTTCAGAATTATAATTTCTGTTCCAGTGTTTAAAAGCTCGGTAAACATTTGAAAAGATGATCTTTGTTTGAAGGGTGGAAAATTTTTTAGTGGCCTTGATAAAATTATTCACTTTTCCATAGTTTGGAGTTGTCTATGTTATGGCGATGTGAAAGTCGATCGTCCACAAGAGCACAAATACATTGACACTAACATCGACCAAATTTTCAAAGATTTCTCAAATTTAAAAAATTAAGTTTATATGTACTTATTGCGGATGTATTTGTTGATGTCAAAGGGTATTCCCGGATAAGATAGGTGAAATGCCCCTGTCCTCGGATTTTTGAAATTTTGATGAAACATTGTTGGGTGCTTATAAAAAAAATGTTAGAGCCAAAAAAATTTCCTCCACCCCACCCCCCTTGCCCCCTAGGTCCAAAAAACGCTTTTTTCGGGAAAAAAATCATACTTCAACGAGTTTTGAATAAAAAATTTTCAATTCACCCAAAATGTGTACAGGAAACATGGGCCTATCCACATGAATTTTTTCGAAATTTTTCGGCCCCCCGGGGGGGGAGATATTGACAAAAGAAAATTTGAAATCGCCGTATCTCCAACCCTAATTCTTGCACACAAAATTTTTTTTCTTTCAAAAATATATCTGCATGATTACTATAATTGGTATTTTTTTCAAATTTTTTCTCCTGGTGGGTCATCTTCAAAAATTCAAAAAACACTCAAAAATGCATTTTTTAATGTCACGGAACCACCAAAAAAAGCGATACTGCCAGTGATATAATTCTGAAATTTTGCATGCGGACCTCCAAAAACAATATAAAACCAACGAACTTCTTGAAAAGTTAATTTTGGGGCCATGGGCACCCCCTCCCCCAATTTTGGGGCGGAAGAAGATCGACAATATGGGTATCGTTTTCATATGAGTCGAACTTGCTGAACACGAATATGAAGTTAGATTTGGAGTTGGACCCTCCTTCAAGGGTCACATTGGCGGAGGGGGTTGCCCAAAAATTCGATTTTTCGTGAAAACATACTTAAAAAAAAAAGTGAATTTTTACCAAATTTAGCAGAAATTGTCATTTTGAGTTGAAAGGTATCCTAAAAAGAAGATATGGGCCCTCAAAGATGGGGCATTTTCGAAAAATTCGTGTTTTTCCGCTGTAGTCCCAAGGTACTCAATTTGATTTGAAAAAAATATCCCAGTCCCAAATGAAAGCATTTGAGATTATGCGTTGATCTATGCTATTGCCGTCAAAAACCAAGACCACTTTTAGCGTTTTTTTGAGCGATTGAAAATTTGCAAATCGTTTATTTTTGAGGTCAGTTGATCTTTTGAAAATTTTTTATTCGCAAATGTTTCGTGTTAATTACGACAAAATATTGAAAGACATCATTCCTGAAACTGAGGAAATACTTTGGAACACAGTGATGCCAATATTTAAGTTGGGAAATTTTTAGCAATATAAAATTAACACCACGTGCGTTCCAAAATATATCTTCAGTTTTAAGAATGATATTTTTCAATATAGGTGTATTTTTTACAGTTGAACCCGTCTAAAGGCCAGATTCGAGACGTTGGTTTCCATAAAAATTTAATTATTTGTGACACACGCTTCATCATACCACTATTTATGCTATGCAACTGATCATGGCGTAAATACGAGTAGTGCTATACTGAAGCATACATATTTCACGAAATGTCTAATTTTTGAGCAACCCCCCCCCCCTACCAATGTGACCCTTAGGAGGGTCCAACTCCAAATCTAACTTCATATTCGTGTTCAGCAAGTTCGACTCATATGAAAACGATACCCATATTGTCGATCTTCTTCCGGCCCAAAATGGGGGGAGGGGGTGCCCATGGCCCCAAAATTAACTTTTCAAGAAGTTCGTTGGTTTTATATTGTTTTTGGAGGTCCGCATGCAAAATTTCAGAATTATATCACTGGCAGTATCGCTTTTTTTGGTGGTTCCGTGACATTAAAAAATGCATTTTTGAGTGTTTTTTAAATTTTTGAAGATGACCCACCTGGAGAAAAAATTTGAAAAAAATACCAATTATAGTAATCATGCAGATATATTTTTGAAAGAAAAAAAATTTTGTGTGCAAGAATTAGGTTTGGAGATACGGCGATTTCAAATTTTCTTTTGTCAATATCTCCCCCCCGGGGGGCCGAAAAATTTCGAAAAAATTCATGTGGATAGGCCCATGTTTCCTGTACACATTTTGAGTGAATTGAAAATTTTTTATTCAAAACTCGTTGAAGTATGATTTTTTTCCCGAAAAAAGCGTTTTTTGGACCTAGGGGGCAAGGGGGTGGGGTGGAGGAAATTTTTTTGGCTCTAACATTTTTTTTATAGGCACCCAACAATGTTTCATCAAAATTTCAAAAATCCGAGGACAGGGGCATTTCACCCATCTTATCCGGGAATACCCTTTCACATCAACATTAAGATGGACATGTCGTCGACATGAAAATGTATTACGTAGTTTAGTTCTCTTAGATAACCTATTGAACCTTTCAGTATTAAGAGTTTAATGTTCGACTATACTGAATATGGACTTTCTGTCTGTACTTCTCGGAGGTGTCCTCCGCGTCGATGCTGCTTTCGCTTTCAGCATGAGCAATGGCCACCTAAGTGTGTAAAAGAAAATGATTTTTGGAAAAAAATTTCAATTTTGAAACTAAAATTCAACAATTTTGCGTAGCTGGAGGTTGATGTAAATTTCGATGCCAATATACGATTGTGAAATACATATTATTCTTCGCGCACATCAAAAACGTTTCGCCATTTTTGCCATGTACTCGTAAGCTCGGAGTATGACTTTATTATTATTATTATTTTTTCTTTTTCGAAACTCCAGTCAGTATACGAGTAGGTTGCGTATTGTTTTTTCGCACAAGCTTCGACTGTTTGGTGAAAGTAGGTACGTATGTGTATTTGTGTAGGTAATGTGTATCGTGTATTACCTACATCGTACATGTATGTGTAAGCTTTAAGCACGAGTAGGTGCAGGTTGAAAATGGAAAGTTTTGACTTGGAGTGGTGGTTTGAATAAGAACACGCTAATGATTGCCCTATGTGAAGTAGGTATCGTAGGTAAGGTACGCGAGTACTGACGTTTAGTTGGGGTATTTTTTCAGAACAATCGTCCGAATTACCCGCCGCGCCGCGCCGCGCCGCGCTCACTGAGGTCATTACCTATACCTAAACGTCTACCATACGCAACAATCAACGTTGTCGAACATACTCGTACTCGTACTCGTACTCGTACTCGTATTGTATAGGTAATAGGTATTCACCGCAACTTGTGGGTATTAACTTTTTGAAGAAAGCTGATCGTTATTTTCCTCATCTCTTACTCCGAAGACAAAAGAATTAGGTGGTAGACGATGGGGTCGTAGCAGGACAAAAGCTGCATAGTGCATAATACGTACATAATATCTACGTACGTATACATATATAATACATAGGTACACTATATACTAAGTATATACTAATACTATACAGAGTATACAGCTGGTTGGAAAAAATATGTACCTACTACCTACTTGCGTACAATACTCGTACGGTATAGGTACGTACACGTAGGTAGAGGTACTACGTAATCGCGATTTAGATACCTACCATAATAAATACGGCGATAATGAATTACAAATCATGGTGGAAAATACCTAATACTCGTCGTCGTCGTATAAGCTACGCGACGCGAGGGGAATCCAAGAACAAAAAGAGAAAGAGAAAAAAAAACCGCCCAACTGAAAATACGAGTAAATTACGATATGCCATTTTTACACGACTTTTTTATTAGTACCTAGTACCTACTACCTAGTATCGATTACCTACCATTGTTTTAAAGTGGATAACATTTTGTGCGCGCCAGTAAACTGTTAACTTTTTGTGCATTATTTTTTAAAGTTTGCACACGATATTACGAATATTTACGTCGAGGTGGCTCTTTTTTTCATCCTGCAAACTTTTCTACTCGTAGATGGGTTTTAAATTAAATAAAACGGCTTTTTCCTCCAACAAAGTAGTTCCATATCTAAGTGCCAACTTTGAAACGAAAGTATTGTAAAAAGTATTTTTCAATTTTTTTGCGCTTTTTTTGCCTCTTCCGTCGTTGTAGGTCCCTTTGATTTTACATGCGTAAATAACTAGACGATAATTTACCGTAAGTTTTTGCCGCCGTTATTCAACCGATACCTGGAACTGCTTTTATTTTTCTGCGTGCGTACGTTGTTATAATAGTATATTACTTAACTGTTCGGTAAAGTGCGTGAATACCAACGAGTGTGAATTTTGCAGCGCGAGCCGCAGGCGAGCGTTGCAAAGCACACGAGTTGGTGTTCACGTACATTTGCCGAATCAGTTGAGTAATATGTTTTACTTAATTAGTATAGGTAAAGCTCTCAGTGCCTCACTGTTTAAAACAAGGCAATTGTCTTTAAGTCATTATGCGTACAAAATTACACAAAAATGTAAAAAAGTTTACAAATGTAGTACTTTAATTATTCATCTAAATGACAACCCTGCTTTACATTCAAAGCGTGCTTTTCAGTAGATAACCTGCCGATTTACATACATGTGATTTCTTTATTTTCTTTTGTTCGAAGTTTGAGTGAATCAAATGTGGGTGTTTAATTTCTAATCAGAAAATGAATTTCATTTTGTTTTAGTTTATTTATTCGCAAAATCAATTCAGATTTTTCAGTTTTCAGTATTTAGTTACATTAAAATGTGATGATAACAAAGTGGTGTGAATCTAAAGTACATTATAAATATAAATATGTACTCGTACATACAATAATTATATCTACTTGATCATTCAATGTGTGTTTTGTACAGGTACTGTAGTCTGCGATCGTTCTCACTTTGATAAAATTATTCAAAAAGAATTATACAACATAGTAGTTAATTGATATCTTTTGAAACTAAATTTCATCGAATACGAATGAACTTACTGAAATCCTTAATCATTATAGTGTTTAAAGTACAGAATATTTAATTCATTTACTAGTTCAGTTAGAATAGATTCGCTCAAAAACGTACATATCTCTCAAAAATGTTACAAAGATTCACCATTTTATACGTACGCGCATAGGTATTGTTGATATTATCATAGTGTTACTGATAAACTCGCGTCAATACCGTACTGATGAAAGTAGCCGGTAAAGTGCAACAATACCGCTCTGAAAACAGTGCGGTACTGAGAGTTTTACCTATACCTATTAAGTAAAGCGTAAGTATGTACTAACAATAAGTACACGCGGGTACTTTTCTCTTCCTTTATTGCCCTGGCACTGAATTGTGTTCGTGTTGACTGACGAGCTTTTTGAGATGAATTTTTTAGCCAAGTCTAAGGCGCACGTCAGACGTACTTGTATAAGGTACCGTGCACTGCACTGCACTGCACTGCACTGCACTGCACTGCACTCGATGATTACATCGTAATAATATCGATGTTTGTGTGTGAAAGCTAATTACCTACCTTCAAATAGAAAACTTTATACCGTCTTTGCTCGAAAATGAAAAGAAAACGCTAAATACGTGCCTTTTCATGAAATCTTGTAAAACTCGTTTTTTTAATACATGCCTTGTACTATACTGTACTATACTGTACTGTGCTGTATTTTCATTTCGCTATTTTCATTTTCAATTTTTTTTTCTTTTTTTCTTTTTTTTTTCAGGAAAAACTCGCCACGAGAAAGTTTACGTATTCATGTCTCGTCGCTTTGAAGCTTCGGCTCTATTGAAATAAATCAGCCAACGTTTGGAAGCGAAGAAAAAAAAAGGTAATGAACGTTAAACTATTTTTGAAAAATTTTTCTCGACACTTTTTGCAGCGGATTTTTCAATAAGTAGGTACTCGTAGTATTTTCGTATAGTATGTATTTCGACATTCGAGAAATATAGAGTGACAATGACGTTGAGCGAGGCAAAGTCTAACAGGGCTTAAGCTTCATTCGGAAATCCCTGTTGTGCGAATTTTGTAGATGCTCGAGTCGAATTAGGTACATATTTCGAGAGCTTCGGCTGTTTGAGAATTTGATGCTGATAAAAAATACTCGAAATCGACGCGGAAAATAATTCGTAATTAGCCGTAAGTGCCAGTACGAGTACGAGTACGCGACTACGCGTACTCCAGAATGGTCGAAGAGAGGAGGGTAAAATCGATCAAAAAAAATCAAAATTCGATCAAATTGGCGTAAAGGGGGGAAATTTTGGCTGTACTCGTACGCTGTGTATTTTCGGCCTCCCAAGTTGTTTGGTGATGGGTTCTAGAGCCTCCGGTCGCGGCCGGCCGTCGCTTCCACTTTCAGATTCTTCAGTTTTCAAAAAAAAGCTACAAGTACCTACTACCTACGTACTAGTAAATAGGTAGGATGAAGATGAAATTCAGCCTTTTTAAATCAAATTTACAACGTTTGCGGCACGTTCGATAAATTTAGGCGCGTAATTTCAAAAAGTTTTTTACGCTGATTTAAAAAAAAAATTAAAAAAAAAAAACATCGTTCGTTTCATTTTTATACTTTATTTTCGATCTGCCGAGTCGATTTTTAATAGTTTAGAGTCGTTCCGAAGACTTCGGCGGATTTTCGGATTCTCCAGTTTTTGAAACAAAAAACAAAAAAAAAACCGTTTTACAAAAAAATGTTGAAAATACCTACGTGCCTATAAATTGATTGAATGGGCCGCAAAGATGACAAATCCGAGTTTGCGGATGCGCTAAATTTCATTTCACCCTTACTTACCTTACTCGCAGATTTTTTTAGCTTTCGCTTTGAGAAATGAAATTTCATGTTCTCTTAAACTATGCAACCGTTTTTTGTACCTATTGGACAGAATATGAGAATCATTAAGGCGGAGAGTACAGCTAGATTATTTTTCATTCAATTCGGATTGCAAGATTGGTTCGTTATTTTAATGCGTTAATTCCTAAAAAAAAAAAGGGGGTAAAAAAGGGGACTTGTAAACCACCTGCCGCTCATTGTACCCTGTTACACCCCCAGTCTGCCAGCTGTGTGTTTCAAGTTTTTTAGGAGTGGTTTGGTGGGGCGTTTACCACACAAATATAATCTTTTAATGCCCCAACCCGCGAAGTGAACTCTTAGCTGAGTAGTTAGGGCATGTAGGTAAGGATAGGAATAGAAAATTTAGGGACCCAGGTTCAATTCCCCAACAGGTAGGTAGGTAGGTGACAGATTTTTCGTTGGAAAAAATATCGGATAGGTAAATGCTTCGGAGTTGGTTCATAATGATGGTACAAAAAAAAATTGCACCCTCTAACCCCCTCATTTCAATTTTTCAAAAATGAATTATGAAATACGATATCATTTTCTGAATTTCATTTAGTTTCGAAACAAATTTTGCAAATTCTGAAAATTGATTTGAAATTTTGTAAATTTTAAAGAGGACGGAATTTCTAAAAAACTACATGTAGGTATATGAAATTTTGTCATTTAGAGACACTGAGAATTCCAAAAATTGAATGTTCTGTAATTTGTAGATAATGTGAACTCGAAAACTGATATGAAATTTTGTAATACATTTACGAACTTACGAAGATACCTTATGAGAATTCCAAAAAATTAGAGGCAATGTGAATTCCAAAAATTGGGTGAATGTTTTGCAATTTGTGGACAATATGAACTTGAAAATTGATTAATACGAAGACGATAAGAATTCTGAAAAATTATTCAAAATTTGATCATTTAGAGGCGATGCGAATTCTAAAAATTGATTGGAAATTTCATAACTCAGCAGCGATGCGAAACTCTGAAAAATTATTCGAGATTTCGTTATTTAGAGATTATGTGAATTCTGAAAATTTATTGAAAACTTTATGAAATTGTAGCGCGACGCGGAATTTGGGAAATAAATTTGAAATTTTGTAAATTTCAAAACAACGCAAACTATGAAAAACGACTAGAAATTTCTTCATTTAAAGACAATGCGAGCGTACAAATTATTCTGAAATTTTGTAATTTGGAAGATACGAAAACACCGAACAACGATTAGGTATTATTTAGAAGCAACGAGAGTTTCGAAAATATTATTATTTCTCATCACTGTGGCATGGTTGAGTCACCTTATGCACTACCTATGTATAATAACATAGCGGTTATAGCTGTTGAAAGGCAGCCAGCTGAGCTAGCTACGCACAGCACACGTCTATTGGAAAATTCGCCGAAGCTACTGAACTGTTCGAAACCATCACCAATCGATTCGCGAGGTCGAAGATACGGTACAAACCAAATTTAAGCTTTCTAGTAGGTTGATTTGGTTGAATTTTGATTCTCCCCCCCCCCCATTTTTGGTACGGCTTCGATTCGAATTTTTAGGTAGGTAGGTAGGTAGGTAAATTCGAGAAAAATGGAAAAATCAATTTCAGCAGGTGAAACTTTGGCCGCTGGTGTATTCGTATTTCGGGGTCCTCTGACAATTTACGCGTACTTTTGTCCGGCTCGAACATTTTTATGCCAGTTGGGACAGGAGGTACTGCCTCTGGAGTTGCAGACTCCAAAATCTGAAGGACTAAAGTTACAGGCTACTTCCGCGTCCGCGTCGACTCTTCAACGCTATGCCGGCAGGTAGGTACGTAGGGAAATCCCTGAAATTATGCGGACAGATTGATTCCGATCGCGCGCTTTAGCAGAACACTGAAAAACCCGCATAAAAGGTACTTGCCTATACTCGTAGATCGTCATCTTGAATTTTTGAAAAGTGAAGGAGCTGCGATGGATTAAAGTAATCCGAGCGCGCGCTATACTTAACGTGTAAAATTTTGGACGAACATGGCCTCTTTTGTCACGCAGTTACCTACATACGAGTTGACGAGGCACCTGCAGTAAGTAGGAGGGTAGGTTCGAAAACCAAAAAATTGTCCGATTCGAAGGTTTTACGACTGAAAATAAATACTCGCCGTACGTAGGTGTAGGTGTAGGTATTGCCAATTTCAAAACGAAATTCTTTGTGTTATCAAAATTGGCAATAATAACCATTAACCAGAAAATTGGGCATCACCGCGTCACCGCGTCACAAAATATTTCCCCAGCTTCGAGTACGATACACAAACACATAAATTCGGTCTACATCTACAAAACTTGGTGATAAATTACGTACGTAGGATGTATTTTGCCTTCAAATCTTCAATATTTAAACGGATCCGGGTACTACATATTTCGAAAGATGTTAATAAAATTGCATAACCAGTTCGCCGTGAATACGCGAGTTCATTTTTCACGATTTATTCAACTTTTGAAGGTTTATCTCTCGAGACTGGTTAAACTTGAAGCATATCCGTCTATGGAGTATCAAATGAGAATAAATCGTAGATTCGATTGTACCTACCTACCTATTTCGCTATACTATGTATTGGCGTACAGTTAATATACATAGTTAACTATAATGCGAAATATTTGCGAAGAAAAAATGTTCAAAACGCGTATTCATTCAAAAATCTGCGATTTGCCAATTTTCACTCGAAATACGCGTATGTATGTACTTACTTTCATTCGGGACTGGGCTATTTTTTCCATAACAGGTTAGGTAGTGGCAGGAGCGGGAAAAAACATACCATATTTTTTTCAAGAATTCACGCTTTTTAAGCCCTTATAAATTTTGGCTCCGGGGACAGGTTGGGAGCAAACATTTTTTCTGGGTAATTTTCTGTTCAAAATAATTGATACCTACCTATCTCCGGTAAATTTGATCGAAATCCAACGATATTTTTGGAGGAGGGAAGCAAGGTAGTTCGGGGATGAAACGCCTCAAATAAATTGGAAATGGTAGCCTCGGAATGTTCGAAAAGAATAGAAATTTACCTACTTGAAATGTTTTTGACTGAAAAATTGATAGGTGTGTAGGATTGTAGGATTGTAGGTAGGTAGGTAGGTAGGTAGGTAGGTACAAATGGATTACGAATAATCTAGAGATAGTTGTAGTCGTGGCATGAGAAAGTTCATAATATACGTAGGTACTTGTATGTACGAGTTATACATATATTATTTGAAACACCCCCTTTCGTATGTAGGACGTAGGTAATGTAGACTAGGTGGTAGGTACCTACCTACTTCTTTGCCCAGTTGTGTCAAATACCTAATTCAATGACATTATCATTTGCACGTCAGCACGTCAGCTCGTCCGTCTTTCTTCACTTGAGTTGGCTCACCATCGACCATCCGTTCGTGGCTTTCTATCCTGCAATCTTAACCGCACTATACACCGCCATCCCCACGCCGCGCCGCGCCGCGCCGCCGCTACACCACTGGTACTTCGTACTTATTGGCAGCTTTCACAACGATCGGCGAATCGGGAAATCGGGGCCCAAAGCAAAATAAACAATCGTAGTAGGTAGCCGTACTGTGCTTATACGAGTACAAGGCGACGCGACGCGACGCGACATAGGAAAAGAGAAAAACATGATTAGCCAAAGACTGGCATGGCATGGCATGGCATTGGCATGACGATGGTAGCGTGCGGTGTAACTGTGTTTCGCGCGTTAGAGTATTGTCAAATGCAAAAACCAACAAAATGGTCGATAGTTTATCAAAACAGCGTTAGATGTAGGTAGACTGGTAGAGAGGTACGCTTAATTCCGCAACATGGGATTTAACGACGAATGAATTTTTGCGAAAGCCATTTCTTCTTCGACATCGACTATACGCGCCTTCTCTTATTAGAAAATACTCGTACTGCTGTTTTCGAGGTAATCGCGTGAACATGTGTCGCGTACACGTGCTGTGTGTTAACGTATTTTAGACACCGCACCGCACCGCACCGCACCGCACCGCAACGAGTAGGCTGTATAGCGTATAGCGTATAGCGTATACACAACACCCCCAAGTTTCATATTTTTTCCAATTTTACCTATCGCGGTTTCAGAAGAGTTTGTAATTATGTAGGTTGTAGGTATAGTAGGTAGAGAGAGGTACCTACCTGATTCTACGAGTATTTGCCCTGCTAAAAATTTCTTCGCCAAATGACATGTGATTTGAGCACCCTCTTGAAACAAATGCTTCGCAGTGCGTTTCGATTTCACTTTTTTCTTCTTTTTTTCGCTGATTCTGAGTACCCCTGCAGCGCTCTCGTATACCTACTCGATAAATTAAGTACCTATCACTACCTAGCTATTACGTATGTAGGCTGACGACGACGACGACGACGACGACGACGACGACGTAGTAGAGGTAGGTATACGTGTACTCTCTAAATTTGAAACAGTGAAATTTCACTGTTTCAAATTTAGAGAGTAGATATTCTCGAGGCATTTACGAAATCTTCGAATTAATCAACGGCCGTATATATGTATGTATGTATGTATGTATGTATGCATGTAGTAGGTATGTGTATATATGGTATAGAGGTACCAAACCAATCTACTTAGCTGAAATGTCGTATTTTTCGTCACCAACAACGGTGGCGCTTTTCTTTTTCACTCTCAACCACCTTGTTTGTTTCCACTTTGTAGCGTGTAGAAGGAAAAATAATGAATTTCCGAATAAAAATGAATACCACGAGCAACGTAAATACTTTTTACTGCGCGAAAGAAAAATAATAAAAGTTATCCCCTCCACCATGAATTACATTAAGAATCATATTTGCCCTGGCTATGGCTATGGCTGTTGGCTTCGCAGGGTAGCTTAGGTTATACCTTTACCTATCTACGCGCGAGTACATTTTTCAGTAGTATAATACTCGTATGTAGAAATACATGACGATACTTGTCGTGCATTGCATTATTGTCGTAGTGCCAACATGCGAGTACGTACTACGTACCTAGGTACCTAGGTACGTAGGCAATATACTTATACAAATAATGTAGGTATAATGTAAGGGTGTACGCGTAGACGTAGGCGTAGGCCTACAATGCCTATAATATACTCGTACTTCTATCACTTTGTTGGCAGCTTTTGCTCGTACAGACAGAGTACAAACGGCATGATTCAAGTGGCTTTTTGCAACCTGACACAACAACGTCGTCGTCGTCGTCGTCGGCGGCGGCGGCGGCGGCTGACTCGGCTGACCAATTTATAAATAGTAATTTCAGTGCGGAGACGTTTTGACAGATTCAAGTGCCATTTTCCCGTGTGCTCAGTCACAAGTGGACTATGCATTGTTACCTAATACCTACTGTACTGGTACGTAGTGCGTAGTACGTACATATTTTTTGGAGATTAAATATGTACCTACCTACCTACCTACCTACCTACCTACCTACCTACATACAACGAAGCAACCGAACATGGCTGAAAATGTATTTTAGTTGCATGCGATTCTAAATTGACAAATTTTTAAAGCTTTCAGTATTTATTTTCCTCTCGTATGAAATTAAAATAGTATAGGAGACAGGATTGGACAGTAACGCGATTAACTCGTGCGATTTAAGTCGCTCGGTTTCGCCTCGCTCCTTAAACTTCGCACTCGTTAATCGCATACTTTCCGCTCCTGTCACCGATTTCAACGATTCTTGCATCATTGGATAGAGGACGTCGAACGTAGTCTAACCCCAAATTTTCAGCTGCTGAAGTTGATATTTCAGCAGCTGAAAATTTCGTCAGAGGCTAGTCTTATCATAGATATGTAAGTATTAGAATGCCCAAATAATATGGAAGGTTTCGGTATGCGACCTCCGCCGACTATTTTTGCCCAATTTTTCAAAATTGCTATGAGAAAATCAAAAAATCACCCTGGAAGCTCGAAATATCAACTTTAGCAGAATAGCAGCTGAAAATTTGGGGTTAGACTATGTTCGATGTGCTCTATCCAATGATGCAAGAATCGTTGAAATCGGCGAATGTCACCTGGGGCACCTCCCTTGTAAGCGGTGAAATTTCACTGTTTCAAATTTAGAGAGTAGGTACACGTACACTGTACAGCGTTGTACATATGAAAAGACATAGTTTTTGACTAAAAAACCAGAAATACCTTCTCCCTCTTTTGTTTTTTTCGACCATCGTTAGTACATGTATGTACATATTACCTTTGGTTTGTAGGTAGTAGGTTAGGTACGCTGAACAATTCTTTGGCTCTACCATGTTCTCTTGTTGGGGAATGGAGCGATTTTCTTCAAATTTTCACGCAAATACCTAGACGGGGCACAATGTGAAGCAGCGCACACTGTAGCCTAATTTGTAAGTATACCTAATCGTAATTTAAATTACTTGGATGGTTTCTCGAGTGATACGTACGGAGTACCTATGTACATTGTACAATTGATTGCAAAAATTGAATCGAAAAAAGGCAGGAAAGAAGGGGGAAATACACGTACAATGTAGAAAGGTCTTCCTGCCCTCCTCCCTCGTCATTTTTATGTATTTTTCTCGCGTCAATCTCGACGACCGACGACGAATTTTTATGGAATATTTTCAAACGTCGCGTCGCGTCGCTCGTCGTGATTATTACGAGTACGATAGTACAAACCACCAGATCCGCGTCCGCGTCCGCGTCCGCGTCCGCGTCCGCGTCCGCGTCCGCGTCGCCTCGAACGAGATGCGAAATGCGAAATGCGAAATTCGAAAAATATTTAAAGCGAAATTTTCGCACATACAGAACATTTTCAATTAAAGTTTAGGGCCATTAAACGGTATACTTTTGATTCGAGGTTTACGAGTTTTGAAGAATTAAGCGTCGAAATTTTAGCCGGCAGTAAGTATTAGGTCAAAGCAGAAAAATACCATAAAATGTTTACTGTTCGCGAGTCGTTCTCGTTGGAAATTGCTTCGTATATACAAATCTCCGGAGGCATTAAACTTGAAACGAGAAGATAATGCTGCAAGATTAGTCTTAACATTGAACAACAATTATACTGGTTAGGCTATGCGTACGCGTACGAGTGTACGAGTGTACGAGTGTACGAGTACAAAGGAACGCGAAAAACTCGAAACCAACGAGCCTGCGAAAATAAACTACAAATTTTATGACGATACGATGAATGAGTTGAGAGTAACCGCGCGTAGCACCTCCTCCTCTCCCTTCTCTCTCCTGCTCTAACTCTTCGGCGCGGCTCATTCGCGGACGCTCATTCGATTCGATATGCCCTATACTTATACTTGTACTTATACAGACACAGACACAGACACTGCGAGTATATACGAGTATGAGATACATAGCACGAAGCGAAATTTTAATAAATTATTTTTCCAGCCGTCTCCATCAACTTTTAATTTTATTGGTTCGCATAAAATCTCGTATACTCGTAGTGCGAGTATTTTTGAAATTCATTCGATCTACTCGTCTCGTATAGTCCAATAGCCCGATAGCCCGATAGCCCATGCCTTGCCAGTTTCCAGGTTTCCGTCCACCGTCCACCGCCCACCGCGCACGTATTAACCCCGAAGCGTGGTTAAAATTTGATAGGTACTCGTATTAGAGTTGAGAAATTTTACACGTATAGGTATCAGTGTACAGGGTGCCCAGAAATATCGAGTACCCCTAAGAAAGTTTTTCATTAAAAATATAGGTTGGCAACGTGAACGGTTTAATAGATGCGTATGATTGGTGGAATGTTATCTCTCCAGTCCGGCCAACAACCAATCATGTGCTATCATTATTACGCGTACTCGTATCATTCACTGTGCCCAACCAAAGTATTTTAGTAGAAAACTTTTTTAGGGGTACTCGATATTTCTAGGCACCCTGTACCTACTACCTACATCTTTTTGGCTTTTGAAATCGCCTTTGGCTGCGGTTTCGATGTACAAGTATGTAGTTTGTTCCTCTACCGTCCACCGTCTGTAGGGTCTGGTGTTGTTTACACCAGTGCACGGAGGCGTGGCGCGGCGCGGCGCGGTGTGTGTTCTCGTGTTCTCTTCTTCATACTTATTATAGGGGTTCTTGTAATTTTTTTAAATTTATTTATTGACAGTCGTTATTATCATCACGGACCACGGTTCAGCAGTTCATGCTATTTCAATTGTACTCGAAGAAAAAATATATGTACTACATACTACTACTACTACTACCTACAGTGCAGGTGGGGAAAAAGTGTGCGGTATTCTCAATTATTATTACGTAGCTTAGTACGTACTACGTACATCTACATACTCGTACGTACGAGTTACGAGTATTACACGAGTACGAGAGCTAGGTACGTGATATTATAATTCTACGCATACGAGTATCTATAATGCACTTTGTACTCTAGAGACATCGTCAAGCTCTCTAGGACAAAGTGTAGGTATGCGGTACGAAACGCCAAATTCAAAAGTTGGTTTAATTTTTATGTAGCCTATCGAATAAGCCTCGGGTGTTTTTACTCGTATTTCGCCCTTCGATTTACTCGAATGTTTATATAATTTTATCACATTTTTGAAGAAAGTACCGAGAAAAATTCGGTTCTATAAAATTAATAACTACCTACTCGTACGTAGGAGTAGGTAGATGCTGTTAAATTTAACGAGATCCGCGGAGGGGATCGAAGGAAATATGTAATATGTAGTACGCTTCGAACGCGGATTTCCTGACAGGTTTGCGCACAATTTTTTTTCATTTTGGCGAAATTCGAGAAATCTTCAAAAAAAAACATTTAAACTGAATTTCAAAATAAAATCTAAAATTACCGTCGAAAAATTTATTTCAAAAATAACGAAAAAAAGAATCCGAGAGCGCCGCGCGAGTAAATTTTGGTTCTCATCCGATTTGTTTTGGCGAAATTTTGTAAAAATTTCAAGAAAAATCTGCCGCAGGCTCCGGAACTGCCATTCCATTTGGCAGGTCAAAAGTAAGCTATCCTAGCTTTCCAAATTAATCTGGTGATTGTTTTCCTCATTTTTGGCCTCAATTTGATTTTAAAAACTCGACGAAAAATCAAAAAATGCGCTCGAGTACCTGAAATTTTTTTCCGGTACCTATACTTATAGCTTTGTCCAGTTCAAAATTTATCTGCCAGTCCCATCAGGAAGCGAAATCTGCGATTTCAGATCGTCTATCGATTAAATATAAAGTAGCCGTCATTTTTCTTTCGACAAGTTTGCTTTAAAATGTTCCTTAGGACGTCCACTTTCAGAAAAACAATTGTCTCGCAGGATCGACGGAGGCTCCCTAACCCGCCTTTTCCATCGATTCGAGAGTCAAAAATGGAGCTCGTACCTACGTACCTATGTACCTATGTATATGAAATTGCAGGATTTCACCTTAATTTTATGACATCTCGATTTTTTAACTTTTTTCCCCCTTTTGATTTTCAAAACTTCATTTCACCAAAAATCGAAAAATAACGCGTTCTTTCGACTAAACTTTGTCCGATTCAAAAATTTTTCTATGTACATTTGGGATAGGTCACGCAAAATGTTTTTGAGTTTTTCATTCGAGTTTTTATAAACACGAAATACGCGATTTACACACGGCTTATATGGTAGTCGCGAACAGTTCTTAGGGAACAAGTGCCAGTATTAGATTAGGTTAACTTAACCCTCAGACTCAGACTTTCAGACAAACCAAAGATCTCAAATACTCGTAGGTACCGAAACAGCCACAATGAGAATCAATGAAAGTGCGGTCTACACATAAGTGGAAATCAACACCGCGATGCTTAGGTAGGCCTCCTTAACTCTTTTAGCTAAAGAAGATTAGTATTCTTCGATAGCCAGAAGAGATCTGATACCAGCGAGTTGGCTGAGTTGATATATCTACTCTGAAAAAGTTGGGTGCACCTGCACCTGCACCTGCACCTGCACCTGCACTAGCTTCTCAGCTGATCGAGTTCATTCGCATAATGACATAAAAATGTACGGTTAAATAAGACCTATCAGCTGACTGAGTATGTTCCTTAAGGGTAAGATGAAGCAGCTGACTAACATATTGAAATTAGTTAGGGTAGACTTCCCATAGGATCGCTAAGTAGATAAAATATCTGACAGTAAGTTTCTTTTACCTGTAGCGAGTAAAGTCTGTTTTGTTTTAGTTGAGGACTGTTGAATACGAGTAAGTATAGTACACGTAAGTATATGTTGGATGGATGTGGGTTCGTTTCTGCAGAATTGGCACGAGAACAGGAAAATGATCTGGCCCGAGTGAAGCGAGGGTGACATTTTTCGAAAATTTGTTATTCGAGAAAAGAAAACGTACAGTTTTTGGTAGTTGTTTGATTTTCCCCGCTTACGCAATTTCCGTTTTTTTGTTTTTTCAACTCGGCCAATTTTTCCCAAAAATTCCCAACTGTTTTCGTCTACATTTTCAGTGGTGAAAGGGGCTCAGTCTCTGGAAAAGGATAAAATTCAGTTCCGGATAGTTTACACGAGTAATAGGTATCAATTTCAAAACTACATAATGTTGATCGCTTTTACCGGATAAATACTCGTACGAATACTTATAAATATTTTTTCAAAGAAAAACTCGAATCGGCGCCGCGATCGCGATATGATTAGCTTAAGATTTTCAAAAATTTTCTAAAAATGGAGAAATCGATCGCGGTAAAAATTTTGTTTCGATGTGGGAGTTTAAAATCACGCTGTTTGTGAAAATCGAAAGCGAATAAAGGTTAGGCAAGTCTAAGTACCTACCTCGATAGTGATTCCATCGTAAGCGAGGATCAGATTTTTTTTCGAATCACCCTGTACGCGTATTTTTATTAGCTTATTATCGCTTATAAACGTTTACCGGCGCGGAGGTTGGCTATTTCGTTAAATTGGTATATTCGATCGCATTTTCGGCGAAACAGGGATGAAAAAAAGATGAACGGAGAAAGAAGAAAGCGTATAAAAAGTTTATTGTCGATTCCGGTGTACGATGGTCGCTTTAAATGTATAACCAAATAGGTATACGAGTATGTGCGGTGTCCACGCTAAATAAACGGTCGATTCTCTGTGTGCGTGTGTGCGTCAGTGATTTGCATTTATATTTATAGGGTTCGTAGTCGTACGCGAAATACTCGTGCATAGAGTAGGTAGTCGTAGTATGTGTATGCTGTATATCGAAACGGAAGCGAATCTATTAGTTGTATGACCGCGTATATGAAGCAGTTTCAAGAAAAGTACGAATAGGTATCTGAAATTTGAGGTAATCGTTTCGAGATTAAAGTACATATTCGTAGTATACATTTTGGTTAATATTATTGGCTGAGATGCGGTGTTTTTTTGGATTTTTTTCTCGCTCCTACGTGTTTTCTATAAACACAATGGTGTGGTTTTTTTTGGATTTGTTTGCGATATATTTAGACTCCGAGTATACTTACTCGTAGGTAGATGTATTTCAGTGTGGGTTAAGGTGGTGGTGGTGGTGGTGGTGGTGGTGGTGGGGGGGGGGGGTCACATTCCATCGCCATATACGCGCATTATAACACCCTCTCACGCATTTACGACCATCAGTGCGCCGTATAAGCAGTACCTATATGGATTGGGTATGTGTATGTATGTATGTGTGTGTGTGTGTGTGTGTATGTACGCTACGTACTCGTACAAAACGTACCTACTACGTAGACGTACCCACGTCTCGCGTCTACGTCTACGTATATCGAGAGAGTAAGTCGGATGCGCGTACTCGTATGTGTATACAGTATACTGTATATCCTCGAGGGAAATTACGACACCGATTTGCCGGTGCTTTTTGTGAAAATTTTGACGAGTTTTCTTTCTTTTTACGTGTCCGCATCGTAAATCGTATCGTATCGTATCGTATCGTATCTGGCGCGTATATAAGCGTAAATGTTGAAACACGACCGATGGTCGAGAAGGGCAAAGGTGCGGGGCGGGGCGGGGCGGGGCAGAGGCGTTTTAAAACTTGGTAATGTGTTTATAATGTTAACGGTTAACGGCATCGGCATTGCCGCGCTGTGTACATTGGCAAAGGCGCGGCGCGGTGCGGTGGCGCGGGGAAGAGCTGCTGATCCACACAGATGACGAGTGATTTTCCACGACACCAGAATGGCCTTTCGAGTTCGATAATTTCCAAAACTTATCTCGTTTGCCGATGTCGCGTTAAATTTTCCATTTGATTTTCTACGTCGGTCGGTCGGTCGGTATACACTATACAGCCGAGCAGCGAAAGCAGCGTAGCAAAATGTACGTTACTTACGAGCATACTCGTACACTGTGGCAGCGAAAATTCCAATTCGTCGTCGCGTCGTTATGTCATCTGCTTGGCCGAAATGAGAGTTAGTTGTGTGGACGTGGACGAGGACGATAATCGCGTACCAGATACCCAAAGGCTTCCCCGTTCTAGCTCGCCTTATTTGCACCGAATTATCTATATCTACACACGCGGCGCGGCGCGGCGCTGCTCTGCTGGTGTCTTTGTCCATCAAATCTTAGACGATACTGACGGAGGAAATTTTTATAACGTTTTGTTGAAAAGTTGCTGCTACGCTTCGACAATGTACCGACAAATCGCCAAATGATGGAAATGTCTCGCAAACTTTTCGCTAAATTTCCTTTTGCCTGCGAAATCTTGCGAGTGCGAGTGCGAGTGTAGGTGTGGGTGCAATTGAAAGCCAACCTTATTCGCTCGGGTCGTGTTTCTTTCTCGCGCAAACCGCAGTAAAAGTTATCCACTGCGCGCGCGACGCGATTGGTCAACACGTAATAAGATGGTGCAGAAACACTCGTAGACGCAAAGGTGTGTTTGACCCGAGTACCTATACTTAGTACCTCTACCGACCTACGTCTTCATTTGATTTTAATTTCTTTTTCGTATCGGTCGTCTTTGTTCTTTTTTTTTTTTTTTTTTCTTATTTTTTTTTTACGAGCATATAGAGATGATTTTGCTACGAGTTTTTTCCCCTTAATTTAATTGAAAAACGCTGATTTTAAAATAGGTTATCGAGTAACTTACGCGAATCGAATGGTTTTTATAATACGAGTATTATACGAGTAGATAAACTTATTCACCCACCTGAAACAAAGAAACAAAGCGAATTGTTCGTTAATCATTGAGAAACAGGCTGTTGATAAATATGTAGGCTACTCGGGGTGAGACGGAGGTCGAGTGGAACACGAACGTGGAAAGGGGAAGGGGAAGGGGTGGCTGGGTCAAATGGAACGACGACGCGACGATTACCAGAAAAATGAACGGGTTGTTTACACCGAGTGTGGTCAGATAGGCCTATGTACAAGTATTTGGTTGTGTGTAACTAGTTAGTTTTTCTATGTACCAAGAATATGCTCTCTAAATTTGAAAGAGTGAAATTTCACCGCTCAGCTTAGCAGTCACGACATTTTGGCTTCTTAAAAGCGGTAGTTTTTTCACTGTTTTGCAGTAAAAAACTACCGCTTTTAAGAAGCCAAAATGTCGTGACTGCTAAGCTGAGCGGTGAAATTTCACTGTTTCAAATTTAGAGAGTGCGTTGGCAACCCTGCGTACAAAGTTGTTTCCGAGTGAAAATCGAAAAAAGAAAATCGAGAAGCTGAAAGTTGAATAGTGCTACGCTACATACGAGTAGTACATTGACATACCAAGTACGAGTACATACTTACATATAAGTGCTCTAGTTTCACTTCACCTACAAGCTTATCAGTTTCTCAAAATAATCGCCTGTTTCTGATTAAAGAAATACGACTATGCGAGTAGGTACGTATTTTCTAAAAATGTGCGTTTCGGCTCGAAAGTGCAACTTGATAACGATGATAACTTTTATACCTATGTAATGTACGTAGATGTACATAGTTTTACTTCAACCAAACTCGATTCGTTCGCCAACGATTTGTACAAAGGAGGAAAATCGTTCGCGACCGAATACGCCGTTAATAAAATCGAATTACTCGTAAGCGTATACACTATACAGCGTAGATGATTCGATGAAATTCTATAGCGTGTTACTCGCATCAGACGACTCGTCGCGTCGTTCGCAAACGATTCGCGATTTGCGCGCAGAAGCAAAATCGTTCGCCAACCAATTTCAGTCACTCGAAAATTAAATCGGGTACCTACCTAATTTTACGATTTCAAAACTGGTCTCGATTCGTTCGCGAACGGCTTGCTCGGAATAGAAAACTCATTGGCGATGAACGACTTAATCACCACTATGTAGGCGTAGGCCTACTCGTATATGGTATCAAAAAATACGGCGCGGCGAAAGAGGACTCGACGCGACGTAGCGAAAATTTGAATTTGCCTTTTGGGGTTCAGGTTCTCCCGTGCCCGTTTGAAAGTCTGAATTTTTCATTCCTGGCGCAGAACCCGCTTACCTTTCTGGTAAAAATTTCTCACCTCGACACTTCAGGCACTCGTAAACTATAGGATATTTTTCTGGATTTTAATACCATCCGGTTGCCGTCGTTATACGCGAATAGCGATTAATTACCATTACGAGCGCGTCTCAGCTGCACCGAAACTCGAGTTATTTTTTGGTTTGTCGAAATTTTCAAAAAATCTTCACATTTTGGAGCGATAATTTACTTGTACCGGCGTAAAAATTTGTAAAAAATCCCGCAAGCGTACATTTACTCGTATGTGGGTGGGTAACTGTGATTTTTTTCGTAATGGGATTCTCGAAGCCGATACCAAAGGAAGCGTGATGGGATGAGATTGAGGGGGGGGGGGGTTGGTGTCCCAAAATGTTTGGTCAAACTGTAAAAAAAAAAAAATAAACGAATAAAATATCGCGTGACATATCGTTTTGTACATACGTTTTCGATAGTGCCGAATACGAGTACGAGTACGAGTACGAGTACGAGTATTAACCCCCTCATCGATCCCCGAATTTCCAGAAGACTGAGAAAAACAACTGCAGTTATCTATGTACTATTTGTACATATTTATGCATATATGCACATTGCACGCTGACAAATTTTCGAGTGTTTTCTTGCACCTTGTAAAAAATGTAAAAGAAGATTCGAAAACACCTGCTGGAAACCGACGCGACGAACCGATCGAAGTAGGTATAGGTACAAGGTATACGATGGGCTTCACGATCGGGAAAATTTACGCAAAATTGAATTTGTTCTCGCTGTGCTCGTAACAGCTACAAACAGGTACTCGTACATTGTCGCTTGTCGCGTATACACACACATATACACGGTGCGAATAAATACTCGTACTTGTAATTCCTCGTACATAATACATACCTACGAGTAATACATAGCTATACGCACATACGGTGAGGTAACTATGAT
Organism: Planococcus citri; assembly: GCF_950023065.1. Taxonomy (NCBI): domain Eukaryota; kingdom Metazoa; phylum Arthropoda; class Insecta; order Hemiptera; family Pseudococcidae; genus Planococcus; species Planococcus citri. Next base: position 83,304,506 of record NC_088679.1, on the reverse strand, counting down.
TTGATACGAGTATATTTACGTATAATAGGTTTTTTTTCGAGAGTCTCGTCGCGTCGTCATTTTAATTAGGCTCACTACGGCTTTGTTCATTTGGTAAAAAGAATTACTCGACGAATCGGATTTGTAATCGTACTCGTACTCGTATATTTAACGCGACGATTGCGGGAATGTTGCGTTTATCCTCGGTTATTATAATTCCGGCGAAGGATGATACCGCTTCTCTCTGTTTTTTTCTTCTTTTTTGTATAGCATATACTTACCTCTACCTATCTACCTATATAGTAACTCCAACTCGCAATATCGCATAGCTATTCCGATTCCGAAAGGTAGCTGTAGTTTGTAATTAAAATAATGCAGACGGAGGAGAGATCCTATAGCTGGAATAGACTATACATGTATAGGCTACGAGTATACCCACGTATACGTAAACGTAATATGTATAAGCGGGATTTCGCTATAAGCGTTGTCAGCGTGTACGAGTATAAGCAAAGCGAGGGCCACGCCGCGCCGCGCGCGCGCTGACGAAAAGAGCAGAAGGGCGAGAACAGAGAGGTGACTAAATATGAAGAACAAATCCTTATTAATGTAAATTGAATTCTGCCTGTCGGTATTTCGTATTGTAAGCGTTAAATTTACCAGAATAATTGAAAAATTCACGCGTCTACTACTTATTCCGAGGCGAGAGGGAGGCAAGATGGTTGAGGAAGTGGGTTAGTTTTGGAAAAATAAAAGAAGAAGGATCTTTTTTTAAAAAAATACCGTCGCTTTGCGTAGTCGTCGTCGTCGTCGTCTCGTCGTGACGAATTTTTAATAACGTGAGAAGGGAGAAAATGTTATTTTTGAAATGAAATATTTAAAAATTGACGAATTTTTTTCGCTCTTTTGGAATGAAAAAGGCGAAATTATACGCAACGGCACAGTTGAACGATTTGCGGAGTCCTTTCCCTCTTTTTTTTAGACAGGTCTTTTTGAAAGATCTTTTAAAGCCAAACGCGAGCTAAGACCTCCGAATTCAAAGATGGAACCGATTATAATCGATGCTACATCGATTATTTTCTTCAAAATAATCGGGATTAATCGACGACCAAAATGAACACAGCAAAGCACGACGTCATGCGGAACGTTCGCGATCGGTACCTTGACCCGTTGCAACTTAACCATTGGCCAATGAAAAAGCCTTGTGGTAGCGCCAAGATCCGATTATTTTAATCGGACCCGAATAATCGATAATCGTTCCATCTCCGCCTCTGATGTAAGCAAATCGTATGCCTATGCCTTAGTGTCTCTATTCGTGTATTAGAATAAAGTTCGCGATGCTCGCATCGCTCGTAGTTTAGGTACTTTTGGTTTTTGTATTTTCGAGAGCAAGAGACGAAAACGTAGATACACGTACTACTCGTACCTACGAATGAAAAAATCTATCGACTTTTTAATCGGAAGATGTTTACGTTAATAGACTTGAAAAAATAAAAAAGTCGGATGAATTTACGGGTCTCGCTGCATCTCGCCTCATGTCGAACCGAGCCGCGAAGAATTGGTTAATAAATAAAAACGATACCTATTACCTACCTATAAAGCTTCGTTTGTGCATTAGCAAAGACCGATAAAATTATCGTGTACGAGACGCGAACGTAGAAAACTACGAACGAGTAGGTAGCGTTAAAAGAACGCCGGCGGCGCGGCGGTTGAAAAGGAGGCGAGGGCGCGTAAAATTAAAAAAAAAAAAGAAAAAAAAGACGGAAAAAAGAACGAAAGAACGAATGAAAGTAGAAGATGAAGGCAGACACGGAGATGGAGAGAGAGAAAAAAGCGTAAAAAATTAAAAGGAAGTCAACTATATTTTTAAATGTCGACTTTAGCAGTGTTTTTAGTCTCTTTAACAGTTATTTATAGGGGATCATCTTCCTCCTTTTAACTATAAAACAATTCCAAATGCAGAAAAGAAGCCAAAAAGATATATTTCCATTGTTAGGGTGTATCTTTTAAAACTTTTTACTATTCTCGGGATTCCTTTTTTCTCTCTCTTCTTCTTCTCCTTTCCACCCTCTCTTACCCTGGCTTTCGCTATTTTACGTTGGAAATTGGAGGTTAAATATCGCAGCTTTTAAAACACTCTTCTTCTACCCTCGTTCTCGTATACTTATAGTATATAGATTCGGTCCGATGCTTCGCCGATGATCGTGTTACAAAAAAAAAAAAAACAGAAAAAAAAACTAGCACACACGCGCACATGGCTCGTGGTCAACGCAAAACAAAGCCAAGAAGGCGATACGAAGACCAGCAAATCAAGGCGAAACGTTTCGAGAGTTGATTCGATTTAAAACTATCATTTATCAGATGCTTGATCGAAAGGTGCTGCGGGATTTTTTTTCCACCCTAATGCAGCGGTCGTTCGAGAGCTACATACGAGTATTATAGAGAGACTTTTAAAAAGGGGTTGTGTTTTTGCTCGTTTTTTCTTCGCAAACTGAGCCTGGCTGGCTAGCTGGCTAGTGGCTAGTGTTCCTAATGCGATAAGTTTTTAGTCGCTATCGCGTCTACAACAGGAATCATGTAGGTTGGAGTGCGAATTAATGTCAACTGTCCCAATTAATTACCCGTTAAAATCGAATCACGGTTTGAAATTCCATCTGACAGCTGTAGGGTCTCCGTTTATTGAGCATATACCGTAAACTGGGGTAACATTGAAGGATTTTTCAGTATTTTTTATGTTTAGAGGTATGAATGGCGGAGGTAGGGGAAATGTGTGTGGTGCTTTTGATAAAGCTATGTCAGCACTACGTTTTGGCGGTTACAGAAATTGCCTACCTTTTTCCTGTCAAGCGCAAGAGCCAAAAGAAGTGCCCTTCAAAGTTACCCAGCGTTTGGGGTAACTTTGAAGACCCCTTGAAATGTGCTTCAATCAAGGTCAAAAATTATCAAAAACATGAGTATTCACTTTTTGGTCACTTTATACGCGTCAAGTACTTACAAAATGATCCATATTCACAATTGAATTTATGAAAGAGTGCTCCAAAATGATAATTTGGAATTTTTCTAGTTTTCAGGCGTTTTTCATGCATTTTGGCCAATTTGATCCAATTTTATGATTTTTTAATGATTTTAGAGCTGTTTTTCAAGTTTTCACATCGTTTTTAACAAGTTTACAAGCATTTTCATGCATTTTCGTCCAATTTTACCAAAATTTCATGATTTTTTTATAGACTTCAAAGTTACCCCAGTTTGAATATTATTTTTTTACTCCTCAGGGAACAACTTTGGCACATGAACAAATGCGCTAATTTATAGTCGGGAGATGTACCAACATATCTATAATGTCACTTGACTCATTCTTTGAAAATTCAAAATTCCAGACACCAAGCTTTTCATGTTAATTAAAATTGATAAAAACAGCACTTTTTTTCGCTTGCTTTTTCACTGGTGTTGGAACCACTAGTTGAAAATGATAAAATAGGAAAAATAATCGCCAAAGTGTACTCTATCCATTCCCGGTGTCAGAATTGTTCCATACTTCATAGTTCCACCGCCATGGAGCATAATATGATGAAAAACCGCACCCTTCAATGTTACCCCGCGATTTCAATGTTACCCCAGTTTACGGTATCTAGTATACCTACGTATAAGAGTTTGTTGCGGGGATTAAAGTTTGCCTCGTGAGGAGAGTGAATCTGGGTTTAATAAAATTTGCAATAAGTATAGGTAACAAAATGAATTGTGGAATATTACGGACTTGTTCGAAACTAGCAACGAGGACTTCCTAAAATGAAATTCAACTTTCGAATAAAAATTGTACATAAATCGTTTTGTGTACAAGTTAGGCACCTACCACTACCTACTACACAATTTTAAAAATAAAACCCCTATCGGTAAATATTTTGAATTTTTGAAGGATTTTGGCAAACATAATTTTTTCTTTACTTCTTTAAAAACAAAAAAAACAGTGTAATAATCTTGTAATTACGTAAGTATAAACACCTTCAAAAAAACAAACAAACAAAAACGAAAAACAGCAAACTTTCAAACAAAAAAGGAACTTTTCAGGCACGCGAGGAAAAAATCAATCGATGCTTTTTGGACATTACCCTATGGCAAAAAAAGAACAAATTTCTCAGAAATGTTGCGGGTAAAAATTACAACCACTCGACTACCTCCTCTACTTGTTGTGAATTTCGACAAGAAAACGCTACAACTTTTCGTCAACTCGCCAGAAGTTGACTGCTCCTCCTGACAATTTTGACCAAAAAAACGGCACTTTTTTGACAATTTTGGCAAAAAGCTGAAGACTGTTGGACAATTTTGACAATTTTGGCAAAAAACCAGTTTCAATAATTTGGCTTTTTCTGATAATTTTACGAACCAGAAAATATGAAAAAGTTTTGACGAATATGCCACAAACGCATCTTCGCTATTCTGGCCCTCTTGTATGGAGCCCCCAAAGTTGGCAAAAGTGGGGAAAAAATTGAACGAGTAGATGCTCGTACGAGTATATCAAACTCGATAACAAAATTTTGAAGATTTTTCATTTCCGCTGAAAATCATTGAATACACTCCATTTCAAAGAAAAAAAAAACTGGCTCGACCCCGAAGGATGTTGGCTTCCTTATATGAATCGCCCTTCCCTCCTCCCCCAAGTTGGAAAAAGTTGGAAAAAAAGATAAAACATAGCTATGTAGGTACCTCTACCTACCTATGGTTCTTTGATCATTCCGTGCCAAATGATTTGGGTTTTTTGATTAAATTAGTAGAATCGTCAAATATTGCGATAATCACGCGACAGAAACATATTAAATTAACAATTAATGTTTGTAAAATTACTCGTTGAAAATGTGTGAAAATTGTGGCGGAAGTAACGTTTACCTCGTAAAATTTTACGTCTAAGAATCACGAACAGACGTCTCCCCCTCCCCCCTCCTCCTCCTCCTCCTCCTCCTCCTCCTCCTCCTCCTCCTCCTCCTCCTCATCGTTTAAACCACCAAAATAATTGGTATTTTTGACCGAGATTGAATGACACGCAACGCGAACGCACAATAAATCGTACTCGTATCATTCCAAAAACACCCCTCTTCTCTCATTACGAGTATTCACCCTTTTACCATTTCTCTTAGGTAATTACTCGTATAATTAATAAACTCCCAACGCGCCGTGCGCGACAATTCTATCTCGATAAACGTAATTTGTCAACCCATCTCACCGCAAACAAAACGCCTCACTTTTTATTTAGGTACTCGTAGACGTACGAAAATAAAACTCTCGGCGCGGCGCGGCGCAAGCAAATTACGAGTAACTTCACTCGATCTCGATTAATACTCGCGAGTGCACGTTGCACACGTTGAGTCGTATTCGTTGTTTTTTATTTTCTCGAAGAGCGAAGAAAAAAATTAATATATTGTACCGACAAAGAAAAAAAATCATTCGACGACGACGCGACGTTAATTAGGCGTCGTAGCTGCACGTTTCAATTTTTCTGCTGCGTTCGTCCGTTCGCCCTTCTCATTACCTACCTCCTACGTCTTCTACGCTTCGCAGTTGGCGTTTGAAAAAAAGGACTCCAAGTCGAAAACAAAGCTCTAGCTCGTTCTCCGTATATTAATGATATGTACTACTCGTACACTGCGCTACACTAACCACGTGCTCTTCTTCGCTTACTACGAGTAAGTACGAGTAGGTACTCGTATATTAGCTATATCTATATACGATACGATACGATACGATACGAGCATATTGTACGCCAGACGAAAATCCCATTAAACGCGACATGAATCATTAAACCAAATAAAAGGCAAATAAACTCGTATCCTATTTCACGCCTCGATTAAATTAAACTCGTAACTAAGTGAATACTTCCTGTTTACTTCAATTTTTTGCCCCAGTACCTACTCGTATACCCTATAGTCGTTGTGTGTCGATGAAAAAATATCGACTATCAATTTATACCGCGTTTAAAATTTACAGAGTTCATAAGATGCAAGCGTGCGAATCGTTGAAAAAATACGTACAATTTACGATGCGATGTGCGATGTGCGATGTACATACCTATAGAAGATGCGAGTACCTAACTACACGCTACACGCATCAAAATATCTATGAAAAACTCGATATACGAGTATGTACTTGTACATGATTGCATAAAACTATTTGTAGTATGCGTGTGTATTGTGTACGTTAATCTAACATAAAAATTAGCGTGGATCTCCAAGAAAAAAGTCTGCGAATTTTCAAATTACATAATAACCCTATTCGTGGTCTTTTTTTTTTTTTTTTTGAAACTGGAGAATATTGACTCGAGAGGTCCAAAATAGGAATGAAAGTCTTCACCAAGGTGTCTAGCGTCTACCAAAATTTCAAAATGAAAAAAGCAGGACTTTTGACAGGACATAGATATGTATTTTTTCCAACACTCGACGATTTCTGTATCACTTTATGGGGAAGGAGATGGAAGGTTCGTCCTTTTATCCTAGGTACATCTCATTTTTCGCATTCTAATGTTTTTGAATAGAACGTCTCGAAGCATTCTGCAAACACTTTGCGACAGGGGCCAAAATTTCACACCTACGCCCGATCATTTCCACTTTTCCAGCGTTATATTAGGTTTTCCACAAATTTTTAGGTGGGGGGGGAGGAGGAAGAATCTCGATAGGTAGGTAGGTAGGTAGGTAGGTAGGTAGGTAGGTAGGTACTAGGTATATGTGTACGTAGGTAGAGGTACGAGTACGAACGGGAGAGGACGGCTGAAAAATTAAAACCGCAAATATATACAATGTAGTTGTACGAGTACATAGAACGCGACGCGTATAAAAGATGATTGGCGGCTTGGCTGGCGTGCCGAGCGATTGCTGCTGGTACGAGTAAAATGCCAATTTCCACGAAAGCTTTTTTGGGTTGGCGAAGGCGGAAGGCGGAAGGCGTCATTCGTGGTAAAGGTAAATCGAGCGCGCAAGCAGAAGCAAGCAGCAGCAAACAGCAACTGGATTGAGACTATCGAAGCCAGCTTCAACGCAACGCATACGCATACGCATAGCATTGCTGACCGACTTTTCAAAGTCGCAATTACGTATTTGTACAATGTACATTCGTGATAATATACTGACTACCTAGCACCTACTACCTAGACGTAGACCTACACCTACAATCTACATCCATCCTATAAATAACTATTTATGTACCTCGACCGTATGTACGTACCTAGATCATACTTGTACTTTGAATACATAATACGTACATACAATCTACATTATGTAGGTACATACGTCTACTTGAGTCGAGTCGAGTCGGTTGCCCGGTGATCGTATAGGCCTACGTGTAGCAGTTTTTCGCTGCTGACTGAGAAAAAGTCGATATACGAGTGTACCACCTGTGCAATATCTTCTTTTATATGTAGCTAATAGCTATGTGTATGTACTATTATTTTAATCAAAACGTGGCACCGGCGACAATTTAGGACTAAACGCTGGATATTTCGCTAATTACTGCACGAATAATTTCGCGCATAATATCGCCCATGCGCAAACGCTATTGAAATGATTGGCGATCGCGCATAAGCAATCTTATGCGCGAATGGGCGAAATTAGAGGCATAATAATACGCAAAGTGTTCAGCAAATAGTCCGAATTTCTCGCCGCGAATTTTTTGGCGTGTGATGAGCGAAGTTTTCCCCAATCGGGATGTACCTGTACCTCTACCTAACTGGTCGCTTTAGAGTGAGATTGGACCGCGACCGCGACCGCTCCGAGGGTTTATACTCGTACCTATTTAGGTAGCTAGGTAAGTACGTAGGTACGTTGGAGAAACGATAGCGAGAGAAAATTTGTAGGTGTAGCTGTAGCTGTAGCTATGCAGAAAACCGCGACGAAAAAAATATGTACTTATATTATATATAGGTAAACGAAAAGTATGAAGTACCTAGGTACGAGTTGAGCAATACTCATTATTTTGGTATCAGATGAAAGAACTCGAATAAGTGTACCTAGCAACTATAGCAACTATACCAAGTCGAATTTGTTTACAGGGAAGCTCAGCTTTTTCGTTGTAATCTTCTTTCAATGTGTTTTCAAGTGTTGGCGTAGTAGTAGGTATTAGGTAGATAGGTAAGTGTAGTAGATACACTATTCTTAGCGCAAAGTGCAAATGCAAACTACATACGAGTACGATATAAGAGAACACTGATGCCGGTTCCGGGGTGTGGGGGTCGATCGAGGTTGTGCGCTTTTTTTTTATGCGCCATCTACTCGTATCGGCGTGGTCGCGGTCGCGGTCGCGGTCGCGATCGTGGTGGCGTTTATCGAAAGACGATTATTAAAGGTTTTGTGTAATTACGAGTATAAAGGCAGCACCGACAGAATTTTCGCCTCGTTTGTTGAACCTATTCCCTCTGGTTCTCTATCGTTGTGTATGTGTGTGTCTGTGTATGCTATGCCAATCATACACGCTTTATGATTTAATAACTCTCGACCGATCATGCGAGAGCTTCCAATGCCTCCATTGATGGCACTGGCATGGCATTGGCAGAGAGATGAAGGATTACATCGTGTATGGTGCTTAATAAAATAGCTTGCTAAAAAGAATGGTTATAGTAGTTTTTAATGCCGCTTCGACGAGACGTGGGACGTGGGACGTGGGTAATGTATAATACGAGTATCCTATACCTCAATACCTCTATATATGTACTTTGTGTTATATGGTATCGTATGTGCGCGAGTATTTCTCGTATCATTGAGAAGGCGCAAGTTACCCCCATATACTCGTAGGTATACGTATACGAGTACATACACAATACACAATATACTCGTACTTACTCGTAGGTATACTGTATATACATACGAGTATAGGTAGTACAATATACTAATCTTCACGCTTGTGTGTTTTTTTCTGTTTCAGCGAACACGAAAAGGTTTATGGAAATTTTTCTGCTAGAATACCTTCGAAAAAGTGACGATGAAGTGAGTTATTTATGGGATTTGTGTTTTAGCAGAGTTCGAGTAGGTTTTTTTCTGTTTCAAAATTTTTTTACTGTTTTTTTTTTCACCCGCCTAATACGTAGGTACGATATTAGCGTTTAAAATAACTCGCAGCGTGACGCGACGCGACGCGACGCGACGCGACGTCGAGTTTCGTTTCGAAAATACGATGTACCTCTACCTATCTAAGATTTGGTGCTTGCAAAGTTGTATAGGGGTGTCGGTCTGTCGGTGTACGTATATTATTCTGCAAAGTTAGTAATTTTCACCTCCCACTTACCAAAGTTGTTACCTGGGGTGAGAAAACATTTGCCATTTGCGATTACCATTTTAATTATGTATTTTTCCTATATCTGCAAAAAAAAGTGGCGCCAGTAGCCGTGAAAAAATGAAATAAAATGAAAAAAAAAAATGAATAAAATAAATTCGTCGATCCAAATAGGTAATCCTTTTTTTACGGAAAAATTGTCTTCGGCCCTTCAAAACATATCGGCTCCCTATTTAAGGAACCTCTCAAAGTTGAAAACATGCACGAATAAAAACAAATGAGAATAGATCAAAATCGGGGAATTTTTTTGAAAATATCTCATTTCTACATTGCTATTGTTCTAATTGGGTAGATAATCTTCTTTTTAAGAAAAAAAAAACCTTCGTTGGACCCCCAAATGACGTTGGTTTTCTCGTACATATAAAGCCCCTCAAATTTGGAAAAAATATTAAAAAATGAAAAATTGACGCCTGTAAACGTTTTTTGAAGATCTTTTAACGAACACCGGTAGGTATAGGTAATATAAAAATAATGCGTAAACTATCGAAACGAACACCTAGGCGGATGTCAGAAATCAGTCATATCCGCAATAGCAATAACGTCAAGCTGCGAACCAGTATGTTGGCGACAGGCGACATTGATCGTGAAGTAACGCTCTTCTTCACAAAAGTTTCGCGTAATGTACGAGTTAAATATGGAAATCATGATTTCGAAAAGTTGACGTAACTAATTTTAATTCGCGTTTATACGATAATAATCATATTTTGAAAAGTGTTCGCTACCTATTCGCATACCTATCGTGGAAATTACTTGGAAACATTTCTTCCACTTGCAAGAAAACAGACGAGCAAGTAGAAAAAAATACAACTTTGATAATTACGATTAAAAAAACGAAAATGCCGAATGAAGATATCATACGCGTATTGTGGAATCACGTTACAGAATATTGGCAGTTATTACGTGAAGAACGTATGCGAGTACATCGGTTTACCCATATGTGTTATTGGTTTGGTTTTCAACCTGCTTAATATATTGGTATTTACGAGGAAAGCTATGATTTCCTCGTCTAATCTCATATTCGCTCATTTAGCCTTTAGCCTTCGTAGATTTCTTGGTTTTACTGGCAAACATAGGTACCACATTTTTGGCTTACGTACATCCAACCTAAAAGTGGTTTCAGCGTACAACTAAGCTACGGATGGACAATAGGCCTATATTACACTCACGGCGACAATTTCATAATCACGTTTCAGTTCGTATCTGCATTCCTGACAGTGCAGTTGGCTGCATGGAGATACATAGCTGTAGTGTATCCGTTCAAGGAACGACATTGGTGCAACAAGAGAATCACACGGATGTTGTGATTGCTGGATAAGTGGATACGTTACATGTTGCTTTTTTTTTACTATACCGAAATATTTGTCCTTTCAAATTGAAGCTATAAACAAAAATCAAAACACGGTAGCTTCGTTCAAGCGAAATGTCATGATATACACAACGGGGGAAATCGTCAACGGAGTGATGATCAGACTATTGCCGTTAGTCGAGGTAAGTAGGTAATGCATAACGAAGAGATGAGACAGTAAAAGAGCGCAATTGACTTCTTTCTTGTTGTTGTTGTTTTTTTTTCAGAATAATTGTTACTTTATTAGCAAGGAAAACCCTTCAAGAGAAAGCAACTAAAACTCCAACCGCAAGCATCCGAACAAACATGAAAAATGTGAAAATGAGACAAAAACAAAGTAACAGGTCAACAGCAGTATTGTTGACAGTGGTGACATTATTTTTCACCAGCGAATTTCCAAAAGGAGTACTAGTTATACTGCGATTGATGTACGAGGATTTTTCAGCTCCGTGTTATAGTTCATTAATAGCGATATTCGTAACAATGAGTAATATCAATATATCCATTACATTCGTGGTATATTACCTATATGTTAGGTCGACAGTTCAGAATCGCATTTAAATCTTTGTTCAACTGTAATGTTGACAATACTGCGTCTGATCAAAAACAAACCACTCTTGCTTCGAGTAATAAGCATACATCGAGGAGTTCGGTACAGAGGTATTAATTTATGTAAATTTACGCATTCGTCGTTTTCCTCATCATAAATGAATACAACGAATACCACATTATTATTATTTTCTCATTCGCGATGCTTCTCAAACCTGCGGGACCCTCTCTGTTTGAGTGACTCGTGAAAATCGGTTTGTACAGTTAGGTCGTTTCTCGCTTCCTCGCTTCGTTGATTTGGTGATTTGAGGATGCTCCAGCGATGACAAAAATTCAGAAACAGTTACTAAAAAAAGGCTCGAATGTCCATTTCTTTTGTAGCCAGGGTGTTCACTAAAATCCAGAAAGCTGAATTTCTGTTTTTTTTTTTTTTTTTTTTTTTTTTTTTTTTTTTTTTAGTACCTTTTTCGTACTCAAAAATTTTCTACCACGCCGATGTCGTCAAATCTACCCATAGTTAACCCCTTCCCCGCAAAAAAAATCGGACCACGTTTTCAGCATTATTGACTTGTCTGTCTGGTTTCTCAATGTCGTCTGTCTGTCTATTTGTCTGGGCTCTTGAAGTCATTGACCCACCAGCCCTGCCTTCTGAAATCACCTGCCTGTATGTCAGGCCCCTTCGGGTCATTGGCCCATCAGTATGGCTTCTCAAAAGCATCTGACAGCCTGTCTAAACTCTTAAGATCATTGACCAGTCTATCTGGTTCAATCAAAATGGTCGCTTAAAAATTTCAAAATACCACAGCCTAGTGAAAAATTAAAAAAAAAAAACTCGGAAAAAATTATAGGTCGCCGTTCTGTAGAGTGGATCGTGAAAAAAAACAATGACGAAGGATTTTGACCAAATTCGGTGGACATCTTCAAAGTCACTCAGAAAAAATTTCAACTCCGGCAGTGCCCCTGGAGGCCAAGTATGGGTCCTCACAGAAGGAGCTTTTTGAAAAAATCGTGGTTTTTCTCACACTAGCCCCTATCCAACTAGTTTTGGAAAAAATGACCGAGTTCCAAAAGATAACGAGGGGAATGCAAAAATATATCACCAGTTCGATATTTGAAAATCAAATTCGGAAAAAAAATCAAAATTTCACCAATTTGAGCTAGAAAGTTGAAATTGGAGATGTACCCGAGCCATTCGGGAGCCTCCAGTAGATTTTTGAAACCTAAAATCTCCACAAAATTTTATGAAATGAAGTTGGATTGCCGAAATCCAGTCTGCACTCCAATTTCAACATTCTGACGTGAGTCGACTGGGAGCGATTTCAAGTTGTTTTGGAGCCTCCATACGACTGTTTAGGAATTTCAGTTTTCCAAAGAAAGGAATGCCATAAAATGTGTCAGAATTAACATTGTCACGTATGCTCGAAAGTGATGCTTGTTCGTAGCGGCCCTTTGATCGATTACACCACATTTTTTCGAAATCATGTTCGAATTCGGAGCCCTTATTTTTATCCAGCAATTTCATAATTGAATGGTGGAAATTCAAAGTATGCTAAGTGCCATTTTTTTAAAGCGTGTTTTCTCAACTTTAAAGCAATGTATACCATGTGTTGTAGCACATGCGCTTCGTTGGCTTATTAGGAAAAGGTCGTATCTACAAAAAAGTTGATTTGTCAGAAAACGCATTTCAATTTTTAAAGAGCATTCTATCAAGAACACTCGATATAGTTTTAGATGAGATAAGAAAACATTTGGTCATTGCAATCATTTTCCTGCTAATTTTCGAAAAGAACATCCTGGTAGCACTGATTTTTCATTTTTTATTTGAGGAACTCTGAACTGAAAAAAGTGAAATTCAAAAAAGCAACTTTCACCTTAAGTCAAGCTTTTTGCATTTCCTATGCGTAAGATTATATACAAAAAATTTCCTTAAGGCGATAACGTCAATTTTCTGCTGTTAATCTGTGAAATTATGTGAAATTATGTGTTTATAATGACTTTTCTTACCAAAAAATTGCAAAAATCAAAAGAAATAGGTTCAATCTGAGAAACAATCTCATTTAGAACCTTTTTATTGCAACGGTTTTGAAAATGTGTATTTAGAACCGTTTGTTTTCGGCTAATATGAGAACAAAAAATCGAAATTCAATTTCAAGTGTTGCATCGTGTAGAGGACAAAATTCCCTTTCCAACGATACCACTATCTCATTTTTCATGAAAATTGTAGATAGGCTACGACCTTTTCCTAATAAGGCAACGGCTTGTTGTGTCACATTTGAAGAAATGTTAAACCATGTAGTATCGATAAAAACCTAAAGATAGCGCTTTCCATGTATTACCCAAACTCGTTTTTACGCTCTCCTGTGAAAAAACGTTTTTGGCACTTGGCATCATTCAATTGAGAATTTGAAAAATTCATCGTTTCGCCACTTTTTGACGTAAAGAGTTGAAATTCAGTTCACACTCTATTTTTGATATTTTGAATCGATTGGAAGGGATACTAGCGTTTTTGAAGCTTTCAGTGAATTTTTCTTGGAAAGTGAAATTTTCAAAAATATGCTGAAGGCTACAGAACAGCTCCAAGCGGTTTGAAACCACATGTTTCTAATTGATTTGACAAATGACAGGTCGAAAACCGGGTGTATCTCAAATTTCAGATTTCTAAGTCAGTTTGGTAAAACTTTGATTTTTCCTTATTTTTGGATCAATGCCTAATTTGATATTAAAAAATTCACCAAAAACCGAAAAAGAAGCACTTTAGCACCCAATTTTGGGTGATCATATATTTTTGCATGCTGCTCTTTCGATCTATTGTAACTCTCTATTTTCTCTGAAAGTTGAAACATGTCCATCAGAAATAGAAAATGCTGAATTTTAAGCTCATATCGACATATGGCTCGGGTTGGGGAGAGAGGGGGGGGGGGGCTCGTCTGAAACTTTTTTTTTGAGATGGTTGTGCAATTCGGTTACAATGCCAAAGCCGATCAGAAAAATGGCATAGGTCCGGATTGACCAGTTAACGTTTGTCCAACTTCATCCTGCTCATTTTTACGACAATTTTTATAAAACTGAAAAATTTGAAAATTCGCTGCAAGCTTCAGAACAGCTCGAAACCAACACCAACAACGATCCGTGAAGTTGAAAATACGGTGCGTATAATTCGAATTTCAGTTCTATTTTATCGGAGATCTATGTATAGCGTTTAAACGTTGTAGCAACGGAAACTGATTGTTTTACATTTCCTGTAAAATTTGACAAAGTGAACTAATCCCTTAAAAAATGCAACGAACAAAAAGCGCGGATCGGAAATTTAGTCACCGTGGATAAAAATTTGGATCACATCTATATTGCATGATATGTTCAAATTGTGAAACTGTATAATATTACTGAAAAGAAAATATAGCACTAATTTGCATTTCAAGGGAAACGTTCTCTGTTCGCTCATATAACCCAGTACATACGTAAATTTGAAAAGTTTTATTTTTTCGCGAGAAAATAGACGTGTTGGTATTTTTTTTACCTCAAACACTATCGTTCTTTAAAATTTCATAATCATCTTTGAAAAATCAAGATGGCAGTACCGTACTGTGGAGAAACATTGTTAAAAATCGGCCAATATTCATATAAGGTACTTGGATACGTCGTCAGCGTACCAATATGCTTTATAGGCATGATTTTCAACCTACTCGACATAGTGGTAGGTCTAGGTATTTACAAGGAAACCCATGACTTCTCCGCCGAACTTGATATTTGCTCATTTGGCCTTTGTTGATTTTTTGGTGTTACTGGCTCGTGTGCCATACGTATTTGTATATATGATAAGCCTTCGAGATAATAGTGATTTAGCCATTGAGCGGAGTTACGTATGGACACTTTTCCAACTAAATATAACGATGCAATCATAGTTACGTTTCAGTTCGTATCAATATTCCTGACGGTAATGTTGGCTTTATGGAGATACATAGCGATAGTACATCCATTGAAGGAACCCCATTGGTGCAATACGAAAACAACACGGAACGTGGTGATTGCGGGTTACATACTATGCTTTGTTTTGTTCACTGTAGGTACCATTATACTTGTCGATTGAAATAAAAAACGCGGGCGATGAACGAGCACCCTACTATTATGCAGGCTACAACGAACCAAGTCCGATTCAGTATTCAGTAGTAGACATCATCAATGGACTACTGGTCAGACTACTTCCATCAATCATGCTCACAGTGTTAACTTTACGGTAAGTCATCCAAAGAGAAACCACGATAGGTAGATAATGAAACGACCGCGTGGAAAATGACTAGACGCGATTGGGTAGATCAGATCAGATCAGTTTAGATCTGAAAAATATCCAATAATCGAGTCTCCTTCGGGCGACTTTTCAAATTAAAAAGAGGTTGGCTGGGATACAAAGAAATTTCGAAACTTTCAAATCAATTACCTATGTATTTAGGGAATGGGGTACCAAAATTTGGTTCCTATGAGAGTGTTTTATTTGCAATCAGGCATCCCAACGATATTTAAAAAGAAAAAATAACTTTAGTAACCATTTTTCACCAAAAAAGTAACCAAAAAGTAACCAAAAAATTTCATTTTTGCAAATACATGGTATCTAACGGATTTTTTTGTTGAAAAAAATCACTACTTTTTTCACTACCTTTTTTCCAACCAAATTTTCGGAAAGTGCTCCACTCAACCCCCTCCCCCTCATCCCTCCCTCTCCGCCACACAAAAAAAAATGACTCAGGAAAATTTTCAAAAAAATTGAAATCAGAAGAAATTTTGTATACCTAAAGTATTTTTTAATTTCAATCAAAATTATAAAAAAAAAACACAAGAAAAAATGAAGGGAAAAATTAAACACAAAAAAAAAATGAAATTAAATAAGGTAAAGCTTTATCCCCATGCGATTTCGGAAAAAATGTTGGATTTTCTGGAAATTTATCAAAAAATGAGAGTTTTTGCCAATTTCCAAAAAATATGGTTTTTTGGAATTTGTCAAAAAAATTAGGCTTTTTTACCCATTTCTGAAAAAACTTGAGCCTTTTTTGAAAATTTCACCAAAAACGGGACTTTTTGACTAGTTTGACAAAAAAGTACATTGCTCACAATTTTCAAAAAAATTAGGACTTTTGACAACGATGTTGGCAAAAAATGGGACTCTTCTTTCTAAATTTCGGATGGGAATTTTTCAAACAATTCCTATGAAAAATGGAACTTTTTTTGACCATTTCGGGGAAAAGTTGAAAACGTTTGAAAAAGGTGATGCTTTTCGGCAATTTTGGCAAAAAAATAAACTTTTTGGCGTTTTATAGGAAGACGAGACTTTTTAGCCAATTTCCGCAAAAAATTGGACTTTTTAAAAGCAATAAAAATGTTTGCAAAAAATGTGACTCTTCTGATAGTTTTTGACAATTTCTACAAAATATGGGACTTTTTCCACCATTTTTGAGGAAAAGTACAGCTTTTTGGCAAGTTTTACAATTATTTTTTGCCCAACTGGGACCATTTTCTGTCAATTTTGGCGAAAAATGTCGGGTTTCCTGAAAAGTTTCGCAAAAAAATCCTTTTTAGACAATTTTACCCAAGAAGTAATAGGAGTTATTGACAATTCTAGGCTCTAGAAAAAAAGTAGGAGTTGTTGAAAATTTTTCAAAAGACGATACTTTTTTACCAATAGGTAGGTATTTATTAATTTTAATCAAAATTACAACAAAAAAAAATACAAATAGTAGCCAATTTCATCAAAAATCAACTTTTTTCTCGGTTATTTGAAGGTTTTTGTTGCCTCTTATCTTTGAATTTTTTTCATTTTTTCACTATCTTTTTGACTA
This sequence comes from Planococcus citri, assembly GCF_950023065.1. NCBI lineage: Eukaryota > Metazoa > Arthropoda > Insecta > Hemiptera > Pseudococcidae > Planococcus > Planococcus citri. The sequence goes on along the minus strand of NC_088679.1, from coordinate 83,287,502 downwards.
AATTCACTACTTTTTCACTACTTTCACCACCCATTTTGAAAATCACTACTTTTTCACTGCTTTCAGTACTTTCACTACCTGTTAGATATCCTGAAATATTCTCATTAATATTCATGCACAAAAATTGAAAACAAAAAATTACAGGGGCCGGCCGGAGCGAAAAAAAGTCAATAAAACGATCAGAAAATTAAATCTGGAGGCATGCATGCCAAACAGGAGGGGGACCAACTCCCCTCCCAAGACAGAAAAATCCAGGTGAAAAGTTGCGGATTTTCGGGGAAAATTGAGGGAGTTGGAAAAAGTTGAAAAGAAATTGTGTGAGCGAGGAAAATCAGACAATTACCAAAAACCATAATTCTTTACGAGTTGTTTCTCTTACTTCAAAAGTAAAACATTCTTATTACATAAAACAAATCAAAATTTAACTCGTCAATTGAAATCAAATTTTACTTATCTTTCTAATTTTCGAATTCCACATGGCTTCACTCCGGTCAGATCCTTTTCCTTACTACAACCAAAGTTCGGGAGTAGAAAAATTGACTTCTCGCATCAACAATAATGTTGCTTTACTTGAAATTTTCCAAAAAAAAAGGTCTCTTTGATATTGAAACTTCTTTAAATTAAGAATGATTTTTTTGTTCCTCACAAATTGTAAATTTTCTGAAGCTGTCGCCCTCGATGTTTCGTTTTCTTTTTGAATTTAATTTTCAGAAGTCAAAAGGTTAAAAAAACACGAAAAAAATGTGAATTTCTTGGATTTCAGTTCCAACCTGAATTCAAATTGTTTGTCAAGTATAAAACCATCGTTTTTGAACGTTTAAAATTATTCAATTAAAAGGATTGGTTTTATGATAAAACAGAAAAAAACTTCTTACTTTTTTAAAAAAGTGATTATTTAAAATTTTTTTGCATATTTTTTTCTAATTTACAGTGAAAAATCGAAAAAAAAAGTAACCTTCTATTGAAAATAGTAACAAAAGTAACCTTTTGGAGAAAATAGTAACAAAAAGTAACCAAGAGTGAAAAAAGTAACCAAGTTGCTAAAAAGTAACCTAATTGGGATGCCTGTAGGAACGTATTCTCATCTCTAGGATAATAAAAGGAATCTAATTGCTGAATTTGGTGTTGAAATTTTCGCATGCTGGTAAATTTTGGGATACTTGGTTTTTTCGTAGATTTTTGACATATCCTACATCAAAAATGCCTCAAAGAGAACAAAAAGACTGACATGTGTGAAAATGGTGAATAAAAATCCTTTTTCTTGTTTGTTTTAATTCATTTATTTTCATTTTTACAAATATTCCATGTTACCAGCAACTTTTTGGTGAATTTTCAACAGTTTTCTTAAAAAAACAAAAAGTCATAAAAAAATCACGAAAACCCATGGTTTGCGCGTGACACGTGTAAAAACTGGAAATGTAATTTTTACTAATACCTACCCCATATTATCTATGGCTTTTTGAAATGGTTGATTTTGAACTTTTTTTTTCAAAGATAGTAAAAATGATTTTTCTGGGCCACAATTTTTATCACGGATAGTAGATAGGTACCTAAACGTTTGAATTTTCGAATGTCGCCAAAATTTTTATTATTTATCAATTTCTCTTCATTCGGAAAGAGTTTGAATCTATGTACGTGGCTACATATATTATGCGTACCTATTTTTTCTAGCAGTATTCGCTCCCACTATCCTTAGACCAATTATCGTCTAAAATTCATTCAGACGTAATTATCTCCCTGAAATTTAAAAACTGAAAGCAATCCTTTTCTCTTGCTCCATTCCTAGCCTGATTTTCATCACTGGCTGAACCATAGACCATAGACCATAGGTACATATATCTTGTAAAACTGTGAAAAATGATTTCGTAAATTTTACCCACGCCTTAATGTCACAAGTTTTACGAAACCCTCGTATGCAACTCATCCAAAACCATGGCTTAACCTTGAATAAAATGAAATTTGCGACAGCTTTACATCAGAATATGAAAATATTAATCGAAAACCTACGGCAAGAACGTGATTTTCGGTATATACCATTTACACAGGTGTCAAGAAGCACACTTTTTACGACGTCAAATGGACCTTCGTCGAAGCTATCGTCGAGAAAATTAGGCCGAAGAAGCACACGTTGATCACGTGATTGTTGAAATCACTCGTTATTCCGATTATAAAAACTGAATCGTTGCTGTAATATTTTTCTCATTTACATATAAGTAATTTTTCGTTCGAAGTATCAGTATCCGAATAGAAGACGCGCATTAGTTTACCAATTTTTTGTATCACTATATTCCAATACCTGGAAGTTGTGTCTTGTAAGTTGAATTTTCTCGTATTCGAGGTTGGTGTATATTATTCGTAGATATTACTTTTGAAAAAATAATACAATTAATATTAAATAATTACGTAGATAAACCCACTTTCTTACTTTGAAATCATCGCAAAAAAATTCATTCGTAATAAGGGTCGAAAAATTCATCACAAGTTAACACTAAGAACTCATTTGAAATCCTAAATCATCCCAAAAAGATTCATTTGGAATTATTTTTTCAAAATTACTTTTCTTGTGTATTAAAATTTCAAAAAATGATGAGAAAAAAATGAATTTGGGAAAAACGCTGCAAATCGATAGAAAAAATGAAACAACCGAGCATTGAGTTGCAAACGTTGCAATTTAAAATCCAAAATGATCCAGAAATTGTTTACAAAAACACGGATCTGCAATGCAAAAAGTAATATTTTTGGAAAATCAATCGAAATAAATTGTGGAAAAAAAACATTGAAAACTGATGAAAAAAATTGGAATAAACGAGCATACAAAAATTAGGGGAAAAAATTAAATTTTTGGAATTGGAATTTCAAGGTTGAAGTGATTCACGTCAGAAAATAGTTAGCGTGGACGGAAAAATTTATACGCCCGCTATTTTAAAAAAAACAACTTGATCAAAAAAATAAAAACATAATTTTACATCGAAAAAAATTTAGATATTTAAGAATTGTTCACAATTAACTTTTTTCAATTGTGTAATTTTCATTTTATTCCAAACGTAGGAAATGAACTCAGTGTTCAGTTTGATTCTTCTTTGGGGCACGACAAGTGTTCTTTTAGTAAATGGAGACGGAAAGGAATGGTGGAGGCACGCGAATATTTACGAACCATATCTAAGGTCATTCAAAGACAGCGATAAAAATGGAATTGGCGACATCAAAGGTCTAATTTCCAAACTAGACTACTTGGTCGAGATTGGAGTGAATACTATTCATCTGCCACCATTTCATCCATCGTCCGGCGTTGATGGCGGCTATGATATTACTAATTTCTACCAAGTAGACCCTGTGTATGGAGAAATGCAGCCAATGCAGGATGACTTTTATCATCTGACAGAAGCATTGAAAGAAAAAAGTAAGTTTCCGTTACAATAAAGTTCCACGTCAAATCGTCGAGCTTTTTGCACTTGGTGTCGACGATTTTTAGATGAAGAATAGTGAAAACCACTGTTGTCAAAGTGCATGTGCAGGAGAGATAAAGGTGCTCAAAATTTTAAGGAAAACTTGGATATTAAGTATACAATTCAAGCGGGTTCAACTTGAAAACTACAAATTGGTAGCTGCATTTTTGGAACTTATGCCTGCAGTTCGTAGGTGCATAGAAAACCTTTTTGGAGATGTGGCGAAAATCAGTGTTGCCACCTCTTCGAGCACTGAAAATTAGTTGAAAACGTGAGAAAATTATACTTCTCCTTGCTGAAAAAAATCTGAAAAATTTAGCTCAGGTGCAACATTTCGTGCTTATTAACATATAAAAAAATTAAGGCGACGTTTTTTTCGAATTCTTCATTCAAAAAAATTCCAAAGACTACCAGAAAATACCATTTCTTTCCTTAAAAGCTCGGCATTGCGCGAAACGACTTATTTTCATCCATTTTCCACTACATTGAAAGGGAACGTTGTTAATTAAAATCAGTCTAATTTCACCGAATCCTTTGATACACCGTTAAAAGTTCATTTTTGTAAAGCCAAAGCCTCTCATGTTTTTTTTTTTCATCATATTTTTCGAATATTACGCATAAAGTACCATGAGCAGTAAGTACCTACATAAAATGCTTTTGTAGCTCTGATACTGGGTACCTATTTAGAAATTCTAACTATTCATTTTATTTTGTCAACAGATATATATTTGCTTATGGATTTGGTAATAAATTCCACTAGCTCGAAGCACGAATGGTTCGAAAATTCTAAACTCAGAAAGAAAGTGAATGGAATTGATTACACCGACTGGTTCATATGGGCCGACCCAAAAGGTATCGATAAAGACGGAAAACCAATTCCACCAAATAATTGGGTATGAAAGAGGCGATTAAAAAATCTATTTCTGCGCTTTAGTAGCCTACAGTTTATTCTCATTAGCAAAATTATCATACCTGATTGCAGTTTAAATTGCTGGATTACCACCTACCTGGCTCAGCATGGACGTACGTTGAAGAAAGAAAGCAGTTCTATTACCACGCATTTATGGAAGAACAGCCTGACCTAAATTTGAGAAACGCAGCAGTTAAGGAGGAAATAAAGGTAGGTACTCACTGAGGATCAGCAACTGCAAGGTATTGTAAATGATCAATAACGCATTCCTTATAGGAAGGGTCGAACGGAGGGGGAAATGTTTGAGGATCTTGACCGAATTCCATACAGCTAGACCTTCACCTTGAATTATTGAAAATCACCCAGAAAAAATTCCGCAGGTCCCGAAAGAGAGGACATTTTCGAAAAAAAAATCATGTTTTTTTAATTTTTATTTAGCCTCTAACCACCTGTTTTGGAAAAGATGGCCTAGTTCAAAAAAGGTATTCGAGTTTCTAAACTGACATAGGTCATTTCCATCAGAAAAATGTGATAGATAAATGTTTTTTTCCCCTGAAAATTACGACCAAAACATTGGCCCAGTATACGTTCTAAAATGATTCCTCGGGTTCAGAAATGATATCTTTCGATTTTTTAACGTAAAGGGGAAATATTAGCGAAGAAAAAAATCTTCAAAACTCGAATTTACTAGAAAATAAGCGATTTACAAATTCAAAGATGGCAATATAGTCCTCCTGGAGGCTGGAACTACGCCATCGCCATTTTCCTCAAAACAGGTTGGGTGGGATTTTTTATTCCTTTCTTTGAGGACCCATACATCTCCGGAGCTAACATTTTTTCTGAGATACTTTCAACTCCAAAACGAAGGTTTCCACTAAATTTTGTCAAAATACTGTGACATTTTTTTCCCGATCCAGCCTATTACTACTACTTGTACATTGCATGCTTTCAGAAAATAATTACATTCTGGCTAGATAAAGGGGTTTCGGGATTCATTTTGGGCGCACCAATGCTCTTTATGGAAGACCCACAACTCCGAGATAACCCAGAAGTCAAAAAAGACACACCAACAATGATGATTTACGATGCGCTTCCACAAACTGCTAATCATCCCGACACATTCCCCTTCATCGCAGAATTGAACAGATTTATTCGACAATATGATCGGGAGCATGGCAGAGCAGACACCCCAACGTAATTTATCATTCACAAAACCAACAAACGAGATGAGAAAATCATTGATATTCTGATTTTTCAGGCCTATGATTGGAGAAATCTGGGGATCAGTTGAGAATCAAATGAAATACTTTGACGCTCCGGATGGTCATCCAATGATCGAAATGCCAATCAATTACATCATCAGTGCGTTGAGGGAGTATTTAAATGCTGGAAAACTTATCGCGCTTCTGCGCACTTGGACAGACAAGCTACCAGAAGGCAAAGCATCAAATTGGGCAGTCAGTATATTATTTTTCCATGCTTATGAAATCAAAGGGGAAAATTTTCAGACTAAAAATCGCCTCAATTTTGATTACAGTTGGGTAATCACGATAGTCTAGGCAGAATCGCCCATTGGTTTAACGAAGAATATAATTATATATTACTAGCATTGGTGTCCATGTTACCCGGCGCCTCAACAGTTTATTATGGCGAAGAACTGGGTATGTTGATCAACAAAGCATTTCCGGCAAACACCGATCCAACGAACAGACCTTGGGTTCGTACACCAATGCAGTGGGATGATTCAAAAAATGCAGGTATAATAATGCTGATCCCGTTAATTTAAGACTAGAAGAAGTATCCTTCGTACTCAATTTATCGATTATAGGATTCACGTCGGCTGAAAGGCCATGGACTCCGGCGCATCCAAATTATTGGCGGGTCAACGTGAGTGCTCAGAAAAAAGAAAAGAACAGTTTATTGCACTACTTCACGAAGTTAATGCAATTGAGACAAACCGATGCAGGAAAATACGGTGATTTGAAATACCATACTTTATCAGAATGGGTAATGGCTTTTTCAAGAACTCACGAAGACACCAAAACCAGTTACATTGTTCTGTTGAATGTGGGATCATACTTTGAAACCATAGATTTGAGGAATGAAATAGTTAAAAGTGACGAGGAAAGTTTAAACGTACTTATCTCCAGTCCTAATTCGCTCTACGAAAAAGGGTAAAGAGATAAATTTAATAAGTCACTCTTTAATTAGCCAAAAGATTTACGTGTTCATTTTTTTCTTTCATTTTTTAGCCAAGCAATAAAATCGTCAGAATATCCTCTTCAACTTAGACCTCATTCTGTCATTATTTTCCAGCACCTACGGAACGGGGAAAGACCTATCGCCGGGGATATACCTATCGAGTAATGTGAGTTGAAGTAGGTACATACAAGACATGGTTTTTCCTAACGGCGACGGCTGCGTTAGGTTTTTTAGTCCAGTCTTTATACCTAGATTCATGAATGATAATTATAATACGTTTTATGAACAGCCGTGTAAAAATATAAGTTTTTGATTTCGTTTCCGGTGTTGTTTTTATTGGAATTTTTAATGCCAGCTATTGCGAGTACCAACCTTGAAAATCTGAAATGGGATAATTCAAGACACATAGGTAGAGATCACATATGGCTGGCTTTTGAATGGAGTTGGCCCACTTGATTGCAGATTGTGATTGTGCTTTTCATCGGATTACTCCCATCTCTGCCTTGAATGAAGATTATCTCCATCGCATCTGTTCTTCGTACTCGTCTAAAGTAGATATTTGATTATCTGGCCAAGGAGCGCCACCAATAGTCGTTTTATAACAGCAACTTCTCTTAGAATTGAGATGTTGATACTTTTTCGCATCCAAGAGACTCGTCATAACCACAATCGATCATGTCAATCCCTCATGACCAATGACAACGAAATTTTCACCAAAATTGGGCGTTTGGAAGAAATATTGAAAAATGAATAAACAACGCAATAATTTTCAATTTGAAACTTTAGAATGCATAACTCACAAATGTACTCCACGAAGAGGAGGCACTCAACATCCAATGTTGGATCTGTTTTAACGTGGATATGTTTTTTGGGTCGGGCCTCTGTCCACAATTTTTATCATGCTAACTCGCGTCACGCCATCAGTTGGACGCTGGTTCGCGCGATGCTGATCTGCGTTATGCTGACTTTTGAAAACTTGGAAAACAAAATTGTTCAATTCTTCATATGTAGGTAAGTACAGGGTGGCTAAAAAGTCAGTATCCTGCTTTTCACATTTCAAAAAGTTTTAGTTTTTTGTAATAATATCGAAAACTTAGCATCCTAGAAAAAAACTATGACCTCGTGTCGATTATAAATTCAATTCTCTACAATTTTGGTCAGGTGTAATTTTTTTGTAGGACTCGCCTCCAGATCGATTTTTATGATTTTATGATTTTTATGAAACTCGTTTGTAAATTTTTAAAAAGTTTTTTTTTTCAAAAAGTTTTAGTTTTTTGCAAAAAAAAATAAATCAAAAACTAAGCATCCTAGAAAAAAATTAATAATTCTCTACAATTTTAGTCAGCTGTAATTTTTTTGTAGGATGCTTAGTTTTTGATTTTTTTTTTTTTAACTAAAACGTTTTGACGAAATGAACATCTGAAAAATTTGCAAACTGAGTTTCATGAAAGTCGATCTGGAGGCGAAACGAAGCGTCTTACAAAAAAATTACGTCTGTTCAAAATTGTAGAGAATTAAATTTGCAATCGACATAATGTCATTAATTTTTAACTAGGGTGCTTAGTTTTTGTTTTTTTTTTTTTTTTGCAAAAAACTAAAACTTTTTAAAAATTTACAAACGAGTTTCATAAAAATCGATCTGGAGGTGAAACGAAGCGTTCTACAAAAAAATTACACCTGAACACAATTGTAGAGAATTGAATTTCCAATCGGTATAAGGTCATTAATTCTTTTCTAGGAAGCTTAGTTTTTGATTTTTTTTTTACAAAAAACTAAAACTTTTTGAAGTGTGAAATGCGGGGTATGTACTGACTTTTTAGCCACTCCGTATTCTGTCGAGTTTTAAAAACTTGGGAAATATAATTATGCGATAAAACCTCACCATTGTGTTTGACTTTTAAAAACGAAAACAACTAATTTCTGGTACCTATTTTGATATTATGGCCTATGGGTCATTCCATGCCAAATCGGCCGATTTTTACACGAGGGTTCTTCGATTTTTTTAAAAATCAGATCATGTGTAGAGGTCATCAAATGATGACGAATGACGCAAACCGGACATTTTTTCGATTTTTTTTGGCGGAGCTGCGAGGCTTCAAAGTTCTCCAAAATGGCCGAAAATGGAAAATTTCAGTTGCAAATTGCTCTGGTTGTACGTGGTGTAGAATTTTGAACTTTTTTTCAAATTGTAGTACTTTGAGGGGGTAATCGACGAATGATGTCAAAATCAGTGTTTCCACTTTCAAAAACCTAAAAAAATCGTTTTAAAAACTTAAGTTAAATGATGTCCATGAGTTAGAATTCTTGAAAAAATTCCCAGGTTTAGGCCATTTTGTGTAGAATAACATATCAAAAAATTGGAGTGGCTTTTGTTTTCATTTTCAATAAAAAAAAATTACCAGTTTGACACTTATTGCAAAAATACCATCAGAAACCTAAAAAATGAATGAGACATTTTATCAATGTGTAGACGAACATGTGAAAATAACCCCTCCCCTGCCACCAATTTGTCAACGAATATACGAGAAATGCTGTTTTTGATGATATAATTTTATTGGTTGAAGCATACTTGATGAAAAAATTTCACCGTCATTTTAAACAATAACAGAAACTTGAAAATTTAATATTTTTGAAATATTTCACCAATATATAGACGGACATGTGAGAAAATCTCCCGTCCCCCACATTTGCCACTGAATTTACAAGAAATGCCACTTTCCTGGCTATGATTTTGCAAGTGAAACATAATTGGAAAAAGTTTGCCGCTGTTTTAAAGAAATGAAAAAAAACACCATTTTTGTAAAACTTTTTTACTATTCCACATCCAATCTATGCTTAATTACCTACATCATAGTCAGTGGGGGACTGTTTGTTTCGCCGCGGACGTTTCGCCGCCATCGAAAAAGGGGCGTGTCTACAATAGCGTTCGTTTCGCCGCCACGGTGATATACAGGATGAATCACGAGTCGTCTGGTTAAATTCAACTGCAGATAGTACTCGAGGAGATGAACAAAAAATGTTATCATGACTGATTGCCTATCTTGTGAATTGAAGGCGCTACGTGCTTCGCAAAACTCGAAATTTACTGATTTTGAAAAGATCACCAAAAACAAGAAAATGTTTGAATCATTCAAATGATGCCCATAACTTATAGTACTCGAGTGGGCGAACAAAAAATGTTATCATGACAAATTGCCTATCCCCAAAATTGAAGTGGGAAACTTGATTCAAAATTTCCAAATTTGTCGTGCCCTAGATTTTGAAAATTTTGAATTTTCAAATTGTGTTTGCGTCTTCAATTTTGAAGGTAGGCAATTCGTCATAATAACTTTTTTTGTTCGTCCATTTGAGCACTATGTGTTATTGAAGTGATTTAAATGATGCAGAATATACCGTGATTTTTCAAAACGTACTCGATTCTTCGGACGTAGATTTCGCGCAGGTTGATATCTCTGACACGGGTCTAGTAGCGTACGCAAATTAGTGACATTTCCGCCGGCTGCGGCGTACTCTAACGCTGTGAATCCGTCTTTACTTTGTATCGTAGCACTAGCGTGTTGGATTTCAGAGACTGCAACACTACAAACTTAACCAGGTAACCCTTCGAGGTTACATATAAAAAGAACTGCCGCAACTCTCAAACCAGATCGAGGACCTCATTATTTAATTGTGCCATTTTGTAGAGAATTTTCTCCTCTTTCCGATGACATAAATTTTTTTGAAATCCTCAAAACTCTTAACGGAGAAAATTGCAATTATCCGAGCTGATAAGGGTAGCCAGATTGAGGTTACTGTTCAGTCTACTTTATACTTTGAGGCGTCAGAACTTTTAAACTAGATCGGGGACCCCATTATTTAATGGAGTCTTTTAGTAGAGAATTTTACGCTCTTTCTAGTGATATAAAAAAATTTTAAATCCTCGAAATTCTTCATCGAGCAAATTGCAATTTTACGAGAGGAAAAAGGTTAAAAAATGGCCGAATGTCAGTTATTTTGTTTTGAATAAAATTGACTAAAACTGCAATTTTCTCGATGAACAATTTTGAGGATTTAAAAAATTTTTATATCATTGGAAAGAGCATAAAATTCTCTACAAAAAGACTCCATAAAATAATGGGGTTCCCGATCTAGTTTAAAAGTTCTGACGCCTCGAAGTATAAAGTAGACTGAACAGTAACCTCAATCTAGCTACCCTTATCAGCTCGGATAATTGCAATTTTCTCCATTAAGAGTTTTGAGGATTTCAAAAAAATGTATGCCATTGGAAAGAGGAGAAAATTCTCTACAAAATGGCACAATTAAATAATGAGGTCCTCGATCTGGTTTGAGAGTTGCGGCAGTTCTTTTTATATGTAACCTCGAAGGGTTACCTGGTTAACAGCTAACATAACATGAGCGGCGTGATTCCATCGTGGTTTTGTCGATTCACGTCGTGACCGTTCTTTTGCAGCAGTAACCGTACAATAGCCGAATGACCGCGTTGGCAGGCTAAATGCAAGGCTAAATTACCTTCCGAATGTGAGAGGCGACTCGAAGCGCCACTTTCCAACAATACCTCGAATACGAGCGGCCGATCGTAGAGCGCTGCCAAATGCAAACCGGTGTAGCCTTGCCGATCTTGATGATCAACCGAAGCTGCGTATCGCAGTAAATGGCGCACTATGCTGGTGAAACCGTGGGCTGCGGCTACATGCAAAGGCGAAGTACCATCCAACGTTGCGTTGTCGCGTTCGCGTCGCTGCCCGCTCTCAGCATTAACTCGACGTTCTGTTGGCAGCCCTCTTCGCATGCCACAAATAGCGCCGTTTTGCCATCGAACGATTTGCTATTTAAGTCGAGGTCCGCGTACGAGTACTTGCTGTAACGCAGCAATAATTTCAAGCATTCGAGACGATCGGTCCGCGATGCGGCTATGTGTAGCGCTGTCCAACCGCCATTGTCTACCGATAAACGTACGCTTTTTTTCTTTTTCTTTTTAGCGAGTAATATATTACGCAGTTTGACTTTATCGTTGTCACGAACCGCTCGTGAAATACTGCCCAATGATTTGTCGTCTGCGTAATCGAAAAATTCTACTTTTTCAGCGTTCATTTTAGATTATCACCAGTACATCGTACACTGCACAGTTACCTACAGGACAATGTTATCTGCCTTACGAGCTCGATATTTTTTGACGAGAAATCTTCGTAGTAGGAATAGGTAATTGTTTTCGATTTGATGCTAGTGCTAGTGGAATTCGGACAACTTCAGGAATTTCCGATTTCAAAGCTCGAAATTCGAAGAGATGAACATTTAACTATAACTCTGTAACTAATGTACCATATGAAACACTGCAGTGATAACAGAAGTGCTGGAAGTGGGGTGCGGTGGAATAATCGCGTTTTGTGATAACGAATCGGCCAATCAGGCTGATTGAAAACAAAACCGATCGCGAGTAATATGCGAGTATGAATGTGAATGAACTCAAAACGAAATATTAACGATGAATGAAGATCACAAGATTGTCTAATTGTCTACAAAAATTGCCTGATTCTGATTCTATTAAACGAAAACGACGAATTCAATGTAAGTGACCTCCAATCATGTTTTGAAAAATTTGAAGAAGATTACGTTATGTCTACCTACTCTTCAGAAAAAAAAATCGATTCCATTTCAAAACTTGAACTAATTTTGCGACAAAATTCTGAATCTGAATCATTATCTTCTACTTCTGGATCATTCATAACCGCAATATAAAAGAAATTTCGAATTTTTGGTCAACTTTCAATCATGAATCATCATATTAAATATGTACCTACAGTATGACACAAAAGTAGTGCTCGGTGGCTTTTATTTCTAAGTGGAAAGAGCTAGCGAGATGATGAAGCAGCGTTGAGTAGAGAAAAATAAGGGCTTTCAAAACATCAAAAGACGACCTTGAAAATTTCCGACCCATGCACAGGGTGTCCACAAATTGGAAAACTGGTATGGTCAATAAATTCAAACTGGTTTTTATTGGCGCAATGTATTCTACACACCAAGGCGACAAAAATGTGATATGAATTTTTTGAAACCACTTCATTAATTTGAAACCAGTTAACAAAAAATACCCAAAAATTGTGTGAGTAGATATAGAAAAAAGCTCGAAACATAATTGTGGAGTGTGAAAAATTGAACTATTTTCGCTAATCAGATTTTGAAACCAGTTCATTAATTCGCAGCAAGCCATCGAAAGTTACCTGGTGACAAATTAATTAGTCATTTTCAAAATCTGATCAACAAAAATGGTTAAATTTTTTCACGCTCTTCAACTTTTGTTCCAAGCTCTCAATCTCCAATTTTTACTATTTTTAGGTAATTTTTGATAACTGGTTGCAAATTAATGAACCGGTTTCAAAATACGATCCGCGAAAATGGTTCAATTTTTCACCCTCTACAACTTTTGTTTCAGATTTTTTCCATATATTCAATTTTATACCTAGTTGATTATCAAAAACTGGTTGCTAAATGCGAACTTATCAACCAGTTTCAAAATGTGATTAGACAAAATTGTGTTATTTTTCATGCCCTACAACTTTTGTTTCTAGCTTTTTTCTCGATCTTCAATTTTTAGGTAATTTTTGGAAACTGTTTGCAAATTATGAACCGGTTTTAAAATCTGATCAGCGAAAATGGTTCAATTTTTCACCCTCTACAACTTTTGTTTCAGATTTTTTCCATATATTCAATTTTATACCTAGTTGATTATCAAAAACTGGTTGCTAAATGTGAACTTATCAACCAGTTTCAAAATGTGATTAGACAAAATTGTGTTATTTTTCATGCCCTACAACTTTTGTTTCTAGCTTTTTTCTCGATCTTCAATTTTTAGGTAATTTTTGGAAACTGTTTGCAAATTATGAACCGGTTTTAAAATCTGATCAGCGAAAATGGTTCAATTTTTCACACTCTACAACTTTTGTTTCAGATTTTTTCCATATATTAAATTTTATACCTACCTAGTTGATTATCAAAAAACTGGTTGCTGAATGCGAACCAATCAACTGGTTTCAAAATGTGATCAGACAAAATTGTGTTATTTTTCACGCCCTACAACTTTTGTTTTCAACTTTTTTCTCGATCTTCAATTTTTAGATAATTTTTGGAAACTGGTTGCAAATTAACGAACCGGTTTTAAAATCTGATCAGCGAAAATGGTTCAATTTTTCACGCTCTACAACTTTTGTTTCAAGTTTTTTTCTCTATCTTCAATTTTTAGGTGATTGATTGTCAAAAACTGGTTGCTAAATGCGAACCAATGAACCGGTTTCAAAATGTGATTGAACAAAATTGTGTAATTTTTCACGCCCTACAACTTTTCTTTCTAGCTTTTTTCTCGATCTTCAATTTTTAGGTAATTTTTGGAAACTGGTTGCAAATGAAATGAACCGGTTTCAAAATGTGATCAGCGAAAATGGTTCAATTTTTCACGCTCAACATTCAACAATATTCTTCCATGCTTTTTCTCTATCTCTAATTTTTAGGCGATTGTCAACCAAAAACTGATTGCTACATTAAAACCGATGAACCGGCTTTAAAATATGATTGAACAAAATTGTGTAATTTTTCACGCCCTAGATACAACTTTTGTTTCAAGCTTTTTTCTCTATCTACAAAAAATTGGAGATAGAGAAAGATAGAAAGAAGCTTGAAACAAAAATTGTAGGGCGTGAAAAATTGAACCATTTAATTTCGCTGATCAGATTTTGAAACCAGTTCATTAATTTGCAACCTGCAGTTAACAAAAAATACTCAAAAATTGTTTGTAGATAGAGAAAAAAGCTTGGAACAAAAGTTGTGGGGCATGAAAAATTGCACCATTCTGTTCAATCACATTTTGAAACCGGTTCATTGGTTGGCATTTAGCAACCAGTTTAAAAATTGAAGATAGGTATAAGAACAAAAGTTTGATACAGAAGTTGTAGTGTGAAAAATTGAACCATTTTTGTTTTTGCTGGTCAGATTTTGAAACCCGCGGTCCATTAATTTGCAACCAGTTTACAAAAAATACTCAAAAATTGGTGATTGTCAAAAACTGGTTGCTAAATGCGAACCAATGAACCGGTTTCAAAATGTGATTAGACAGAATTGTGTAATTTTTCACGCTCTACAACGTTTGTTTCAAGCTTTTTTCTCTATCTAAGGTGCACCGGGGGAAGTTGGAATTCGGGGTAAGTTAGAAAACTTGCTCTAGCGCCTAGAGGTTTATATCTGGCGAAGTGCCACTAAAGGTGACTTGAGGGTACTACCCCTACTTCATCACGGCATAAAAATTTTCGCGATTCAGTTTCATTTTAGATGTCTTTGGTTCAATCGTACTTTGTTGTTGTTTTGAACTTATTTTGAATTTGGTCTAAAATACAGACTTTCTATTTCTTAGTTTTTCGCATATAGCGGACGAACCGTGCGTCCTAGAGAAAATCTGATGAGAGTGATCTCAAAGAGAATAAAATCCTCTACAATTTTGTATTTATGCAATTTTTCTAGGACGCTCGGTTTGTGATCTACGCCTCTGCAAAGTTTAGCCTGTTCTGACTTCCCCCAATTGGGGTAAGTCAGGACAGTTTATATTTTATTCCAATGAGCGAAAGCTACTGTGTCAATCGCGCTCAAATTTTTACCATAGGTTAAGAACCCTTATGGGAACCTACATAATAAATTTGATCCATATTGGTTCATTAGAAGGGGAGTAACAGCTGGTCAAAGTTGAAATTGCGAAAAATCATTCTGACTTGCCCCGGTGCACCTTACAATTTTTGAGTATTTTTTGTTAACTGGTTGCAAATTAATGAACCGGTTTCAAAATCTGATCAGCGAAAATGGTTCCATTTTTCACGCCCTACAATTTTTGTTTCAAGCTTCTTTCTCTATCTCAAATTTTTAGGTGATTGCCAAAAACTGGTTGCTAAATGCGAACCAATGAACGGGTTTCAAAATGTGATTAGACAGAATCGTGTAATTTTTCACGCTCTACAACTTTTGTTTCAAGCTTTTTTCTCTATCTACAATTTTTGAGTATTTTTTGTCTACTGGTTGCAAATTAATGAACCGGTTTCAAAATCTGATCTGCGAAAATGGTTCAATTTTTCACGCCCTACAATTTTTGTTTCAAGCATCTTTCTCCATCTCCAATTTTTAGGTGATTGTCAAAAACTGGTTGCTAAATGCGAACCAATGAACCGGGTTCAAAATGTGATTAGACAGAATTGTGTATTCTTTCACGCTCTACAACTTTTGTTTCAAGCTTTTTTCTCTATCTACAATTTTTGAGTATTTTTTGTCAACTAGTTGCAAATTAATGAACCGGTTTCAAAAAATCCACATCACATTTTTGTCGCCTTAGAGTGTAGAATACATTGCGCCAATAAAAACCAGTTTGTATTTTTTTGACCAAATCGGCTTATCAATTTGTGAACACCCTGTGCATGGGCCAGAAATTTTCAAAGTCGTTTTTGAAAGCCCTTATTTTTCCCTACTCAACGCCTCTTCATTCATTCATTTCGCTAGCTCTTTCCATTTAGAAATAAAAACCACAGAGCACTCGCTACTTTTGTGACATACTGTAGATATATCCATCAATCCGATCTCGAACCACAATAAAATCTTAATCAGCTAAAAATCATCCGATACTAAATTTGTAGCTTACAGCCAAAAAATTTGGCGATAAAAATATTCGACTTTTTCATGATTCGCGAAGGGCGGTTTCAATTAGCAAATTAACGGGCATAATCGAAAACCCCTTCTGCGGTCTTCCAGATGATGTTGGTCCCTTTGTACGAAGCCCTGAAAATTGAAAAATATAAAAAAAAAATATGTTAAATCGAAGTCCGCAGGTACAAATTACTATGTATTTGAAAATGTTTCATTTACGTATTTGGGAAATCTCCCTTCGCTGTTTTTTTGTATTCGGATAACTTTACTGTGGAAGCTCTATATACTCGTAGTTAATAGATCGGCACTTTTGGGGCATCGAGGGGGCTTTTTTTTACGAATGAGATATTCAGAATCGGGTCTTTTTTCACTTCTTTTTTGGGAGCAGGCTAATCATTCGCGAAAGTTGTAAGTCCATAATTTTTTACCACCCCGCCCAAACATCCGGAAAGAATTTGAAGAGTGATATTCCAAAACTCGCTTTGTCCATTTTCACAACTTTTCAGGAAAGAGGAAAAACAGTTTCCCTTTAAACGAGTAAATTGGCTATTTAGGCGATTTTAACACTTTATTTGGGTGGAGTTATGAGGTAGGAGTGTAAGTATACACTTCATACACTAGATACTGCTAAAAAAAATTTCAATAAAAATGGACAAAGCGCGTTTTGGAAGATTATTTTTTTTTTAATTTTTAGTGAATTGGCTATTTAGGTGAGTTTAACACCTCATTTTGGTAGATTGATGATGTAGGAATGTGAGTTAATACTTCATCTACCAGGTACCGCTGAAAAACGCATTTGGATAAAAATGGACAAAGCGAGTTTTGGAATATCACTCTTCATTTATTCTCGTCTCATCGTCGCGTCGAAATTAACTATTGTCGAAACAATCTTTTTTTGCCAAAATTGTCCGCGAGGATCAATTTTTGTGAAAATTGTCACGTCAGGAATGTATGTGTCAATTTTTTGCGAGTTGGCAAAAAGTTGGAAAGTTTTTTCGTCAAAATTCTCCGGAAGTAATTTTTTGATGAAATAGCGAAATGCGAAATGCGAAATTGTCGTAAATGTTGTCAAAATTGATCGGAACTATTTTTGCTTTTTTGCCAAAACGTCCGAACAGCATCGATGTTTGCCTCGCCTGCCGAGTCTTATTTTTTACAAAATTGATTAGAAAGCCGCCGCTTTGTTTCGTCAAATTTCATTTGCCTTCCCCTCCCCCATCCACATTCTCTCATTTTTTCCAGTTTTCGTAACAATTTTTCGATAATTTTGAAATTTTCCTTAGGGGCACCGCGTGCCTCCGCGCGCGCGTGTCCCCACAAAATACACTCTGTACCGAGATAGTTCTTCTTTCGAAAAAATGAAGTAAAATAGAAAAATATCAACAGATCAAATCGCACCTCGGGAGTACATAATAAGGTTACATCTCAAAAAAAATTGATTTTGACGTTTTTGCATTTTTGGGGTTTGTGCGACTCCCCTCAAACAAAAATAACACTCTGAGTTGGGTACATTATCTAGATTTTGTAAAAAAACGCCAGTGGCCTAGTGCGTACTATGTAGCGTGTGCTGGTAGCATTTCAACGGCATTAGGGAGATTTTTTTCTTCTTTTGAAAAAGTCTTTGTGTGGTGGTGGTGGTGGTGGTGGTCGAAGCGCACCGCACCAAACCACACAACTTCACCGCAGCAGATTTACAAGTGAAAATTTTTAACGCTGTTGACTCATTAATACGTACGTACTCCTACTCGTAGATATTTATGTATAAAGCACAAGCTTGTCCGAAGAACTTTCCAACTCGTCGTTTCCATCGTGGTGGCTGGTGGCTTGTACAAAAGCGAAACGAAACGAAACGAAGCGAAGTCGAAAAGCCACCCTTAGAAATTTCAGTCTGCTTGCGATGCCGTTCGGACATTTAGGGCGGTCTGCACGCCAGCATAATGGAATTCATTTCGAAATTCGTGCCATAAATCAGTCGTGTCATTGGCCAGTTTTGAATTAAAACGACTCGGCCATTAATTTTCACGTTGCCTTTGAGGAGGACGAGGAAGAGAAGGGGGTAGTCGTTTTGATCGCGGGGTGCGATGCAGCGAGTGCTTTGTCGGAATTTTTTTTACAAAATTGATTATGGGCAAGTGTGGTAAGTTGTAACGTGTTACTCAATGCGTAGAAGGCTCCACTGCTCCAGTTCGGTATCGACTAACTCCGAGCGGATTAATACTGCAGTTTTCTAATGCACGAATGTCGCAAATTTCATCTCATTCGAACTACGAGTATTTATCGCGGATGTCTTACGATTGTACAAGTAGGTAGTAGACTTTAATACATACCTACAAGTAGACTGTTTCGAAAAGTTCAACATTGGCGTTTCTACGTATGTAGGTAGCTAGGTACATACTCGTACGAGTATAAAGAAGAAAATGACCCCAGCGCCCTCCATCCGTAGTTGCTCGAGTTTTTAAAAATGTCGGGCATTGCGACCCAAATTAATGGAGATGTTCATTTTGAATTGAAAAGTCGCTTAGAAGAAATTTTAGCTCCGCGGGTGCCCAATGCCCATGCCCTTGGATGTATTTTCGAAACAAGTCGGCGTTTTTTCGCTTTCGCGCACGTTTTGGAAAAAATGATCCAGTGCCAAATGATAGCGTTTGAGATTTTGTGCGCACCTATAGGGATAGGCTATTTCCATGAAAATCCGAGCCACTTTTAAGATTCTATCGAGGAGCGGTTGAGAATTTGCAAATTTCCCGTCTTTGGGTAAATTCGTGTTTTGAAAAAAAGAAAAGTATATTTTCTTCTCGCCGAAACATTGAAAAATACCCTAAGTACATACGAGTACATGTACGACGTACGTAGATGTAATTTCTAAAACTGGCGAAATACGAGTACGTAGAATACAGCGGTGCAAATTTCTGGGTCACGCATTATCGCAAATTACAGAAAATTGAGAAAAATGCTCAAAAACGTTGCTAATCAAATTTTTGTGATTTTTTGAAATTGGCACCACTTTACCGTAATTACCTAATACCTACCTATACGAATTTCTAATTGGTTTTGGAAAAATTGAAAATCGTCGAGTTTCTCTAAACGCAGATGAGAATGTAAAAGCGTGAAAATACTCGTACCTATCGTAATTTTGCCTCGTTTTGCCAAAATTTCTTCAGTTTTTACTTTGTAGTATATAGGTACGTCGTAATTTTAATTGAGACGCGTAAAATTCCGAAAAATGCGACGTATGTAGGTAATATACCTACATAGGTAAAGATACCTATCTGAATTTACGCGTTTTTAGGGCCGTGATTCTCGTTTTGATACGAGTAAGTAACAGTTCAATCGCAGAACAAAAACCGGTCAAAAGCAGGCTCTGATGGCGCAAAATTTTGAAAAATGCAATATGAATATAGGTATAGGTAGAGGTAGAGGTAGAGGTACGTACCTAATTGAAGTTATTCGTTAATTTGGCCCATCGGAATTTTTCAGTCCGGTCTTTTCAAAAGTAGGTACCTACAGGGTACAGGTGTAGGTAATCTGTTTTTTATTCCTGCGTAGGTAGTAGTTAGGTACCTACTGGGTACCTGGTACTCGTACCTAAATCAAATCGTTATTTTTCACCCACCCCCACCAAGCAAAGAAATATGTAGGCAAAAAAATAGATATCTACGTAATATCGGGAAAAAAAAGAAAGGTGGGAAATTTTTTTCGAATACTTACTACCATATAGGTGTAGTCGTGTACGTCGCGTCGCGTCGTGTCGTCGCTGCGTTATAGGTATGTACCTCTACCTAGTACCTACCTATACGGCTATACGTGTACGAAAGTACGAATACGAATACGAGCATGCTTGATTTTACGATAGAGTGTAGGCGATATAGTTTATGTCAGTTTTATTGAACCAAGTAGATTTTTTTCCATGCTTTTTTGATTGACGACAGAAAGCGCGCGAACGATCGCTCAATATGTTGTCGACTTTTACCCATACGTAATAACTATATACTAACATATAACTCGCACAACAAATGGTTAAACTGTAAACGTGACATTTGCGAGCTTTCTTTGGTTCGGTTTCATATAGTGGAACTTTTTTCTTCTTTTTTTTTCATAACGCCTCGCGTTTATATTGAAAAAAAAAAAAAAAAAAAAAAAAGGAGAAAAATGAAAGAAAAGAAAGAAGAGAATTATTCAGCGTGTAAAAGTTTACTTTTATTTTTTAAATCGACTGTCAAACCATTGAATGGAGATTTTTACTCTTTTACTCGGCAGCAGCTACAGTATAGTAATAGATTTTTTTCTTCTGTATCAGAAACGGAGGGAGGGAGGGAGGGAGGAAGAGAGTGGCGTGAACTCGTGCACGACTTCGTACAGCTCTTTCTAATATTACGTACTCGTGTTATACTTTTGGTACTGTGTGTCTGTGTATCTGTAATGTGTATAGCAGAGCTCGACGCTCGAGCAGCAAACGGATACCTTGGCATCGCGGCTTGTAAATCGCACCATTAAAAGAACGTTTAAAATTTTCCCGCAACAATCTAGCGATACGAATCAATTTATTTTTCTTATCTCGCTATTGGCGGAGAGAGCGGCGCGAATAAAAGCCACACAGCCGACGAATAATTTGTGAAAAATTCTTGGCCGAATCGAAGCACTTAATAAGATGGCGCGGGGCGGGGCGGTGCGGGGCGGCGTGGCGGCGAAACTTTATTTGGCGTACGCGCCCGAAAATATACACTCGTATTATATAAGCTGAAAACAAATTGATACGTTTAATTCGATCATTTTTCCTCCAAAGAAATATACTACGACTACGTATCGTATAAGTACAACATTTTTCTTCGCGTATGGCATGCCCGAAGTATTCGCCATAATCGCCCGTCTCCTGACCCCTACGCCCCACGCCCCACGCCCAGAGCCAGAGCCGTTTTCCTAATGAATTCAAAACACTTTCACTTATATACGATACGTATTACGACGTATACTATACTCCTCCCAGGCATTGTAGGCTGTGGCTATATCAATATTCGCCGAGTATTTTTCTTTTAATAATGCAACCCTTTTTTTTTCGGGTGCTGTTTTGCGAAGCGTGTATACGTATTTCTTTTTCCGTAATTGACTTTCATTTGTTGTTCTCTTTTTTCCCTCTCCTCTCCTCTTCTCTTCTCTTTGGTGTGCTGCTGCTTCTTCTTCTTCTTCTTCTTCTTCGTCGTCGTCGTCGCTCGTCTTCTCGTTGCTGGCTTCTTTTTCATACAACCGCGGCGCGCGGCGCGCGGCGAATAGCATACATCGTTAAATTTTTTTCCTTCCACAGTTCGAAAGGTTATTATTTAAATTTATAATACGAATTCGATACCTCTCCCTTTCCGTCTCTGGTTTGCTATCGTATACGAGTAGCTCCATAGATAGTTATATCATCTGCTGCTGCTGCGGCGGCGGCGGCGGCGGCGGCGGCGTGGCATCGGCATCGACATCGGCATCACGCTCCGAGATGGTAAAAAATAGCGAAATTCGCACACCACCGCGCGATAGGAAGATATTTTATGTAAACGCGATCGCGCCCCGGATGCTGTATTAAAAAATAAATTAAATTTTTTACCCTCATTACCGCAAAACGCAAAACGAGCCGATCAATACGGGGACCGGGGACGGGAGAAGATGAGATAGCGGCAAGGGTTAGGCTATACTCGTACTAAGTAGGTATATACTACCACTACCTATGTATTCTTCGAGTATAAGCTAAGCCCTGCTAATACATATACGAGTAGGTAGCTATAGCTAACCTAACCGCCTTGTGTAGGTATAGGTAATACATATGCATAGGTAAGCTGCCGGTTTCATATTTATATGTATTAACTATGTAAAGATCCACCTGCAGTAGGTCGGTCGATTGAGCAGAGGCGAAGGAAAGAGATCGACAAACCAGGTAGGAGGTGTTGCTGCACTATTTTTGGTATCGTGTTCGTTATTTAAGGATATGAGAATATAGGTACCTGCAGGAGGAGGGGACAGATACGGGGGCGGAGGGTGAAAATACCGCGGATGAATGGGAGAAAAAACTCGCGAATACGGGATTGGCCGATTGGAGCTGGAATTGTGGCGAACGAGGAGTGAAGAGGAGGGGGAGCTAAATCCGAATACGCTATTTTCTTCGACCATAACCGTTACATAATTTTATAAAAGAATACCTACCTACGTATCTAGTGTTTTTTTTTCTTTCCTTTTTTTATTGTTTACCCAATTGCAGTGGCGCGAAGTAGAGGTGGAAGGGTGGATGGTACAAGCGCGGCGGTGGATCGTAGTTAATACGCATTAAATAAGTAAGCCGCGTCGGCTAATTCAAATACGCGAGAATAGCGGAGAAAAAAATACGACCGCGGTAGCGCTCGTTAGAACGGCTAATTTGAATATTTTTACAGCGATTTAGTGATTTAAAGCTCGGCGCAGCGCAGCGAGCCGGTGGCAGACTTTTTCCTCCAAAAATACTCGGCGATTTAGATTGCTAATTAGAAGGCGATGAACGCGGAACGTACGTAGTCGAAAACTCAGCTACCCGAATTGATTTTTCGATTTTTGGCGAATTTTTCAAAATCCAAAATCGACCATTTTTTGGCGATTTATGCTCATTGCTCGTCGTAGATTAGGTACTCGAGTAAAATTACGAGTAATTATGGAAAGTAGTCTCGAAACTACCTCGTCCATCCAAATTTCACCGTTTTCATATTATCATTCGGACTCTGAGGCCGATCGCGCGATTTGCGGTTTCTTCAGAAGGCGTATAAAAATCAATTTACGAGATAGCTAAAAATCGAATATACCTACGTACGAGATATACGGGCTCATCTTCGATCTAGCTGCTTAAAAGGTGGAGCTGATTTCAAATCGAGATCTTCGAGGTTGTTTTTTGACCACGAATATTTAGGTACGAGTACTGTAACCTGGTACTTGAGGAAAAATTCAAAAAATCCAAACTTTCCCGCGTTGATTTTAGTTTTACCTATACTCGATTAGGCGTACTTTTTTTTCTTTTTTCATCATCGCAGGTAAATACCTACCTACTCGTATTTATTATCGATTAAAATCAACGACAAAGAAAAAAATAACGCGTAAATCGTCAAACATAAATCGATTAATTTTGGAAAATTTGCAAAAAATTGATAAATAAAATCGCGCGACGCGATCAAATCAGAGGCGAGGCGGATATTTCGAGAAATTGACTCGTAAGACGACCGAAGGCCCCGATTTTGAATTTCTGGCGCAGAACCCGCCGCGCCATGCCGCGCCGCGCCGCGCCGCCTACCTTTGTGGTCAACATTTCTCATCGCAAATGTTCAGACTTCAGACACGAATACAATACATACACTAACTACCTACATATATGGCATCTACTTTTCTGAATTTTGAAATCACAGGTTGCCATTTTTCCCGAATAACAAACGATTACCGTCGTTGGGGGGAGGGAGGGGGCGCGGCGGCGCGGCGGCGCGGCGGCGCGGTGTAGTGAACATGTAATTCCTTCGAATCAAAACTACGTAGGTATACGCGAGTAGAAAAAAAAATAAAACGGTCCTCTTCTCGTACCGCTCGTCGAGAGTCCGTTACAGATGAGAATTCTTCACTCCTGGCGCAGAACCCGCCTACATCTTTATCAGTCAATACTATAATCAACGCGGAAACTTTTGTTAAATGATTAGAAAGTTTAGGAAAATTTGATTTCGATGTTTTATAAAGGTACGTAAGTAATAAGTAGCTAATCCAAAGTATACGCGTGTGCATACGAGTATAAAATATTTGCCGAAGATTTCGAGAGTTCGGAGGTTGAGCTTTTTTCGAAAGCTCGGTTATCAAAAACTTTCCAAAATTTTTTTGATAGTCGCGTTACAACTGTTTTTTTTTCGTGATGGATTCTGTAAATTGATGAGAAGGTGAAGGGGACACTAGGGCAGTACGGAGCCGTACTTTTTTCCAAAATCCGGATACCGTTCAAATCGAAGGCGAACACCTAGAGAGATCGTTTCCCTCGCGAAGCGTTTACAGCTGGTCAACTTCAATCTAGGTACGAGGTAGCTGAAATTTGGCTCACTGAAAGAGCATGTCACTCAGTTCTCAGAACCAAATATTCAGCTGCCCGAGTTGATTTTTTCACGTTTGACGAATTTTTCAAAATGGCGAAAATAGCTTTTCAAAGTAGATTTTTAAAGTCATTGATGAGGTTTAGTACCTACCTAAATTTGAAAAAATTCGACAAAATTTCAAATCGACTAATTGAAAACATTCCGATGAAATAAAGGTACACCCCCCCCCCCCCAACAGAAAATGAAAAACTGCTCGTGTGCTCGAAAGGCTTTGTTTTTTGTTTTTTTTTGACAATCATTGCTCGTCTCTTTCAACTGGAACAGTTATGTATGTACTCGTAGTTCACAATCGAGTGCCTAAACATGTACTTACTTCTTACCTCGCTGCTATGTAAAATCACCCGATAGCATTTGGACGATGCTACTGCATGGTGCATTTATGTATGTGTGTATATCGTACATACCTAATGTAATGTAATGTAATGCGATGCAAGGTACGAATAACACGCTAAATTACGACGAAGGGTTAAAGAACAATTCTTACAAATAAACACGCTGTACATTATTTATAGTAAGTGTTCTTGTACCTACGAGGTACCTAGATACTTGAAACGAATAAAGAGAGGGAAAAGAGGAAAAGGAAAAACACACGCGGATAAAGTAGGTAATCGCATAAATGCATCGAGCATCGAACGAGTAAAATATACGTAAACGTATTTGAAATAATATCCGCACCCTTTCGCGTTTGACAAACCGATAAAAACAAAATAAAAGAGCAATTCGAATCGGGGCCGTTGTTGGTGAAAGCTGAAAGCGATAAAACAGCGTCGTTTAAAAAATTTGTTAAACGCTAAAAATACGTAGACGTACTACGAGTAAATATTTCGCAATCGGTACCGCCGCGCCGTTGCCGTTACCGTTACTTTGAGTACCTTACCTACTACGAGTACTCACAACCGCGCTTCGTTTTTCCAGCACAAGTCGAGTCGTCCTTTCACGAATCGCAATCAATTTCGAATAGTTTTTTCATCGTACATACTCGTATACGAGCGCGAGCGTAAGTATTTTTCTATTTTCTAAATCTTTTGCTAATCGTTTCGTTACAAAATTTGTATGTAGTTATGTACTCGTATCTACACCTACTTACCTAGTTAGGTACTTACGATGATCTGGAAGTGGGAGCAATTTCGTTGGCTAAATTGACAAGTCACGGATTTGTGATCGTTTGTATGTAGTTATGTACTTACGTTAAATCGTTACCTTAATGCCAAATCCGAGTATGTCCATCCGAAAAAAAGTCGTCTTTTTGCGTCACTGATAAGACTCTGGAAAGCCCTGAATTGAAAAATTTGCATCGGAGTACAGTTAAAATGCACCACCGAAGATGCACGAAGCTGACCGATGTTCAATCAGAACTCAACGAACCCTTCCGGGCATATCCGAACCTTATCAGTGATGCGTAAAATCGTACTTTTTTTGTATGGACATACTCGGATTTGGCATTAAGGTAACGAAATGTTGGGAAATTTCTGCCGCGATGTACGTACTTAGCACCTATACGAGTAATTATTGATTTCAATGATTTCCACATCTTCTGGAGAAATTTTCAAGTAGCAAATGAAAACATTATAATGTGCTGGGGGAAGGGGGAGCTGGGAGCGGCGCGGTGAAGTGAAAATTTCGTTTCTCACAATCAAAACTAGAAAAGAACAAATAGAACGGCCCTCTTCTTGCATTGCTCGTTGTTGCGAGACCATCGCAGATGGACAAATACATATTTTTAAAAAAAATCTTCCTTCCTGGCGCAGAAGCCGCCTAGAAACTTTTGGTAAATTAGTTACCGGCGCGGTGACGCGGGCGGCGGCGGCGGCGTTTTAAACGGTAATTCAAAGTACCTACCTACCTACCTACGCATTTTCATAAATACTCGTATTTACCAAAAATTTCAAAAGTTGAAAGTTGAGCTTGTTTCGAATGCGCAATTTTCACGCTTTACGTTCAGCCTCTCCTCGTCGGAAGTCTCTCTAGCCAACGCGATCCAAATTCTAACAGTCCATCTTTTTATTCGATTGTTACGGCATCGGCACGGCGCGGCGTGGCGATGGCGCGGGCGGTTCGCGGTTTAGTTAAATTTTTCATTTGAATTTACGCATTTTTCGACTTTGACGTTTCGAAAGTTGGGTTATTAAGGTGTAAAAATGTTTGCATACTCGTAAGGCGCGGCGCGGCGCGGCGTGTCGTCGTATCGAAGAACTGCGTAAAGGAAGGCTGGTCTGGCCGCTGGGTAAATACAGCAGATCGCAGATGTGAAGTAGGTAGGAACACAAGTTGGTAATTTTACAACGTCTTCGTCGTCGCGTCGCCGCACCGCTGAAGATAAGCAGGTTAAAAATTTAATCAAGTTTCGGGGATTTTTATTTGACTTGGGAAATTTTTGCGCTTTTGTTTAAATTACGTTTGACAGTTGTTTGTGTTCGGTTTTAGATTTTCCCTTGTCTCGGGCAAAGAAGACGAATATAAGACGACGACGAGATGAACGAGATATTTTGAGGAAACTACGCGACGCGACGCGCGCGAGTTAGTATAAAAGCATGACCAAGGAGGTCGCAGGGCGAATGAGGAAGAAAATAATTTGAATTTTTAATAGTACGAGTCGTTATAACGACAGAAGGAGGTTTTAATTTAAATTTTTGATAATACGAGATGTAATATTAAATTTTATGTAGGCAGAAAGATACTCGTAGTAGGCAGGTAAAGGTTATACGAGTGGAGAGAACCGACGCGACGATGATAAAATATTTCATAATTTATGGCCTGGCACAGTTGAGAGAGAGATGGAGAAAAGTAGGTAAACATTTTGTTGGTTGTTGGCGGAACAGATGAGTAGCGGCGCGGCGCGGCGCGGCGGGTAAACTCGATGTTGTAAGTACGTAAACGTATAAAAAGCTACCACCACGACCATCAGCATCATCACGACCACCGGCCGCGTGGGCAGTACTTTGCGCAAGATGGGCTTAATACGAAAGAAAAATTGCGTTAAAAGTTGATCATATCGGTAATTTATTTTCCGTATCACGAGGAAAAGATTTGGTTTTAGATGGGAAAACAAGCACTTGACGTGTATTTGGGAAATGACAGCGCATTACGAAAAGGGCACGTTTTTCCGACGGTAATAAAAACTCATTCTCCGCAGTGGTATTACGGCGAGTATTTTTTTTTTTTTTTTTTTTTTCATCATCGATAACTCTTCGACTGATTAGTTTTTTCCTGCTCTCCTTCGCTCGTCGACGAGCGACGACGTGGTTGTCGTCTCGGTTTTCTCTTCACCTACATTCTTCTTGCTTCTTGTCACGGCGGCGCGGCGCGGCGCGGTTAAATCTAGAAAGAGCGACGAGATCAGAAAAAAAAGACGAGAGGAAGAGGTGGCAAAACTTGATTCTAAGTATTCGACGAGATTTTTAACCAATTTTCGCTGCAGACGTTGCAAACAATTATAAAATACGAGTATACGAGTAAATACGCGAGTACCAACTCGACAATCGACGACGGCGCGGCGACGCGACGCAGTTGATATTGAAAATTATGTGTACTTTACATAACTGCTGCGATACAACGCAACGTCGAAATTTCTTACTACTTTGAAATAACAAGCTTTTCCAACGACATCGCGACAAACGACAGAAGGGTAAAAAAAAAAAAAAAAAAAAAAAAAAAAAAAAAAAAAGCGAGAAAATACGAATAAAATGCGCTATAGTTTAATGGCAACTCGCGGTGAATACTTCATTGTTTATGTTATTAAAGAAAATCGTAAATTTCGCCGCGAAACGAGAAATGAAAAAATAACAATAATCTACGTAACTCTATAGCTGTACGTCTACGTACGAGTATGCGAGTGCGAGAACACACAGGATGCCATCTTTGCTATCGGGCCACCGTAGTATAGCATTATACGTAATACGTAATACATATACGTCAAAAACGATAGAAAAAAAAACAAGCGATAAAAAAATGCAAAACTCAAAGGGTCGAAATGGGTATCCGAATGTGTCTATGAGTTAGACGCATGGTATACGAGTATGGTACAGTATACACATACGTACAGGGAATCAGCGCTGATATATTTACAAAGAATTGAAAATGTTGTTTTATAAATTTCTAACCATCTTCACGATGGTATACGAGTACTCGTAGCTGGGTAGATTAGATACGAGTAGATAGATAGATACCTACATACATATCTTTATCCACCATCGCGTCGTATTATACATATATACACATACTAATATACAAATAAAAGTCTGCCAGGCGTTTATGTGGTTGAGCAGTACTACGTTGAGTACGTATCCTATCGTATTTACGAGTGTATCTACGGGTTTTCCTAAATTATCATTCCGCTATCGCTATAGGCATTAGGTACTCGTACACGCAGACGCAAGTTGTTGTACTAGGTACTAGGTAGGTAGGTAGGTAGGTAGGTAGGTAGGTACATAACAGTCCGAGCAAATAAGATATACGACATACACGTGTCTACAGAGCTAATCACAATCCGACAAGATTACGATTAGAATTCGAAATTGATTCGGTTGGCTGCAGTCTTCCTAAAAGGTCTCGAGTTACCTACTCGTATACCTACTATCGAATACGAGTATTTAGTATTCTGGGACCACGTCAGCGTCACTCGCCATCGCCACTCTTGGTCACCCTGAATAAACGTTGTCCCGTTAAGTTTACTGTTACGAGTATTTTAATGAGTATAACGTCATCAACATAACTAACGAGAAATCTTACCCTGGCTATCAGTTTCAGTATCATACGTAAGTACGTAGGTATACGTAGGTAGGTATGATTTTGACCCATATTTATTTGAGAAACAAGACAACTCAGACAGAGTATACCTAGCCAGGGGCAAATACTTATACGTAGGTATGTACCTTACCTATATCTACTACATATACATATTACTAATTTGTCATAATTTCTGGCGATCAAATTAAATACTTCGGAGGGTTTTTGAGACGGGCACGGAGTATTGACTGATATTATAGGAAGGGGGAAATACCAATTTTGCCGACTAATATCGTATTCGTACGACTCGCGACTTATAAAAATTTTCATTACTCGTTTTGGATTTTTTGGAGCCCAAATGTGAATTGTTAAACGGCAAAACGAGAAATAAATTGGCCTGAGCGGAGCGAGGGCCAACATTTTTGAAAATTTGACTTCGAGAGGCCCAAAAACGGTATTTTTTAGGGCGTTGATTT
The DNA here is from genome assembly GCF_950023065.1 of Planococcus citri. Lineage (NCBI taxonomy): Eukaryota > Metazoa > Arthropoda > Insecta > Hemiptera > Pseudococcidae > Planococcus > Planococcus citri. Next base: position 83,257,954 of record NC_088679.1, on the reverse strand, counting down.
GAAAAAAAAAAAAAAAAAAAAACAGAGGGCAGGCTCGAGTGAAGCGCCGAGGGCAAAAACTTTCCAACATTTATATTTTGAGAGAACTAAAAACGACGTTTATTACGCGAGGAGTTCATTTTTCGGCTTTTAAAATTTTAGAATTTGGAAGATTCGTTTTAGGATGCTAGTTTTAAAAAAGAAAAGAAAACAGGCCCGAGTGAGAGCGAAAGCTCTTGAAAATTTACCGATTGCCCGAATTGATTTTTCGATTTTTAGTGAATTTTCAGAAATTCAGAGTTGTCCCATTTTCGACGATTTTGTTTTTGTTTTTTTTTTTTTGTTTTTCAAGAGTTCATTCGGTAAAAATTCGACTTCTACCTTCCCAGTCAAAATTTCTCATCGCAAATCTTTAGACTCGAATAAACAAATTTTGAAATCGTAGATTATCATTATACTTACCTATCGCGCCGCCGCCCCCGAATGACAAAAGATTATCATCGATAGAGGGGGGACGGTGCGTGGCGGGGTGTATAACAAAAATAATTCTCAACCTAAAGATTACGTAGGTACAACTGAAAAATAACGAATGAAACGGCCCTGTTCTTGTACGACTACGAGTATTGCTCGTTGCGAGTGCGTTACAGATGAGAATTTGTCACTCCTGGCGCAGAACCCGCCGTCTATATCTCCATCGCATCGGTGAAAATTTCTCAACATACAGACTTTTGGTGAATTGTTTGAAAGTTTAGACAAATCCGCGTTCGGCGGCGCGGCGCGGCGCGGCGTTTTATGTAAAAGCAGATACTCGTAGGCCTAATCCAAAGTCATTCGCCAGAAATTTCGCGAGTTCAAAGTTGAGCTGATATACTCGTATGGGGGCGAAGGAGTGGTAAAGGAGCCGTACATTTTTTCAAAAATTCCGATAGGCCTACTGTTTAAATCATCGCGGAGGCGCGAGGCGGACTCTTAGGAAATCTTCGCAACTCGTCAATTTCGATCCAGCTGAATTTTTGGCTCATCGAAATAGCACGTGACTGATGTGACTCAGGTCTCAGAACCAAATTTGCAGCCGCCCGAGTTGAATTTTTGATGGTTGGCGAATTTTTCAAAATGGCGAAAATAGGCTATTGGGAGATTGATTTTCTACAAAAAGAACAACCAACGCGACGGCGTGGCGTGGCGTGGCGCGGCGCGGCGCGGCGCGGCGGTAAAAATTTCAAACTCAGATATGTTTATCTACCTACCTACGGCGCGTCTGCTACCGAAGTTGACCCATCGGATAGATTGCCACTTTTGCCAGCCCCAAAACGACAGAGGGTAGCTATGTAATTCCATATCCATTTCCGTCCGTACGATGTCCATTTTTTTTTTATTGCTGGCGATATCGGATTTGTTTTGTTGAATTTGAGATTTTTCTGCGAAGTGTGATAGCCGAATTTCAGCTCGATCGGAGTTGACGAGTTGTAACGCGCGGTTGCCTTTTTATACGAGTACGTAGACGTGCGTACTACTCGTAAGTACTACGTAGCTGTTCATCAACAGAAATTGCATTACGCGCGGCAAGATAACCATTGGTAAAAGGATGTATCGTGGTACAAAGTATGTACGAGTACGAGTACTAACATAAGCAAAAGCATAGAGAGCAACCCTCGACCACGTAAAAGGAAGCTGCGTTTGCAACGCTACGAAGAATTTAATGGTACGAATAATTTATTTCCCGCTTAAAATGGCATCAGGAGACGACGAATAACGCATTCGTCGACGAGTGCACGAAAAAAAAGCGAGCGAGCTAAGATGAAGAGTGCGAGAGCAGAACGGCGCGGCGCGGCTGAGCCAAGTGGAGAAAGAAAGATGAATGCATTACGAGTGTTTAGTTTGCTTTTAAGCCACTTTTTTGCAGTTGTTGACCGGAAGAAATTTTTCATCGTTTGTTGAAAGTAACCAACATTATATGTATTAGAGGTACCTACTACCCAATGCCCATACACTATACACACAGACGCACCTACACATTGACTATGAGAACTGAGAAGCAAAGCTCAGCAAGCAGCAGTTTAAAGGTACTACCTACTTATACTACACGTAGTCGTACATACAATGTACGAGTACACACACACACACACACGCACGCAGGATAGGTACATAGGTACATTGTATGTAAGATTTTGTGTAGCAAAACGAATAACTAGTATCAAAAGGAATGTAGGTATAGAGCGAAAAAAAAAGAAGAAAAAGAAAAAAAATCTACCAGATAAACCCATTGTAGGGATAGAAATGTTACATTATTCAAGGCATCGCGCATCCATAAGAATAGCAAGATTAATGACGGAATCTGTGAAACGTGACAAAGCTCGTTACGTTTTTAGAATTCTTCCAAATTTTCAGATTCCCTATCGCGATCGCGGTTTGCAGTGGTTATTATTACGACTACCTACTACTTGTCGAAAAGAATCGCCTGTACATGTTTCGAACGTCATTTCCGCCTTCCTACTTCCCAGTTCCCAGAGTTCCCACCCTCGTCAACTCGTCGTTGAATTTGCAGACCCTCCTCCGCCCCCCGCCTCTCGACTAAAAGTAAAAGATCATTTTCACGAGCGCGAGATGTTTTTCCTCAACGTGTTTGTACGAGTATGTATGTGAAATGTGAAAATTATCAAAGCGGCCGCGAATAATTCTCGAGTTTTTACGTACGTACCAATCTAGTGGAAAATACCGACACCGCACCGCGTCGCGTCGCGTCGCGTCGCGTCGTCTGAATGGGGAATGGGCAATCGGGAATCGGGAATTGGGGATAGAATAGCGCAGCGCAGCGCACCCTTTTATACCTACCTATGTATGTACATATAAAGCTAATTGATTCGCCAAGTGGTAAAATGGTTGAGAACGCGGAGGAGGTGTTGTCGTTGTCGTTGTCGTCGTCGCCATCGTCATCCCTCATTGTACGCGTAACACGTATATATTATGTATTATGATGAGGACGGTATAGTGTCTGTAGTACATATTCATATGCGTATATACTTACGTATATACATACAAGTAGGTATAGGTACCTATATAATCTCTAACGACGTTACGGTTAAATATTATTATTCGTCGGGTTTTGAAGATGTTCTAGAGAGAAATTTACACTCGAGTGAAAGGCGAAGATTCGTTAAATACATAGAAGCTTCATTTTACACGAGTAGGTAATAGGTACACGCAGACACGCAGACACACACATACCTCTATACCTAATACCTATCGTAGCTTCGATACCTTACGAGTATACCTAGACATACATCATCGCTGCGCTGTAACGTTTCATAAAACGACAACTACTCTACTCTACTCTAAGCGACGCGACTATGGTAGGTATCTGGTATACTCGTACAGTGAGAAATACAAATATTGATAAGTGATAACAAATGTATGTATGTAAAGTAATGCGTAACACGCTACCTAATTTATTCTGCTAGTGAGCAAAACCTTCGTGATTAGGGTAATTCGAAGATACCGGCGCGGCGCGGCGCGGCGCGGCGCGGTGTAAGAGTTTGAGAACACCCGGCCGGGCCGTATCTCTATGTATATGGTATATTAAAACCCGTAGTAAAGCTTAATTCGCGCATCAGAAAATGAACTGTCGTCGAGTACGAGTACGAGTACGAGTACGAGTATACCCGATACGGCCAATACCCGTAGTTACCGCCAACAAAATCACGTCTTCCGAGTGTCCGCAGATTTTTAAAACATTCTAAAATGTACCCGCACCCGTAGCCATGGATTTCACCGAGGGATGGGCGAAACTTGATTTTTACGCGTGAAAAATCCAAATTGGCGGCAATTTTCCGGAAATTCTCGATTACTTGTCGAGCGAAACGACAGCGAGCATTTTTTGAAAAAATTGTATCAAAAAACGAAAAAACGCCCATTTTAGAATGTTTTCTCTTAGGTACGAGTAAAAGGTACTCCCGCGGCGCGGCGTCCCGGGTAAAGCGTAGGTAAAATGCCCTTGTCCTCGGATTTTTGAAATTTTGATGAAACGTTGTCGGGTACTTTTTTAAAAACATGTTGGACCCAAAAAATTTTCCTCCGCCCAACCTTCATTGTTCACAATGGCGAAAAAACGTCTTTTTCGGGGGAAAAATCATACTCGAACGAGTTTTGAACAAAAGCTTCCGTTTAAAATATAATTATACAATGCCTACCTACATACGTGCGTAGAGGAAACACGAGTCTAGCCCCGTGAATTTAAAAAAAAATTGTGCTCCCCCCAGGGGGGAGATACTTATTGACAAATAAAAACTTTGAAACCGCGTCATCTCTTCGAACCTAATACTCGTATGTACAAGCGCGCGAAATGTTTTTCTTCCCAATTCGCGGTCAGTTTTGCTTTAAAGTCGTGCCCGTTTTTGGTATCGCGAAGAAACGTTGTGAAATTTCATTTGTTTTTTCAAAAATGTACTCGTACTCGTAATAAAATTGATATAGACTAACTTTTCATTACTTCAACTTGAAAGACGTGAGGGCTCACAATCAGAAGCAGCGATCTGAAAATGTTGTCACGCGAGTTTGGCACCCGAGGACTACTCGTATCCCCCACTGGTAAATTTTGAAATAGGTACTCGATATTCGTAAGGGTACCAGTGGCGTCGGGGGGGCAGTTCACCTCCTAACAAGGCTTCGTGTCTACTCTCTAAATTTGAAACAGTCAATTTCACTGCTTAGCAGTCACGACATTTTGCCTTTTTAAAGCAGTAGTTTTTTTTTACTGCAAAACAGTGAAAAATTACTGAATTGGTCAGTCAAAATGATTTTTTACTGACCAATTCAGTAATTTTTCACTGTTTTGCAGTAAAACAAAACTAGGTACTGCTTTAAAAAGGCAAAATGTCGTGACTGCTAAGCAGTGAAATTGACTGTTTCAAATTTAGAGAGTATTACACCACTATTCGAAGGGTTAGAGCCGTTAGAGGTGATGATGCGACAATATTCAAAAATTTGAACGTTGGCAGTTTAAACAACATCAACGGGTCAATTTCAGTATTCTAGCCTAGCCGTGGGCTGATTTGACTTTATTGCTAATCAGCTACGGGGTACGCTTTTAAAAATAGACCGATCGAAATGCGGCCAGACGAAATGCTCATTATACGCGTACGCGTACGCGTACGTCTATGTACAATTTTTTTATACATTCTCCATTACACTGACGAACAATTCAACCACAAGTAGCTATTTGTAACATGGTCAGTGGTCACCTACACATTTATGCACTCGTATGTACATTCCGATTCCAATGATAGATTATTTGGCGAGTCTGCGGTGAAAATCAAATCCTATCCTACCGTTTCAGCGCTCGATGCTCGGAGTCGAAATAGACCAGCACTAGGTACCAGCAGATACACATACCTTCAATGATACACGGTAAAGTAGAGTACCTAGTTAGAGTTACATTTCTACTTCCAGTAGCTGTGGCTGTAGCTGTAGCTTTAGCTATCAATTTATTCTCGGCTGACGACGCGACGTAGCAACGACGAGACGAGGCAATAAAGCACAAGTAAAGGGCAATGCAATGCAATACGAGTATCCACAATCGAGTAGGTACCTAGCTACCTACTGCTGCCTTCACCACCACGACGACGACGCACGCCGCCGTAATGAACCAACGAAACGTGTTTTTTAGCCGCCGAGAATAGCTCTTCGACCCTGCCCCAGACTGTGTGCCGGGTTAATTTAGTAAACATAGCGAACTACGACTACGAGTATAAGGCGAATTGAATTTGCAAATGTCCGCGCGGCGCGGCGCGGCGCGGCGCGGCGGATGCGTCTTCCCCGCTCGCGCGGTCTTCTCGTAAAAAGAAAATTCTCATCCAGACTAACTTCGTTTAGCAATTTCACGTTGTAGACTCGACTCGGCCGCCCCACCCCACCGCGCCGCGCCTCACGAAAACTTTGTGCGAACGCCCCGCCCCGCCTCGCCTCGCCTCGCCTCGCCTCGCCTCGCAAAACCGCGTCCGATACTAAATTAATCGCGTAATACCTAATATAAAAGATAAGAATAGGTACGTCTACGTAGTACGTACTCGTATCATGCAGCTTTCCGCTCTCGTTAATTTACCTACCTTTCAATTTATTCGCGAAATAAACGCGATAATTAATAAAAGAAGCCGGTTAATTACGAGTACATACCATCCAGCAACCGAAAAAGGACCGCGCCAAAAGCGAAATAACCAACATCTCGAGGGGCTTAATCAGCATCCAAGTCGGCTTTGCGTTTCTCTTTCACTTTTTACCTACGTAACATACTCGTACTCGTAGCTACTTTCGCTGCGATACCTAGCCGACTACTATCCATCTTTACATGCGAGTATCTACTATCTAAGTAACCTGACCCATCGCAATCATGTAGCATGTACCTCTACCTACCTACTTTCGGAATTGAAAAAAAAAAGAAAGAAAGAAAAATTGTGGGCAACAGAACCGAGGGCCAGACTTTATTTTATTGTGGAGAGAAAGGAGGGTTAGCTGGAGTTGACGCAGTCGATGAAGATCTACGCAACGGTGTAGAAAAATGGGAACAAATATGAATTCCCACTTTTAAATGAGATTCAAATTGTCAAAACCTTGGACAAAAAAATCCAAAAATTTTAAATCCTACACATACGCGGCCGCGGTACGACTACGAGCACGATTTTTGGAGTGGCATAGACTTTTAAAAATCACTTATCAAGTATACCTACCTACTTACTAGGTACCTACCTATTCGTATTCGGAGCTCCCAAAAACCTAATAAAGCGTATTACGTAACGAGATATTTCCACTTTACCGAAAACTTGGAAAACCAATTTTGTGGTAGGGGAGAGGGAAGGGCGTGGAAAGGGCAAATAAAAAAATTGATATTCGTATTCGGCGCGTTCAAATACGCAAAAACCGACGTGTCACACGACAACTGTTTCACAATTTTAAGCTCTTCGAACAACATTTTGGGGCTCTGTTCCCCCCTGCCCCTTACCGGTTTCGGGGAATCTCATAGCGAAAAAAATCGCAGATGTAACTACATATTAAAAAAACACTCGCGCAAACAGCGTGAGAGAACCGGCTTTTCGTAATGATAAAACAAAAACAAAAAATCATCACAACCCATCGAGTTCCTAACAAGAAATAAACTGAGAAATCGTTCGGGTATTAAGATAGACATTAGTGATTATTGCTAAGCAAAACATTTATGCATTAAAAAAAATAGGTATACCAAAGACAAAACTGACGAGGAAGTCTGCAAAAGTCTGCAAAAATGACAAAACAAATCGATAAAACCTACCTAAGCTGAAATGTCAAAGGAACACCTGAACCGATTTTCCATCGAGTTCCTAACAAGAAATAAACTGAGAAATCGTTTGGGTATTAAGACAGACGTTAGTGATTATTGCTAAGCAAAATATTTAAAAATAGGTAGGTATACCAAAAACAAGACTGGTGAGGAAGTCTGCAAAAGGACGCAAAAATGACCAAAAAAAATCAATTAAACTGAAATATCAAAGGAACCCACGAACCCATTTTGATAAAACTCAAAATCTCAAAATTTCAGCAATACACCAGTTGCGCGGGATAAAGCACTTTTTTCAAACGTTCACAGTTTTCGAGTTTAATCCGCCACAAAATTGGTACATGAACACACATATATATATATATTAGGGTGACCCTTAAAATGCAAAAGTAAATATTTTTTCGGTCTGACCCCCTAAATTTTTTAATTATATCATAAAATTCTCGAATACAAAATTTTAGCCCATTTGGAGGTCATTAACCCGTGCCGAATTGGCCTACAATGTTTAAATGGGATTTAACATAGGTTTTTAAGTGAAAATTGCATTTAAATTCCTCTTAAGCGCCTAAAAAATAATTCCGAGGGTTTTTTACAAGAAAATGCTACAAAAGCATGTCAAAAACCATATAAAACAATAACAGGTTCATGGGGACCCCCCTACCCTTCCTTCCTGCCCTAAAAATATAGGGGAAAATTCAATATTTCCAGGGCGGGAAGGAAGGGTAGGGGGGGTCCCCATGAACCTGTTATTGTTTTATATGGTCTTTGACATGCTTTTGTAGCATTTTCTTGTAAAAAACCCTCGGAATTATTTTTTAGGCGCCTAAGAGGAATTTAAATGCAATTTTCACTTAAAAACCTATGTTAAATCCCATTTAAACATCTAGTCCAATTCGGCACGGGTTAATGACCTCCAAATGGGCTAAAATTTTGTATTCGAGAATTTTATGATATGATTAAAAAATTTAGGGGGTCAGACCGAAAAAATATTTACTTTTGCATTTTAAGGGTCACCCTAATATATATATAAGTATAAACTTTAAGGAAACCTGAAAAAAAACTATAATGGTCCCACAATGATACCACCACCCCAAAACGCAAAGAAAATTTACTGGGGGCCAAAACTGTGACAGTTGAGACAAATACAGTACCTGACTTTTCTGCGAAAAGCCGGTAAAAATGTAAGCTCCGTGGATTTTTTTTCTCGCATTTTTAAATTATTGTTTCAAAATCTGGTGAGTTTTCAAAAACTGCAGACGCAGAGCTTTCGAGAAACGCTCGAGTAATTTACCAAAAGTTTCTACGTTGAGAAATTCTGACTGCAGATGTAGGCGGGTTCTGCGCCAGGAGTGAAAATTCTCATCTGTAACGGACTCTCGACGAGCGGTACCAGAAGAGGGCCGTTTTATTTTTTCTTTTCTACTCGTACCTAGTTTTGATTCGAAGGAATTACATGTTCACTACACCGCTCCGCCGCGCTCCCCCCCCACCCGACGATAATCGTTTGTTATTGGAGAAAAATGGCAACCTGTGATTTCAAAATTGAGAAAATTAGATGGCCATATATGTATAGGTAGTGTATGTACCTATTCGTGTCTGAACTCTGAAGATTTGCGATGAGAAATTTTGACCACAAAGGTACGCGGCGCAGCGCGGCGTGGCGCGGCAGGTTCTGCGCCAGAAATTCAAAATCGGGGTCTTCGGTCGTCTTGCGAATTAATTTCTCGAAATATCCGCCTCGCCCCTATTTTTATTTCTTTCCAGAGTTTCAAAATTTCTTCACTAAGTGTGAAAATCAATTCGGGAGTGGTGCTATGTACGTAGTTTTGATTTTTTGAATTTTTCCTCGTATCATACCTAACTAGTAACTACCTACCTACCTAAATACGTATTCTGGCCAAAAAAACAGGCTCGAAGCGCTTGATTTGAAATCAGCTCCACGGCGAATAAATCTTTTTAATCAGGTCGAAGATGAGCCCCAACTTGATTTTTAGCTATCCAAATATTGATTTTTCCACTAAAACGAAAATCGTTTTTTTTTTTTTTTTTTTGGTTACAGAATCCTTCAAAATGCAGCTGGCCGTATTGTAAGCAGGATGTACGAAAGTTTCGCCAGTTTTACTCAAATCAGACGTTCATTCGGTAAGTAGGTACATATACCTACCTACTTCAGATTTTTCATTTAGGTACCTATATTCGAAGGCATCACATTTTGCGATTCGACTCGGGACTTTTTCAAACAATTAATGTCGTCCTCGCCTCGCCTCGCTCGCCTCTTTCGGATATGTTTTACATATTTTCGACAAAAAGTAAAAATCTCAAAATTTGCGATTAAAAAAAATTACTCATCTACGGAGGGGTGGGGAAAGAGTAGCAACAACTTTCCAAACTTGAAATTCCGATTTCAAGATTACTCTTTGGTTCGTATCGTTTTGTGGCGATTGGAGGTGAAAACTGTTTTACTCCTGGCGCAGAACCCGCTTGTTTTGCTAGTCAACATTTTTCATCACAGCTCTTCAGCCACTTGCAGAATGTGACTAGGTTGTATTGAATATTGAAGAAAATACGCGGAAGATTGAAAATCAGCGATTAAAATTTGAAAATCTTATATTTGAACTCTGAGAGTGAAAGCTCGACTTCTCTTACTCTGTACCAAAGTCGGCTCGTAAAGGCATTCGATAATTTTACGAGTAAAAATAGTCGACAAACTGTTACGAGTATGTTGAATATACGAGTACGAGTAGTTAACTAGTTATCCTTATTTTTGACTGATGGCGTGGAATTTCCAAATTTAATAATAATGGTCTTTTCATTTACCTACGTAAATTACGAGTATGTACGAGTAGGTATAATAAATTAAGAATATTCGTTTCATTTACTTTAATTACCTACTTTAAAGACGTTTCCGAGCCGTAGGAAAGAATTCTCCGACTGAGAATACATATAATTTTGCAGACAAACTATTGAAATAGAACATGTAGGTTGTTTTTTTTCAAATTCTAAAACAAAATATCCGCTCGATGCGATATAAAAAAAAATAACTCGGATGCAGTTGAATTTGTATTGGAATGCATTTTACCCAACCAGACCTCAAATAGCGAAGTGTAATTACTTCTATCTACTAAGAACAAAAAATGGCAAAAAAAAAAGTTTATTCGTATTTACTACATAGGTAGTAGGTACCTACTACGTGTAGTGTAGTGTAGTGTACTATATACGTAGCTGTACTGTGAGAAGAATTCTTGCAACACAATTTCCATCGAATTAAGCACCGGTGTGTAGTTTTTTCCGGTACGGATTTAGTACTCGTAGCAGCAGGGCGCGGCGCGGCAGCGTTTGACGAATGAAAGAAAGATAAGGGTCACTGGTGCGAACACATTTTTCGTTTAATACGTATACGTAATACAAAATATTTTTATATCGCTTTCCAATATGTTTCAACTTGGTCGTTGACATTTGGCGCATTATTTGGGTGACGCGTCACGCGTCACGCGTCACGCGTGAAGCGACTTTGGTACGTATGGTAGTTAGGTAGGTACCTAGAACCTACCTAACTACCTATAGTACCTACTCCTACTCGAGAAACTAAAAAGCCATTCGAGCACGCTGCGTGCTTTTTCAGCGGTTAATTTTCCTTCTCTCGGCTTTTCTTTTTCTCTCGATCGTTTTCGAAACGAATAATTTATCATATTGTAAATACTTACGTTTACGTACCCAACTACCCACCTGGCCACCTAAGCGATACCGTGTTTTACAGATCGAAATTCTCGCAGTTAGGTACATTTATGTTTTTTGAGAATGGTTACGGAAGAAATGATTTTTTTTTTTTTTTTTTTTATTAGTCTAGTTCGTGTTTTTGATAGGTTCGAAAAATAAACGATGATAAAGTTTCGAGGAAATGCTCGAGGTTGGTTTTTATAGAACTTGGTCTTTTTTTTTCTTTTTACCAATTGCGACCTGTTATCGTTTGAAAATTTTTTTAGTCGCTCGAATAAATTCGATTATTGGTCGAGATGCGGTTATACTCGTATATCTTTTAAGCCTGTTGATGCGGGCGAAATATCGTTACTGACCGCAGTCTGTACGAATGTAAGTTAAATGGCAATAATCAGCGAATGTTCATCAAAAACGTATCGAAGGTACGAGAATAAGACAGTACAGGCCTACCTACCTATATGTAGTACTACATACTTTGAAAATCAAATGCCGTGTAAGGTTTTTTTCTCATACCATATTACTCGTATCAAATTTTTAGTAATCTTCGCAGTACATAATTGAATCGTCTTCGATTTGATTTGATTACCCTTATACCCTTAACTTTACTACGAGCGATGAATTACATACCTCAACCGGTAGCCTACAAACTTTTTTTTAGCCTGACAAAAGCGAATCGAAAGAGATTCCAAAATACGCGTATACCAGCAGCAAAAATTTGATTTTTGGAAAATTTTAAAAAATTTTAAATTTGGCTTAATTAGGTAGCAGGTAGTAGGTACCTACTCGTATATCTCATCGAAGAAATCAAAATTTGATCAAATGGATATAACAGGTTATAAAACCCGTATTTGGGTTGTTGAGGAGTAGAGGAGTATACGAGTATGTGCTACGTACTCGTACACCAAGAAGATTGAGATTGTGAACTAAAGCGCAGGTGACCCCTATTTTTGAAATCGCAACGATCCACCCTCCTAGTCCCCAAAGTGAGCACTCCTAGTGAGAAAATAATTCCTCGTTTTTTTAAATTTTTTTCATTTTCGAAAAACTTGGGCTGCAGTGGGACTAAAATACAAATTCACTGTAAAATTTCAAAATTTCAACTTCTATTAGGTATTTTTAAAAAGTCCCCCTCGAGTAAAATAAACTTTCACGACGATTTCAGCCACCGCCGCCACACCCCCCCCCCGAAATCAAACTGACCCCCTAGAATAGCTGGAATTTGTACGGTTTTAGGCGGGAAATCCTAAAATTAGTTGTTTTTAGTCATTACTGATAAAATGTTGATGCAAATATTTCTCTCGCATACTCGAAATGAATTCCGTATAACGACGCGGGAGCCCTCTCTGCCCCTTAATGATTTATTGGTCCTTTTGTTTAAGATTTTTTTTTAAAATAATTATTAGCGCGAGTTGAATTTTTTTATTTTTTAAAAATTTAAATTTGTAAGGTGCACCGCGGCAAGTCAGAATGTTTTTTCGCAATTTCAACTTTGACCAGCTGTTACTCCCCTTCTAACGAACCAATATGGATCAAATTTATTATGTAGGTTCCCATAAGGGTTCTTAACCTATGGTGAAAATTTGAGCGCGATTGACACAGTAGCTTTCGCTCAGTGGAATAAAATATAAACTGTTCACTGTTCCGACTTAGCCCACATTGGGGGAAGTCAGAACAGGCTAAACTTTGCAAAGGCATAGCTCACAAACAGAGCTAATCAACGTGCTACGTTAGTTTGAATTTTTTGCCAACTTTTACACTTGGAAATATCATCATCATCATCATCACCATCATCATCACCATGGCTGATGCTCGAAGAAGGAAACGAGCTAACTGAATTTCTCGACTCGACCTGACTACGGCGACAAAGATCGGAAAAGCTAATTCAAGCTGAAATTGTCGCTCGGTTGGTTCTTCTTTCGGAGGTAAAATAAATTATTGACAAATTTTTCAGCGACGCAGCTTCGCTAAGGATTTGAAACTTCAAAGATGAAACAAATAGGTACGTACTACGTAGGCTTGGCGCAACGAAAAATGCTCAACGAGATGAGTTACAATGTAGTCTGAGCCTATGCCTATACGAAGGTACACCTGCCTACCTATCATCCACACCGAAAAAGGTAAAAGGGGTAGGAGGTACCTGTCGTCGTGTCCTCGTACACCGTGTACGGCTGTACGCGTACGCCAATAAGCCGAATGCAGATAAAGTAAAAATTTCAGGAATTCTTTAGAAAAATTCTTTTGCCTTTAAGCCTGGCCCGCGCCCCGCGCCCGCTTCCGCTCCCGCTCCCGATGAGCTGCAGCGAGTGCGACGTGCGACGTGAGACGTGATATAGCGGAGAAGCGTTAAATCGCGCAATAAGAGAAAAGCACGGACGCGTTTAGCGTCGTCATCGTGAGAGCAGCTTTTTTTTACACTGCTGCGTGCGTAGCTGTAGGTTTTTCACCTCATCATCATCATCATCATCATCATCGCCTCATCGGTACGCGGTACGCGGTACGCGGTACCGTAACCTGAGCCATGACGGCATGAGTGTATGTAGACGGAGACGCCTATACCTTTACCTACCTAGTACAAATGCCAATGCCGCCGAATTGTACATACTTTCGTATCGTATACCAAGTCGAGCACCTTTGAGCGCAGACTATACGTATTACGTAATACGTATGTGTAATATACTTGGTTGACTTGTCATCGTCGTCGTCGTCGTCGTAGCTTTCTTTTAGCCCGATGGCCGATATCGTACATTACACGTTCGATTTACGCCGGTATTAAATTTTTGCAGCAGCAGCGGCGGCGGCGGCGGCGGCGGTGCCGCGCCTTTTCAAATACTAGTAGGTAGGTAGGTACTTGCGAACGCGCGCGCGGATTGGATTTTGAAAGACTGTAAAGAAAAGAAGCCAAGCGAGGTGAAACGAATAAAACGAATAAAACGAAAAAAAATGACGAAGAATTTCGTTATTTTTTATTGGGACAGCTGCGGACGACTGTTACGTTGGAAATGATGTATGTTTCACTTTTCTAACTTTGACCAATAAATTTTTATAAAAAATAGCTTTCGCCGAAGGGCTTTTTCAACGCGCGCGCGGATATTTCACATGGCTGCTGAGTGCTGAGTGCTGAGTGTACGGCGTACGCGTAATAGGTTGCATTCGCCACCGCTTCCCTCTTCCCTGTTCTCTATACCGTGTCATGGGAGTAGAGAGAAGAAAAAAATACACGCCGGCAACTTATTAAAACTATATAATTGACGTCGGCCGCCTCTATACCAAGGAGGAAAAAAATGGTGAAATGTTTCGCATGACGTATCACGTCATACCAGTACTCGTACGAGTACGAGTATAACGCAACGAAATCCTAGTACATAATACATATACGAGTACGAGTAGGTATATAGCCTACAATATATTACATATACTCGTAGCTTGGCCTAACATCTCCTTTATACGTAGACTATACGAGAGTACGTTTACATACTTACTCGTATACGTACGAGTAACAGCTTCTCAAGTTCCTACCTCGGCCTCATACCTGTACCATGTACCTCTACCTACGCTCACGCTCACGCTCACGCTCACGCTCTCGTAAAAACATGGAGGAAATACGACCGTACATAAAGATGCCACGTAAGATGCATTTTCCTCAACTACGAGTGTACAATTACCCAATTCCTAGCTCGGTTTGACCATTACCTGGTGGAGTGATGGCTGATACCTACTCGTAGGCTACATATTTGTAGGTAGTTGCGGAATGAGCAAAGTAGGCAAGGGGAGGCCGGGAGGGGTAGCGAGACCGACCAACAGCGCTGTAGAATACACACACACACACACACACACACACACACACACACACACACACACACACACACACGCATACCTACAGGGTGCCCAGAAATATCAAGTAGGTACCCCTAAAAAAGTTTTCTACTAAAATACTTGGTTTGGTCACAGTGAATGATACGAGTAATAACGATACATAGCACATGATTGGTTGTTAATGTTGGACTGGAGAGATAACATTCCACCAATCATACGCATCTATTTAACCGTTCACGTTGCCAACCTACGCGTATATTTTTAATGAAAAACTTTCTTAGGGGTACTCGATATTTCTGGGCACCCTGTACGTCTACGTATGGTATTGGTATACCTATTACCTATGTGGTATGTGGTATGTGTACACAGATTTCGCAGCGGATATAAAATTCAATTTACCAAGCGAGAAAGCTGCAACTTTGCCTTCATCGTATACCTACTCGTATTATGTAGGTACCTAAGATAGGTGGGTACCTCTACCTAGTAGGATGGGAAAAAATGAGAGAGAAAAATGCGTACCCACCTATATACATTATACGCGTACGTATTTGTATGCATACGAGTATGGTACCTACCTATGTAGTATATCTACGCGGAAATTATTATTATGTATTATTACACCTGCGAGCTGCGGCCCGGCGCGGCGCGGCGCAGTTCTCTCACTTTAAACTAAACTGCAAGCTTAATTTGAATGAATGACGTGAAATTTCAACTCGCGGTAAAAAAGAACTATTCGGTATAGTTTTTTTCTTCAGCGAAACGTAGGCAACGACGCGGACGCGACGATGCCTTTTCCAAGATGGTACATTTGGGAAAATTTCACGCCTTTATACGTATCATACTCGTAAATCTGGTGTGGAATACCTAGTATGTACTATGTAGTATGTACCTGCTACCTACCTACCTACCTACCTACGATAAATTCGCATAATGCACTCTGTATCGTTTACTAGGTAGTAGGTAGTAGGTACATCGAAGTGCTCGGAGTTTTGCACGATGGTCAAATTTAAAGGAGAGAGTAAGCAGGGTAGATACACTCGTACGCATTACCTACGTAATTAGCAAGCATTTACCTGCTCGTACGTATTTGGTTAACGAAGTAGGAGGGTATGGGTATGGGTATGCTATTGCTATTGCTATAATAGTATAGCATATAGCATAGCTCAATAAAGGTTAGGGCGCCAGGCGCCGGGCGGGCGCGGGCGTTAATAGCCCAACTTCAACTATTGGGCTACTTGGTTCTTTCCTTTTGCCATAATCTCTTCCTTATGTGACCGTTTGACTCGACTCGCAATTTATGTACACTTTGTACTTCCTGTTCTGAGTAACTGTGGCCCGGGTGGGCGCACGCGGCAGGGTGCGGAATACGGCAAAAATGGCTTTGTATGTACTATGTATGCACTATATGCAGTAGGTAAAGGTATCTGCTGCCGCGTGTACTTACTCGTCGTCGTAATATATCGGCGTTGTTTCCTTAAAATGATTACCTTTTATTTTTACGTTGCTTTTTGTTGTTTAGCTGCTCGTCGCGTCGTTGCCCTATTTTACGTATTATTAGGTAGATATTCTAATTCTACGAAGCGTATCACACCCGTCGGCTGTCTCTTCTGCACTCCCTTTCTAATCTCGTACATACGAGTACATGTAGTATGTACCTATAGCTTCAAAGGTACCGTACACGGTACACTATAAGATGCGACGAACGCGCGACTATAAAATCAACGATTCGAAGATATTGAAAAAATTTACAATATTGAAAAAGTTTGGCAAATTTGAAAAAATTTCAACTCTTTTAACGAAGCAAAAACCCCTACCATATGGGCGAGCATGTTTTCATCGCGAAGAAGGGGTGTGTAGTGTGTAGTGTGTAGTGTGTACTGGTATTTTGCGTGTCGTCGTACGTCGTACGTAGTACGTAAACGTATACTCGTATACGGCAACAACGACAACCAACGACACGACACGACACGACGCGACGACGTATTACGTACACCAGCAAAGTATTCCGTTTTGTAAATTTACTTTCCAAGTGTTTTAGTTTGTGATAAAAACTTTCGACGAATCCAATTATGCGGTGTGATTCATCATTTTTTCCCCTCAGCTTTCGCCCCACGTTGCAGCCGCTGTGCGCTGTCTCCGGCTCCACCATCCCCTCGATGGGGTCGGTCGTCGCGTCCTATGCTGCCTTCTACGAGTATACTTAAGCCACGCGTTTGTGTGTGTGTATGCGTTGTGCCATTCTGTCGTAAAACTACGAAAGAAAAAAATCCTATACCGGCGAGCGAGGGTATTTTTACTCAACGTTGGCAGCTCTCGTTCGTTATTCGTTATCGTTATACTTAAAGTACGCGTACGTACCTCTACCTACTACCTACCTATAACAAATGGAAGCGTTTTTTTTTCTTTTTCAAAATAGGCCAATACTACCCCTCCTGTGATCATCTCGCGTTTCGTAACTATAGCAGCGAATTAACGTACTCGTACTAGCCCGAATAGTCCGGCAAATTACAACCCCCCCCCCCACCAGATAGTCTGGTTCAACTTTTTTCTTGAAAGGGACATCCTAGGGAACATTTTAAAGTAAGCTTGCCAAAAAAAAAGTTGGCTTTACTAACAAAATGGCCGCCATTTTGAATGACACGTCGTCGCGTAAGCCGCAATCGCGAGGTTTGCGTTCCAACTGGACAAAGCTGCGAGTACTTACGTCGAAAGAGCATGCAAAAATTCATCACCAGCCAAAAGTTGGAGTGCTAAAGCGCATTTTTCGAATTTTGGCGAATTTTTGAATTAGATTCTGGCCGAAAATAAGGGGGAAAATTGAAATTTTACCAAAAATGACGTGGAAAGCTGAAATTTGGAATGTGTACTCCGTTTTCGATCTGCCAAACCGATTGGAAACGGTTTCAAATGAAATCGTTTTCGGCAGTTCTGGAGCCTCCAGCAGATTTTACTAATGTGTAGAAACTTGAAATTACCGCAAAATTTCATCGATAAAGTTGGATAATACGACGACGCTACCATTGAATCGACTGCTGGTGCTGGTGCTGCTGGTGGCCGGGTTCGAGTAATTTTGCAGCCTCCGGTAGATTTCCGAAACTCGATAATTCATTCCGCAAACTAATTTCAGTATGCGTTATGCGCTATGCGCTATGCGCTACGAAGTCGCCGCAGGTAGATTTCAACTCGTTTTGGAACCTGCGGCAACTTTTTGGAAATTACCGAAGCCTCCGCGCAGCGCCGGCCCAGCCCAGCCCAGCCCGACCCGGCCCGACAGATTTCTGAAATGGTACGCAAATTTCAGAATCTGCTGGTGGCTCCAGTACTGCTCAAAACGGTTTGGAACTGTTTTCAATCGATTAGGCGTAGGCAGGTCGACAATAAGGTACGAGACGAGTACTCGTATATCTAAAATTTCAGCTTTCCACGTCAATTTGGTAAGATTTTGATTTTTTTCAAAATGAGCGCCATTTTGTTATTAGGGCCAACTTTTTTTTGGCAATTTTGCTTTAAAATGTTCCTTAGGATGCCTCCTTTAGGAAAAAAGTTGTCCCAGAGGGTCGGGGACGCGATAGGTACTGAGAGTGTATGTATGTAGCTATGTACTCGTAGTAGGTATGTACCTACGTGTACGTACATACGAGTATATTGGAAAAGAAGGGAAAAAATCGCGTTACGCCGCGCTGGCGGAGATCGTACCGTACGTAGACGTACGAGTAGAGATTTTTAATTACGGTCTTCGTCGTCGTCGTCGTCGTCGTCGTCGAAACGCGACACGATATAAAAGTACGACACGACACGACATGGCGTTTTATTTGCTTTATAAAACCGTGTCAGCGAAGGCGGGCGAGTTTTAATAAGAGAGTAAAATCCGTCGTTGGAAATTTGTCTCTCGAGTGTAAGTATGAAGTATAGGTAGAGATAGACGGCCGCGCCGTAACTCCGTATACCATTGCCATATACCTACCTACTTACTACGAGTACGAGCATGTATGTACATTTATACGTTTACGTATAGCACCCGCACCGAGCACGTTAATACTCTACCAAGTTTGAAATCCAAAACGGCCATATTATCAGTTAGTATAGTCCGAGTAAAATACACATACTACGATATCAGAGGCGAGACGAGAAATTCGAGTGGAATCTGCGTTTAAAATTACAATATTTTCTACGCCATCGCCATCGCCATCGCCATATAGACCGACAACATTTACATTGGCAATGGCAATGGCAATGGCAATATTTAGAAGAGGGCATCGCGTCGCGTCGCGTCGCGTCGCGTCGGGGGAAAAATCACAAATATGTACAAATAACATTTTGCAATACAGTTCGTTGTCGTTTTTACACGTAGGGCTACATTATGCGTGTGGTATACTCGTAATATGTACAAAGTGGGGATATTACGCTATGTGATGTGCGGTGTACAGTGTACACTATATCTATCTATGGATGTGTATATTACATATCGTATAGATACGTAAACGTACTCGTATATGTAATGTACACAATACACATCTATAACTACGAGTATTTATACAAGGGCGCGGCGCGGCGAGTGGAGCCGATTTTGCTCGCAGAATTAAATGGCTTTTCGACGTGTAAAGGAAAACATAAATGATATAAGAATACGCGTAAGAGGATGATACATTCGGAAAACTTTTTCACCCTTGGCTCGTTCGATTAAGTTATTCGAAAGAATAAACAAAACTTTGTGATTTTCCCCTCTACCCTCTACCCTTTACCATTTCGGCATTTCGGCATTTCGGCATTTGCAACCATTGAAAATGGGCATAACGCGTTCGACGTCGTAAAGCTTTTCAAATGTAAATTTTATCGATATAAAATTTTTTAAACGGATAGACCAGTCGAGTCGAGTCGAGTCGAGGTGATGGTGATATGTTTTTCCAACATGTTTACCGCCACGCCGAGCAAAGTGTTTGCATCGAGTCGCCATCGCCAGCACAGCGTTAATGTTTTCTCGAGGGGGTATCTTTTGCTGCTCCGACACCAACGCGTTAGCTCGGCCTTCATCCCCTGTGCCCGAGCCCAACTTTCGCTTTCGCTTTCGCTGTCGCTGTCGCTGTCCTTTTCATCTCCCTTAGGTACCTCTACCTACCTATACTTACTCGTATAACCTACTGTAGGTAACGTATTGTCGGAGCATTTTAATAAAATTTTCACCTTACACACGTGCCTTTACCTATACACGACAGAAATGAAATCGTGTAAAAAATTCTCGCCTCTCTCGTCTCTCATTCTAGTCCGGCACCCGGAGGCCGGAACTGCAACTTTTTCCTAAAAGGGGCACATTCCAAGGAACATTTTAAAGCGAACTTTGCGGGAAAAAAAGGTTCATTTTGATCGACGAGTCAGTGGAAATGGCAGATTTTGCTTTCCAGCATAGGACTGGCAGAAAATTCGTAGGTCTATCGTTAAATGCGTCCTAAAATGTTGGCCATTTTTACCGAAGGTATCCTTATCGGATCACCCTATAGTTACTCGCGACGCCGCGCCGCGCCGCGCCGCGGGTAAAAGGTCGAGAATTTTTTCTTCAATTTCCAACCCAGTTTACCTACAGTTTGAAAAGGGAGAAATGCGGGGGAAAAAGCGAAAGTGTTTATACTCGTAGGTATGTACTATGTACAAGTAGGTATACGATACCTACGTAGTAGGTGACAGGTGTACACTGTACACTGTATGACTGTACATTGTGCACTGTACACGTAGCGTAGTACAACAAGCAGGATGCGTGGCGTGGCGTGGCGTGGCGTGAACTACCGGTCACGAAGCGAATTCAGTCCTTTAAGCTGGAATGGTGACTCGACTACAAAGTAACAAGATTATACGATTTAGCTATAGCTATCCTACAGCCACAGCCACAGCTACGTAGTACGTACTAAATTGTAAATCCATTTATATACTTTATATTACGCGGTTATTTTGAACCAATATGTCTGCACAACTTTCGCCATGTCAAAGAAAATAATCGTAAAAACTTTAATTTCAAAGCACATATGTCATATACTCGTATAGTAGCGTTTTTCGTTTTTTCTTTTCTCTTTTTTTCTTGTTTCTTCGTCTTTTGGCTGGTAATCCGAGACAATGCCTTTTTACCGAAAATACCTATTACTCGTACGTATACTTACTCGTATCAGAAGTAAAACGGGCGTTTGAAAAATACTTGGCGTGTACTTGGTACTAACTACAGGTATACCAATACCAGATACCTACTTACGCGCGTGTAACTTCAATTTATATACCTACAGCGAAACAATAAGTTGAGAAAGCGGCAGTAAATTTTTCGATTTACATTCAAACTGAGATCGACAATCGACATACACATACAGTAGGTATACGCAATACGCAATACGCAATACACAATACACATACCTACTCGTGTCTCGTATCAGTTTTACCCGATTACCGCAATAATTAAGTAGGTAGTAGGTAGAGGTACCACTCCTATCGCTTCAATTACGATACTCGTACTCGTAGGCCTATTAATACGCGTTACGCGTTACGCACCACTATACGAGTAAGCGTTGTTTTACTAATAAAATGCATCGTGTCGCTATCGCCTATCGGTTTCAGGTAGGTAGGTCTAGGTACGCACGTGAAAATATAATTACGAGTATTACCGAGACGGTTTCTTTTTGGAACGATATCGATATATCGATATACGAGTAATACATATATACCCGTAATATATACTCGTACATAGGTAGAGGTAGTACACGTCGACGTGAGCTTGGCATTTTCAACGCCCTTACCTACTCGTAATACCGACATCCACATAATCGTTCGTTTAATTGGAGACTTAATAAATTTATACGATGGTTTCGCTATCGCTATCGCTATGCGGGATTATGTTATTTGAAGGTTGTTAAAGCATTTCACCTTGCTCGCGCGCGCCGCCGAATCACCTCTCTAGTACGAGTATATTACCTTACCTAATACCTATCTAGTGTACCTCTGTAGTAGGTACGAGTATAATCAAAATACTCGAACCTATTGACAAATGATTGAAACAAACGTAGGGTGAACCGGCCATCTATGGCCATTCGCCCATTTTTTCAAATATTTTTATCAAAAGTTTATGCAAACCCGAGTGAAATAGGTAACGTAGGCAATGGTTATTAAAAAAATCCCACGTTTTTAGCTGAAATTTCCAAAATTCAGATTCAGTTTCATCGTCAGATTTCAATTTGAACGTTTTGTTGCGTAATTATAGGTACCTACGTGTAGTTTCACATTTTAAATTCGATTGAAAGTTTTTTTTTTTTTTTTTTTAGTCTACTACACGGTAAATTTCAAAGTTGGTAGTTGGTACCTACTACCTACATATTTCGGAGCCTCCGGTAGATTTTTGATTTCTGCAGTTTTCGAAAAAGAAGGCGTTGAAAACGAAATCGACGCCAAGTTCAGTGTATTAAGAATTTTTTCGATAGATTTTGGCGCACATTTTAAAAATCCATTCGCGCTCGTTCTAATCCTCCGGCGATTATATTCTCGAGCAAAAATGAAAAACGAATACGAATGAACCGCGAACGAGAAACGCCGCGCCGCGCCGAGCCTGCGGATGGCTCGAAGCCATCAGCCATCGTCATCACCAATTGACTCGAGAGGTCGAAAATTGCGTAAAAAGTAAAAACCAAGTTGCAGCTTTTCTCGTTTTCTGGTCGAATGGTTGAAGACAATTTTGAATTTGGACTGGCATGGCATGGCATGGCACAAATGGATTTGTCAACTACCTACGTACCGTATGTATACTGTATACGTATAGGTACCTACACCTACTACCTAGATATGGTTTGGTGTACTAAAATTGATCGAAAACGTCTCGAAGACGGTAGGTAAATTTAATCCAGGTTGACGAGTTATAAATTGCACTTTGAGCCGATTTCTGGCATTTTTTGCGAGACTGGAGAATCCGCAAATCCACTGCAAACTCCAGAACGCTTGAAATTCAAATACTCGTAGGTACGCCGCGCCGCGCCGCGCCGGTACGGCTACATGTAGGTATGTATTTCAACGGTTATTGTTTTTTGCCTTTGGGAATTTTTGAAGAATTTTCAATTTGCAAGGCGACTGTGACAGATGGCTTGAAATTTATTCGTAACGCGAAAATGAAACTGTTGATTTTACTTAGGTACCTATAGACCTATAGACCTACTAGGTGAGTAGAGTGCTAAAAAGGTTGCTTCCTAAACAAATGTGAATTTCGTTCAAAGTGCATTTCCGGTGGCCAGTGTGTAAAATCTGTTAGAGTTCTAACTGTTTTAACTTTTGATGTCAGCACGTCGTCTCCGCTTGTACATGTATGTACGTGTATGTGCTACATGTACATTGTACATTGTACATACATTGTACGCGAGTGCGAGTGTATTAGCTATTGTGCCTACTGCCTACCTGAACGTTGAGGAAAAAGAACCTTGCCAAAAGATGTCGAGTAGGTGTGTGTGTGTGTGTGTGTGTGTGTGTGTACGGGGCAAGGGTGACAGAGAAAATCTCGTAAAGAATTGAAACGGAAATGGAAATGGAAATTCAAAGACGACAACCGCATCACATCACGTAGCACGTAATACAAAGAGAGCAAAAAGGTACGCGTATTCTACGACGACTACGTACCTACTCGTAGTTATACGCGCGCGGTCATTTTCGCGAAAAACAACGAGTTTATATCTCGCAGCTAATTTCACAAAGACGCGGAGCGGCGCGGCGGTAAAAATGTAGCTGACTGCTGAGTGCTGAGGCAGGTAACTACTCGTAGTTATAGCCTATAGGTAGCAAAACCAACTGTCCCTACTCGTACATACGTAATACGTACCTATTATTAGAAAAGAACGTAGCGAAAATGAAAACATCGCAGCGATTCGCCTTTTATACCTCCTAATTATTCTTTATACGAGTACAGCGTCGACGCGACGCGACACGACGCGACGGACGCGCGAGGGGGGCTATTCCAGTATACTCGTACTCGTATAAGGGCAGGGCATGGCATGGCATGGCGGGATAATTCACAGCGAGAAATTTTCTACATGGACGACGTGAAACATACCTAATACAGAGTATAGAGTACAGAGTACAGAGACAGACATACATAGTACGCGTACATACTACGTACGAGTAAGTAAACTGAGTTACTCTGGTGGTACCTACTACCTACCTACATAACTTTTTGTACGAGTATCGTACTGTAGAAGTGTAGATATACGACGACGAGTATACAAGTACCTAATACCTATACATAGGAGGTACCTCATTGCAATAGCATAGCAGAGCGTATAAATACGAGCGGGGCGAGAAGAGAAAAGACGCGAGCGTGGCAATTTTTATATTAAACGAATCGAACTGAGCGCGTATTTATAGTAAATTTCATTTTTCAGCGCAAAGGTATACTCGTATCTCTGGTAGAGGTATACGAGTATGATAGTATGATACCTCCAAGACTGCAGACGAAATTGGAAAATCAAGTGTGAAGCTTGTAAAGAAAGCTGTTACCCTTTGATCCGTTACAATTCCAACGTCATTATGGTGACGAGAGAAAATTGAAAAAACCATTTTTCATCTTATTGTAATGGAATTTGCCCTGCACTGGCTCCGGTTCTTACGCGGTGTATTCTTTTTCGCCGGCTCGGCCCGGCCCGGCCCGGCCCAACCACTTACCAGCGTGCCACAGTTGTTGTCAATTCATCACGCAGTCATTGCCGCCGCCGCCCTCACCACCGTCGGCGTCGTCAAGACTCGAGAGCCGAGCTCGAGATGACGATATAGCTGTTCTACGTGATCAGGCGAGTCGACGTTTTGAATTTAATAATTTTATCAAATGATTTTGAACCGCAGAATACCTACGAGACACGAGTTTACGATACTCGTAAACGAGTGGCTGCAATAGTTAGATTCGAATCTTCGTACATTGCGCATCGATGTACTTAAGCTTACGAGTACATCATTTTATTGCGATTTTACCACGTGGGTAGTATAGTTTGAAATCAGATCGTGATCGAAATCTGAAAATTTGTATCGCTGCGGCATGGCATCGGCACCCAGTTAGTAAAAAGTTGAGATAATCGCTGACGAAATGAATCGTTTCGTTATACGAGTAGGTACAGTACACATTCGCAAAAGTATGTCGTATGATTTTTCAATTTTCAGGTATTGGGGGAGGAAGAGGAAGGAGTTCGGCGTTCTAAAAAACCTACGTATGTACATGCCTCGCGATATTATTTTCAATTTTCAAGAATTGTAGGAGACTAATTGGTCAAGTCCGTACGTAAATAGAATAAACTTATATACCACCAACTTGAGCCCCCCACCGCCCATCAGCACCCGTGAGTAACCTGTGCATCAGAGGGAAGCTAGAGCACTTATTTATAACTGCTTGTGAAAAAAAGTACATATTTGTTAACGTCCTAAAGTTGTCGGTTTTCGTGAGAAAAATTTTTCCAACCGCGTTAGTAAAAATAAGTCGTGCCAAGAAGCCCTTCTTCTCCCTCCTCTCGGTTCTAAGAATAATAAGAAATCCGAAAAATTGAAATTTTTACGTTTTTTTACCTTCTAATTTTTAAATTTGGTCCATTTTAACGATAAATAATTATTATCGTCGAATATTTTTCACCCTCGAAAAATGAAAAAAAAAATGAATGTTTTCGCGTTAGTAAATCCAGAGACCCTAAAAATAAATTTTAAAAATATCGAAAGATTGCCACGACGACGAGGTTCGGGGGACCTGGTAAGAGGGTTCCCCAGATTTGATTCAAATATGTATTCTCTTTTTTCGAGAATTTTCTAATTGGTTAACCAAAGTGATTAATTTTTGCTACGTATTTCTCTGTTCTGTTTTACACTACACTGAAATGAAATAAATCCAAATCCAAAATCGGTAATAAGATTTTTTCCAAAATTGGAAATTCAAATATTCAAAAATCCGAAAGCAAAAGTTGAAAAATCAATATTCAATTCGGACATCGACTTTTTTGGTTGTAGGGTACGCTAGTTTTATTAAAATACCGGATCAAATAAATTTGAACATTTGACATACGCGAAGCGTTAATAATAAATTATAAGTAGGTACATATACTGATGATAAAAAATAACGAGGAAATTTTCCTTCATTTTAAACGCTTTTATCATTCGATTTAATTTGAGATAAAAAATTTTCATCAGTAGAATTGGAATAGAAAAATTTATCGCGTAAACAGGAAAAATTGTTGGCTGATAAAAACGAGGTTGAAAATGCTTAGCGATTTAGAATCGAAGAAAGTTTCCAATTTTTAGGGTTCCCTTTAAGAATTTGGAAGAAAATGAAATTTGACGAAACAAAGAAGCTACTCGAGCAATTTTGTAAAAAAAAAAACAGGGCTTTTGTTTGACAAACTTTGAAACAAAAACAGGTTTTTTTACGCGTAACGAGGCGTAAATCGATGCTTTTTTGACTTTTTGGCGAAAAAGCGAAAATTTAATATCAATTTTGGCAAAAATTAGGATCGTTTGGCCATTTCATCAAAAAATTACTTTTCGAGAGTTTTGACGAAAAAACGTAACATTTTTTCGTCAACCCGCCAAAAATTGTCTCTTTCTGACAATTTTGACAAAAAACAGGAATTTTTTGATTTTGGCAAAAGCAGCGGGTTTTTTGGAACATTTTGGCAAGAACGCGATTGTTTGACAATTTTGCCGAAAATTGACACTTTTGTGACTTTTGGGCGTATTTGACGGGGGAAAAAAACCAGAAACAGAACTTTGTATAAGCAAGTTTGGCAAAAAACAGAACTTTTGGAACAAAAACAACGACTTTTAGAACAGGTAAGACGAAAATCAATCCTGTTTGGTGGTTTGATGAGGGGAGGGGTACAAAAAATTAGGACTTGGAACGTGAGAAAATTTGCGTGCTCGACAAAAAGGAAGTGAAAAAAGGCCCGTGTAGAGGTAAGTACTAAGTATTCCGCTTAGAGATGAAAAATTTTCAAATACTCGTAGGTAGGTAAGTATTTGTATTTTTTGGCGATTTGATTTTGAAAATCAATTTTTACCGTCATTACGAATGAAATTTCCAATAAAATCAAAACTTGTCGAGCTTTCGCTCCCTGCGCAAAATTTTGTTTTATTGAAAATTGAAATTTTCTAAAATTCGAAAACGTTGAAATTTTGTAAGGGTGGTATCCGCGAAATATCCTTCGTTCTGCTTTTTGCTTGCGCGTACTGGTCTCTCACTTTTTTCCTTCTTATTTGTATCAAAGACTCCCGCTTCCTTCGTACGAATAGATTTTTTTTCAAAAACTCGTTGAAAAATCTTCAACTGGCAAACTCGCAAGTCGCAAACATATTCTCATCCTTTACTTTTTTCAAGAGCACGTAGGTAGGTATGTATGTAATTTTCAAAAAATTAATTCCACGTTTTTTGAAACAAATAAGTTGAAAAATTATAAAAACGCTCGTAAGACGTTGAAAAATTTTAAATTACGAGTAGGTAGGTATAAAGTCGTTTCTGCCTCACTCCGCCCCGCCCCGCCCCGCCCCGCCCCCTCCACTCTTCAAAAAAATTGGGAGACAGTTCGAAGACGCGTAAAATTCTGATTTTGTACTCCCCAAGCCCAGTTAGAGTAGGTACTGTTTTTTCATTTATTTTTCTTATTTTATTAGACTTCTGGTCGATAATTTCAGATTTTTTTACGGTTTATTTTTTTTTGTAATTTTAAAATTTTAAAATTTTTGTTTCATTTCAATTATGTTACGATGTGAAAATTTGTCCTCGTGACCTGTCCACGTTGTTTATAAGCAAATGAAACGCTATGTTTGAATTTTTCCAACGTGGGTCGAAAAAAAAAAACAAAAATTGAAGGAGTACGGAATCGCGAAAAAATTAAAATGGCGAAATTTCGGTTGAACTGAATTTTTTTATAATCGCAGGCTACTTTCAATCCTATATACCGTACTACGCTTCTAAAAATTATGGAAATTTACGATTTTTCAACATTTTTACAAATATTTCAAGCCGGATGCGCCCTTTTTTTTCAATACGATTTTTTTGGACCGAATTAAACCCCCGAAATATGGCCCGAGCGTAAAAATTGAAAAGTTATGGCTGCCTAATCGAGCATTTCGAGATTTCGAAAGATTTTTTTGAATTCTCAAAAAATACCATCGCCCCGCCCCGACTTACCTATTTTCTAATCGGACCCCTAAGTGTGATTTCGATTCGAATGCGACCAGAAATGTGTTTTTCAGAATAATAACCGGTCGTTTGTTTTGTTCTTGTTCTTTTTTTCATAAATTTCTGCAATTTTTGAGCTACGAGTATTTTGGAAAATTTGAATATCCGCAGCATCGTCGATTTTTCGTTTGCCGAGCTCCGAGAGATTTTTCACGGATCGCCACGCTCTTTGAAAAATCGGTATCGGAGAGGTCGAGAAGTTCCGTCGGGGTCGTTGACTAGAGTTGGACTTTATTTTTCAACTCGATATTTTTATTCAAAAATATCAAAATTTCCAACAGTTTTATTTCGAATGTAAATTTTTTTAAAAGTCTTTTCGAAATTACATTTTTTTAGGTACCTACGCTTTTTTTTTCTTCTAAGTTAAAAGTAGCTATGGAAACCATTTTGTAATTTGTTTAAATTTTCTAACGAGTTTCCCGGAAAACATTTAATTAAATAAGGTCGAGTTAGTCGGAATAGATGCTGTTGCTGTGAAATGAGTGGAAAATTCGCATAAACCCGCCCTCGTTAAAATCTTTATAATAGATAGGTAACCTATTCCAAAAAAATTAAACGATTCGATCCCTGTCATAATTTTTGAATACGCGCGTACGAATTTTAAAATATTTCGAATACTGTGAGGAGTGTCGAGGGGAGTGGAGGGGGGATGTGCGTATCATTTGACGAGCTACGTTTGCTTCTGAAACCCTATTGCAAAATTTCATTTGATAAATTAAATTTTTTAGATTTATAAACATTTTAACGTACCTACGCCTAATTTACTTATAAAAATCTAGAATAAAATTTTTCGAGTAGGTAATAGGCTGAAATTTTGGCTTGTATTCTAAGTACTTTCCAACTTACGGCTAGATTGAAGTAGGTATGTAGTTTTGAACCGTTCTTAAGCCTGCGGTAAATTTTTGCAGATCTCAAAACGTTTCAGTAGAAAGGCTCTTGTTCGAGATTTATCCATTTAAGTATAAAAATTTATCTTTTTTTTAACCCATCATTCCTACCTTTATAAAAGAAAATCCCTATAATTTTTCCGAGCTCATCTCGAATGTTTTTTTAATTCGTAAAAATTGTAAAAATAAAATTCGGTTACATTTTTTTTGCCTCGATCCAATTTTTTGTTGACATTTTTTTGCTAACAAAAGCGCGACGAATGTTTTGGAAAATTTTGTCATTTCCACTCGAGCGCCTTAAATTATCATTTTTGAATTTTTTTCAACACTTTTGCGAACAAATGAGCGATTGTAATAAAAATTTTGAATCAGCGATACTTACCAACGTAATACCTATCGAAAATGACGACTACCGGTGATTAAATAAGTACAGCGTAAGTACCTATAGTAAATTGTAAACTGGACACGTACGAGTATTTCTCTTTTCTTTTAAAATAACGTATACATATTTTTGAAACTACCTATTCCAAACATTGTTTAAAAAGTGGTCTCGACTCTCGAGAAAAGTGTACTTGGCTCGGAAAGAAAACAATTTCTTACCGAGCTTATTCAGTTTCTCAGAGCACATTAGGTAGTAAGGTAGTATAGGTAAGGTACTTAAAAGTGACAAGCAGAAGGCCGCTATTCGTGTTGTTGATTGCTCCTTTCGTGCTCGTCTGAGCATCGCGCTCGTAGAAAACAAAAAAGGCTTTCTTAGTGTAGTATGTCTACTTCACGCATTTATCGTGAAATTAAACTATTTCAACAAGTTCTTGGCAAATGGAAATGTATAAAAGTGTCTGGTTTCATTTAGAGATGAAAATCATCGACACGCGATTCAAATACACGTAAATCAAAGCGGTCTGAATCGCGAAAAAAAATTGTGGAAAAATTTGAAAAACGAAGCTGGAATCCGGCAAAAGTTGACTTTTAAAAGCGATGATCAGATTAGCGCGAGTAGCTGGAGCTACGAGTACCTACCCATGTACTGTATAGTAAAAATAATAAACAACTTTTATCAACTCACCATTCGAGAAAAAAGTTATAATGAACAGAATCAAAATCCGAAATGTAACCGAATCTTCCATGAAGGATCGAATACTTGGCAAATAATTTCTGCGTAGGTATACGAGGAAGAACCGGCGCGGCGAAGATTTGAAATATCCGCCGAATTCAAATCATATTCGATACGAAAGGAATAGCAAAATGTTTATTTGAAAAAAAAAAGAAAAAGAAAATAAGAAAACACCGCGAAAAAAGTAAATATAATCCAATGGCGAATATCGAACCCGCGTGTACCGATTTTTCGCGCCAAAAATCGAGCGAAATATTGGACGAATTTACGTAATTTACGTACGAAAAACACGCGACGAAATGCGAGAGCGATTAAAAGAGAACCGTGTCGGCGGCAAATTCGAATTCTTCTGATTCAGCCGTAAATCTCGGCTCCAGTTTGAAATATTTGGTGGCGGGAATGTGTCGAAAAGAACGGAAAACGAAAGAGCGCCAACGACGACGACGACGACGACGACGACGACGACGGTGGTGGTGCGCGCGACTCGGCGCGGCTCCCGTAATAGCGCCCTTTTTTCTCGCCGCAAAAGCAGTGGATGCTGATGGTGATGCCGATGCCGATGCCGATGCCGATGGTGCTAGTGCGACAAGAGTATTTTTCGAAAAATTACTATACGAAAACCTATAAAACTGTTGGAGTAAGTTTGGAAATTATACCTCGGATACGTAACGAACTGCATGAGTGTGGTGGGGGGGGGGGGAAGGGGTTGCCAGCCGCCGGTGGACAGCCGCGTTACATGAAATAAAAAGTGGTAATGGGGATGGCGGTGGCGGTGGCGGCGCTCACAGAGACATAGTTTTTAATATCGCTCCGCGAACGACAACGTGCAACGTACAACGTACCTACTGCTCGTAGATGCAGACTGAGGAAGTGAGGAGCGAGGCAGAAGTGCCGGCCGTGGACTCGTGGTGGCGAAAAGGGAAAAAAATATCGAAAGGGAGAGACTGGGTGCCGCAGCGCGTTTAATTGTCGGAACAAATTTAATTTTCGAATTAATTTTACTGGTTGTTTGGGCGCCGAGTGCGGCCTGCGGGGCTCGGCTAATTAGTTAAATAAATTACATTTTTTCATTCACGCCCCGCCCCGCCGAAGCCGAGTAAGGTACTGCGAGTAGTACTCGCCACTCTACACGGGTGAGCGAACGCGAACGCGAACGTATGCGTTACGGTTACGTATGCTGGTGCAGAGCGGGAAAAGAAGAAAAAAAGAAAAACCGGAATTTGGTTGTCGGCCAAATTCTGCCGGCTGCGGCACCAAATTTCCCCGCCTCGCCGCGCCGCGCCGCGCCGCGCCGACCGAGAAAATTTAATGCAGGAAATTTACACTTACTTTTGGTGTAGCGCGGCGCGTCTTTCGGTCCAAGTGTGTTACGTCGAGTGTTACGTTATTACGAGGCTCCGTCTCCTTCTCCGTCTCTCTCTGATCTCTGTTTTTGTGCCCTCTAGCCCCTTCTAGGTTCTAACCAACAAACGACGACGCGACGCGAAAAAGCCGCCTTAATTTATCCGATTAAGCGCGTTATTTAGCCGCATTCCAAGTTGTAAATTATCAACTGTAAACAAATGTACGAGTAGTTAGGTCCTTTTCATTTTTTGCATTTCCTCGCGCAAAATGCATTCTGCTACTCGATGCGTGTTTCCATTTCAATTGACCAAAGTTGAACCATCACTCGAATGACGCGTGATTTTTAGGGTGGCCGTCATTTTCCAAGTTGCAATTTCCCCCTGCCCCCGACCCCCCCAACCTCTCAAAACAGCGACCACGAGTGATAAAATAATTATTGGTCGCTGATTTTTATTTTTTCCTTTTTCGAACAACTCGAGCTGCAGCGCAGCGCGGTGGGCCCCTCACTTTTCAAAAATTTCAAAAAATACAACAACACTGTAAAATTTCAAGTTTTATCATCTCTAAAATAGCAACCCCTCCCCTCCCTCCCTCCCTTCCTTCCTAGAATAACTGAAATTTGTACGTTTCATAATCCTAAAATCAGTTGATTTTGGTCATACGAGTGATTTATGTTGATGCAAATTGTTCACTCGTATACTAACGCACGAGCTCCCTCTCCCCCCTTGATGATTTAATGGTTCTTTTTGATAGTTTTTTTTTTAATGATGATCGCGCGAGTTGAATTTTTTTAAAATTTGTATAAGAAAAATAACGAGCAGATTAAATTTGGTTTATTTAAAATATTCCGGTAGCTTCTGGAAACGGATTTTGGATTTTACTTATCACTCGGAGTCGTGGCGAATCCTTCCTTATTGGAGGAGGAGGAGGAGGAGGAGGA
Organism: Planococcus citri; assembly: GCF_950023065.1. Lineage (NCBI taxonomy): Eukaryota > Metazoa > Arthropoda > Insecta > Hemiptera > Pseudococcidae > Planococcus > Planococcus citri. The sequence goes on along the minus strand of NC_088679.1, from coordinate 83,225,644 downwards.
GGAGTGATGAAGGAGGAGGGGGGACAGAGGACCAGAAGACCAGAAATTCCCATCTCAATATCACGAGCTTCCCAACTGGCCCCCAGTTGACTAAAAAAAGTTCTCAAGTTGATTTTTCGCGATTTTGTGGAATAAAACGGTGAATTTTTAAAACGAAATAAACCTACGGCTCGGTATAAAAACCTCGTAAGTCCGGATTGTTTCAAAAATACTGTTTCTTGTGGTTTCTATAGCAAAAAAAAAAAAAAAACGAGGAATCCGAATTTTAAAAAAACTCGTAAGTCTAAAACGCACCCTAGCGCTCTAATCGGCGAAAATCCAACATTAAAAAACGCGTAAGTCCGTCATACGAGGAAAGTACAAGAATTTCATCAATTGAAAATTTGAAAACCTCGTAAGTCGTCTTTATAGAAACCTCGTATGTCCTTTCAAAGCGCTTTAATCAACTAATTATAATCGATCAACCTATAAAATATCATCAGACCATACCGTTAAAACCCCTGAAATATAATAATGCGATCTAAAACTGCAAATAACAACGTACGAATGTTTTAAACGATTTTTTTGTTCTCCTGAAAAAATTACGATTTTGGACTTACGTGGCGTGGTATTCGTGCCGAGTCATCGAATTTAACGATATCGAATGATAATGCCATTTTTTAGGTTTACAAATTCTCACTTTTTAGTTTTTCTGGTGGGGTCAGCTTGGTTTTCATGGAGGGGGCTAAAGTCGTCGTGAGAGTCTATTTTACTTAAAAGGGACCTTTTAGAGACGATGGAACTCGAAATTTTGAAATTTTAAAAAATTTTCTTCGAACTGTTTTTTTTTAAATTTTTGAAAATTGAAGGGCCCACCGCAACTCGAATTTATCGAAAATGGAAAAAATAAAAAATAGGGAATTATTTTCTCACCAAAGGACACCACTTTGCGGGGTTGGGAGGAGGAAAGACCAAAAACAACTAATTTTAGGACATTCCACATACCATAATATACGGATTTCAGCTATTCTGGGGGGGGGGGAGTCAGCTTGGTTTTCATGGGAGGGGGCTAAAATCGCCGTGAGAGTCTTTTTTACTGAAGGGCTTTCTAGAGATGATGGAACTCGAAATTTTGAAATTTTAAAAATTTTTCTTCGAATTAGGTTTTTTTCAAATTTTTGAAAATTGAGGGGCCCACCGCAGCCCGAATTTTTCGAAAATGGAAAAAATAAGAAATAGGGAATTATTTTCTCACCCGAGGTCACCACTTTAGGGGGTGGGAGCGGAAAAAATCGCACATGTATGGTAGTTAAGTATCACCCTAACGTACTCGTAGTTAGCTACTCGTACTTTACACGCGTGATCACTCATCAGTGATCATTCATCGTGCATGAGATAGGGTGAAGAGGAATGGTTATGAGATGGGTAAACAAATACGAGGAGTACGATATCGGATCGGATATTGATGGAAATAAAATTAGGGTTCAACTGCTCGTAAGTACATACGTCTACGTGTACGTATATAGGCCTACGCGGTACGCGCACTTATACTCGTAGTATAATTTCGATAGCAGCGTGTAAGTGAAATGTAGGTACCTACGTAATACATATATTGGTACATAGATAGATACAGTAGATACGTAAATGGGCGAGCCAGTAGCGCGGCGCGGTGCGGCGCGAACCGATGCAAAGGGGCGTACTCGTACTGTAACTGAAGATAAATCTTGTAAATAATTCGGACAAACGTTACAGCTGCACTTAAGTAATGAGACCAAATGTTGTGAATTCTCGTTCGAATTAAAACGAAACACATCTGCGTTGTTTAGACTGTAAACAACGCGCTGGAATTTATTTGTTTTTCGAATTGATTATTTACTATAAAATGCTTTATTTATAAACTGACAACTTACAGATAATTCTAAAACGATGAGCACACTGCGCATTGTGTGTGTGCGTGTGTATCTCTGCTACTCGTATCGCATCGTACACATTGTTGTACTCGTATTCAGATCGAATCATTTACTCGTTTGCGTTTGTCGAACGAACCGCAAACGCCAAATGTCATTCGTCGCGATCGCGAGTTTAATTTTTCGACATAAAAAACCACTCGAGTTACCTATCATTTTATATTCTACTCAATACTCGTACGTACGTACGTACGTATGTATGTGTATGTAGGTAGGTAGAGCCGGTAGAGGTACATACATATAACGTAGCCTTACGTATGCCGATGCGGCCGTCCGCGTCGAAATGGATTAAATTTTATTGGTAGGTAATTTTTCGCGAATACCGTACCGTATGTCGTATAGCGTATACCTACTCGTCAGCATAGGTGTTCAGCGAGTGATACGAGTTGACAAAACTTGATGTGCCTGAATACAATGTACTCGTATATAGCCTACGCCCAAAACCCCGGTTCGGTGATAGGAATTATCCGCACAAATTTCTCCAATCGCGAATCATTCGGCTAGAAAAGTCACACGGTTGAGGTAATTTGGTAATTTTTGATAGGTACAAAATACGAGTACGTACTACGTAGTTCGTAGTTCGTAGTTCGTACAACGAAAAGACGAAAGGTGAAATTTTCCAAGGGGGGTTTTATCAAATTTGCAGGTAGGTACGAGTATTTATGAAGATATGATTTGAGTAAGCGGGTTGTACGTAGAATTTCCCACGTAAAATATCAATCGCCGTTGGAGTTTATTTCACTATGGCGGCCAGAGCCAACCTCAGGGAGTGCTTGGACCCTCAGGACTGGCCATGCCCAACTGCCCATGGCCGGACCTGCTGCTATACGGAAGCAGGCCATTCGCATCCTTCCCCAAGAAAGCGCTGTCCTGACAAGTATCCGAACGCAGCTGGAGCTAAGCTACCAGAGCATAGGCACCCAACGACCGAGTCAACCAATGAAGCAGTTGCAGCCAAGGCCAGAGATCCGCACCAGACAGATTCCCGAAAAGGACCAGCAACCACCGACCACCGCCCGCAACAAACCACCAACGAAAATGAGAAAGACAAATTTACCCACGACCAGGAGTCTACCAAATTTTATTCGAGTTACGAGTATTTAGTTTAGAGGAGTTAAAAGAAAATACGAGTATTGTTTTTACTAGTATAAGAAGAAAAGCCTCAGTTGAAATTTGTAAATTAGGTATGAGACCGATGATCCGGGGAAATCTGATAAAACGTAACGAGTAAATTGTAAGTTAGGTGCAGATTCCTCGGCGAGTCAAAAAAAATAAATAAAAAGTCTATTTCACTCGAAATGGACTTTTTAGAGATACGAGTAATGGAACTTTCAAAATTTCAAAATTTTACGGCGAATTTGTACTTTTTGAAATTTTTGAAAATTGGGGAAAATAAGAAATAGGCTACGGAATTATTTTACCACCAGAGGTCACCAGGTCACCACTTTTTGGTTTGGGAAGGGGGGGGTGGGATCCCGACTTTGAAAATAAGCACCACCCTATGTACGAGTACGTACAAAACTGCGCTTCAATTTCTCCATCACTTGATATACTCGTAGCCAAAGCTATGTAGGTACCTCTATCTACCTAACAGTAAGTAGTACGAGTAAGTACTATTGTACCTAGGTGAAATTGGGTGACGCCGTCAATTTTGTAAATTAGGTACACTTTGGCTGGCGCGTGGCGCATGGCGCAAAGATGAAACCCGCACGTACGAGTACGTAGGTAAGCGCAGGTAATACATACTCGTACTCGTATTACATACGTAAACGAGCTGAATTAAAAGCTTTATTATACTTAATCTCGAACATCAGAACATGATGTAGTCTATAGTGTAACTTTTTAACTCGATCTTCTTCTTCATCCTTCTTCTATTCACACTTGAAATGAAAAATAGAATAGGTATAAACGTAAAGTTGCAGCTTAGTACGCTTCATTAACCTTAACAACGCATCCACTCGTCGTACGTCGTACGTCGTACGTTGTACGTCCTACGTCTACGTAGTACGAGTACGTAGACGTACCACCAGTCCTGCACCCCCACCTGCATCTGAATCTGCATCTGCATGAGCATGAGCATGACGTGAGTGAGAAAGAGCTGCTGTTCTTTTGCTTTGTACCTACTTGTACGATAGTCTGTTAGTTATACTCGTACGTAGTTACTACGTATAATACGTACTTACATAATTTATGTAGTTAGCTTGCTGTAGCTATATCTCGCTTACACACTGCGCCGCGCCGCGCTGTGTTTAGCTAACTAAACGTATAGTTACTACCCCATATAAGTATAGGTATCTTATTTGCGATCGTTGTACGAGTAGGCCTAAACGTTTTATTCTCGCGAGCTTATCTATGCGGTAGCACGCTACATTTCGTACAGAATAAAATTTCATCGATACAATTTGCACTCTTTACCTATACCTAGACCTAGACCTAGACCTAGACGTACATTACGTTTAGGTACGAGTACCCAGTACCCACTACCCAACTACCCAACTACCCATATTCTCAGAGAGGTGGCCTTTTCAACTGTCAATATAAAATATAGACGCTTCACTTACGATCGCATATTTTAATATTCGTAGACGCGGCGCGATGTTGCATTCATTTCTACGTACGAGTACCTACTACCTATCTAAGTACCTACTAAGTATGTAGTATGTACTTGCTGCATTCTCGTATTCGCTTCTACGCCCGTCGCCCGTCGCATCGCCCGCCCATTTAGCCCATGCGAACTTTAGGCGAGAGCATCGAAAAGGCTGTACTGTACCTATTCATTTTTTTTTCAATTCGAACCCTTTCCTTATTCCACAGACAACCCGCGGCCATGTATTTCTGTATTTCTTTTTTTTTCGAAAAAATTTCCAAATTCAAATTACTCGTACCTACCTACCTATATGTTTGCGGAAAATTTCTTGGCCCCTCGTGTGAACTGGACGTGGGACGGTCCGGGAGCTACTCGTAGACCCGGCTCGGCTATTACGAGTATATTATAGATTATAGCCTATAAACGGACGAAATTAATTAGGGCAAAAAAATAGGCGGCGCCGCGGCCGGCGGTAATCGACTACGCGTCGCGTATCTCCTGCGGAATGAGTTACTCGTATTTTCGAGAAAATCGCAACTCGGTCTGCCGGTGCAAAATCAAAATCCCATTTCGTTTGGTAAACAGTAAACAGCACTAAAACATCGACAAGTGGACACTTGTATACCAGTGTACGTATACGATTCGTAATTCGAAAAACGTTCTCCGTTCGAGTAAGTACAAATACGAGTACGAGTACGAGTACGAGTATCAAAGACGACGACTTAATTTGCATGGGAAGCGGACGAGCGGACGAGCAGTCGAGCAGTCGAGCTTCTCTCGGTAGTCGGTAATCGCGCGGGTCTACAATCGATTAAACCTGACGCGCGCGTTATTTATCAAAATTTTCATCTCAAGTTTCCAAAAGCAAACAACCATCCCTTCTTTTTGGCGAAAATTAACGCGAATCAAAATTTAAACGCGCAAAAGGAAAGAAAACGAAAACGAAAGCGGAAGTAAAATATGTACAATTAGAAACCTACGAGTATACGTGTAGGGTATCTTATATTGAAAAAAATAAGAGAAAATTCCGAGTGCTTTTAAATACGCTTACTCGTACTCGTACACGCGAACGTGGGTAATTCGACCATGTTTTTTACACTTCAATCGGGATGCCATGCCATGCCATGCCATGCCACAGCCTACAATAATCGTAAAAATTTAGGAAATTGAATTTTTTCGACTAGCACCGAGTCGAGTCGGGTCGAGTCGAGTAGAGCTTATTCGAACAAAATAATTGTATTATGTAGAAGGCAAATATGGGTACAAAGTACAAATACGAGTAGTCGAGTACCCAGTACCCACGCTTAATACGACATTTCAGATATACTATGTAGGATTGAATTACTGAAAATCGCGTAATTTTTGGATTTTCAAAACTTGGCCAAAAATCAAAAAGTCATCGGGCAGCAGAAATTTTTCTTACGGGTAGACGGATTATACCTATAGGCTACCTATCTTTGAAAAGATCCATCACTCCTCGTGATCGAAATGAATACCTAATGGAAAAAATACGTAGCACGTAAACGTACGAGTATATACTTTATTTCGAGCATTATCAATCAATTCAATTCGTGTGAAAGCAAAAATTGAAAATGAATCGAGTTTCGGAGTTGGATCGAATATCGAATGGGAGTAGTGGTCTAGTAGTATTCGCCCACGACGCGACGCGACGCGACGCGATCGGGGTGTTTCCAAAATACATGTACCGGTAAGTGAATTCGACAATTTTTTTGGCAAAATTAATTGAAAACGAAAGAATTTTATCGATGTACCTATTCGTACCTACGAATACGTAGGTAAATACGTATCTTGTTCGAATCGCGAGTATTTCATAAAAATACCATACCCGCCCGCCGCCCGCCTTAACTCTCGTATTGGTTGCGCGATAATTTGTTACAGTAATGGCGATAAATTAGAATTTTTTTAAAAGAACACGTCCGCGTCTTTTTTGGAAAATGTACGTAGAAGGGTAAGGGGGACTGGGCTAGGTGGAAAAGTGATGAATCGCGCGGTTCTAGTCACATTTTGATTAATCTGGCGGGTTCGAGGTGAGCGGCGCAGGGCGCACCATACTTTCGCGGTGCTGATGGCATGGCATGGCGTGGCGTGGCGTGGCAGCGACTCGCCAAGTAAATAGATTACTTTTTTCGAGTTGATTGCGTTCTTAACTTACTCGTACTCGTAAGAAAGTTCGATTAGCTTTTTTCTTCTCCTTGTCTCGGGTTTTCGGCGGTTTCGGCGGTTTCGACGTCGACGAGGTATTTCGTCTCTATAGATGAATTCTATGAACGATGACGGGCGGCGTGCGATAGAAATGGATAGCGATTTTACCCTACTTACTAGGTACCCTCGAACACAATTTTGAATCATGGTTAACGGTTACCGGTTACCGGTTAGGTATGCCGCGATGCCGCGATGCCGGTGAATTGAAGCGGAAAAAAGTGACTGCGAAAATGGTCAAGATGTTGAGAGGTGAAGAAAATCTGAAAATCAGATATACGAGTACGTTACTTACCTGCGTATATTAATAGTGGTTTACGATTTTTTTTTTTTTTAAATTATTATTACAAGGTCGCCTTTTCGAATGGGTACCGAAGTAGGCCTACCCTATTAGGCCTATGCGAGCGATACACCGCACAAAAAATGAAAATCTAGTAAAAATCGACGTACAGTACAAGTACGAGTACTAAACACTAAACAGTAAACTGACCTCTGTAACCTTCATCGTACCTCTACCTACCTACCTATTTCTCTATGCTCGTGTACTTACCATTAATTTCATTAGGAACGCAGAATGAACGCGAGGCGAAAGCATGCCGCGTGCCGCCGCCCCTCAGAAATTTCAAGTTTCAACCGAATAAAACGAATAAATGTCTCTAACGGAAAAAAATATATACGTATATAACGTCTTGTTAGTAAAAAGAAAAAAAAGAAGAAAAGAAGAAATATCATTCGTAAATTGGATACATACCGTGGCGGAGTTTTAGCAAATTAAAATTCCTTAATGAGGCCTTAATTTGAAAATTTTTTGCATTCGCGATATAGCGATGTGGTAAAATTCTACTCGCTCGTGTAAGTTGTAAAATTGGTCGTCGTCGTCGTAGTAGTAGTGGTAGTGGTAGTGGTAGTGGTAGTGGTAGTGGTAGTGGTAGTGGTAATCGTACAGATTATTAGCGAGTGTAAAAATGATTCGAGTATTGGTCGTTGGAAAGAAAAATTATTCGTCGAGAAAATTTGTCGAATATTGAAAAGGCGAATACGAAAATTTCAAATTGGGTGATATTTTCAATAGAATCGGATGTATACCGTATGTACTCGTAGTAGGTAGTAGAGGTAGCTAATATTGGTGCAAATATGCGCGGGGGAGTGACAATAGTTGTGTTGAGGGCGACAAGGATGCTGACAATGTTACTGTTACCATACACTTTATTACGTATGTCGTATGTACTTTTACTCGTATGTAGAAAAGTAACGTGTACAAGTCAGAGACAGTCACCAGCAGAAAGCAGAGACGCAGAGAGCAGAGAGCAAATGCATCGAGACGATGCGATGAAAGTGTTTGCCTGTTTGCGCAACGTCGAAACGTCGAAACGTCGATGCTGCCGAATCGCGGCGCAAAAATCTACCTTACCTATGTATGTATGTACCGTACCCAGTACCCGCCCGTGTGAAATAGTCGCAATCGACAGTCGTCGTCGTCGTCGTCGTCGATTCGCATTTTAAAACTTGTAAACCAATATTTAGAAGAAATTGTTGGAAAACGTTGCGCGGAATTTCCAACTTTATCGTACGATACGAGTAGGTACGATTTTTATGTCGCTGCTCGTATCGTACGTGTACTCGCAGCGAGCACGCATGAAAACGTAAAAAGAAATTACGACCTGGCGCAAAGGTACATACGTATCAAGCTCCTTCGTACGAATACGAGTATACGAGTATACTAGTATAGCTGAGGGGTCTCCGGTTGTTGGGTAACTGGTAACTGAGTCAGCTCAGTCAGCTTCATACGAGTACGAGTATAACCGTTCTTTTGTTTTGTATTTTTCTTTCTTACTGGTAGATATACTCGTATGTGTATTCGTAGGGCTTATTGCTCTCAGCTACGCGTAACGCGTAACGCGTAACGCGTAACGTGTATTTCACACCAGTAACAGGCGAGAACAGACAAAGGTTTCATCCTACTAACTACGAGTATAGGTACTCGATACTTACCGTAAGTACAGACATCAAGAGGGTGTTGCTGTTGCTGCAGCTGTAGGTAATAGGTAGGCATTACCTAGCAGACAAAACGAGAAATGAGAAAATACGAGTAAATTTGTTAACGAATGGAATGAAAAAAAAAATCTGCGCACCTAATTTACCCCGTAGTACCTATATGTACTACCTAATGTACTACCTATACGATATCGGAATTTCAAATAGCGAATTTTTTATTTACCCCAATCAAGTTGCGATGGCCTTCAAAGGAAAGGAGCCAGTAAGAAGCAAGATTGTAATAAATGGAAAAATCATCGAACAGGTCAACAATTTCAAATACCTGGGAAACAGGTTATCGTACCGTGGGGGAAGTAGATGTTGGTGGAAAGATTGCAAAGTTCCTGAGAGTCACAGGACTGATAAATAGGACCCTGAGAAGCAGTAAGGTGCGAAAAGAAACAAGATTGAAGGTGTACAATACCCTAGCAATACCAATGATGACGTATGGAAGCGAGGTATGGGCACTGAAGAAATCTGATAAAAGAAGAATAACGGTAGCAGAGATGAAGTTCATGAGGAGAACGGCAGGGGTGACTCTCAGAGACAGAGTCCCATCCGAGAAAATAACAGCAGATCTCGGAGTGAAGCCAGTCATGAAGAAGATAAAACAGTATAGGAAAGATTGGAGAAATCATGTCAAAAGGATGGAGGAAACAAGATCACCAAAACAGGTCCTCCAATATACACCAACGGGGAAGAGAAGCAGAGGGAGACCAAGGAGGAAACTCACGGATACCTCAGGCTCATCCTCAACAGGTTCCACACCGCAGCAGACAGGCCAATAGGCCTACCGCTTATAAGGAAACGACGACCAAGTTGCAAAGGTACGAGTACTCGACTACTCGTATTAGGGTGGATCGCGAAAAAACCCTGTTTCAGTGTTTTGGAAAAATTCGCCCCGTTCCTAAAAGACAGTATTTGGGGTCCGAGACTCTTTTTAGGATGCTACTCGTTTGTTAGCGCGGATGAAAGTAAGGGGAGTGTTTGGAGGGTGAGCGGGAGGGGTTATATGTACCTGGCTATTACTTCTTAATAATCTACTTCTTGAATTATCAATCTTTGAAGACTTAGGCCCTCTCTTCGCTCAGACCTGTTGGTTTTTCTTTTTCAAAATCAAACTTTCTAAAAATTTATTAGCCTAGGTACCATATTCGATTCGCGCTTGAAAAATGTTTTATCAAAAAATAAACTCCTCGCGTAAAAAAATGATTTTTTCATCTATTAAAATACGAATTTCTCGCACGTTTGAGACTTGTAAAAATTGAACGACGAAAACGAAAATTTTATGCGCGTCAAGATACGAGTTGGTATAGGCTATCAGAAGACCTACTTACCTGTAATGTCAACTGGCGGAATCGTTTTCTCATCTTTCGTTTTATTCGGCAAAATTGGTATTTTTTCTCATATCATTCGGCAAATTTTCAGTTGTACCCCCTCCCCACACCACCCCACCAACAGAACCTTTAGTTTCATCCCCGATTGTAAGTTTTTGCACCGAAAATTGAAAAATTGAGAAGAAATTATCCGCTGCAGAAAACGAGCAAAAATATTTTTAAATAATCGTTTTCTCCTTCAAATTTAAACCCCAAAAATTGAAAAATGTAAGGGTCATCGCTCTCGAGGAACCTCTTCGTTCGTATTAAATTTCAAGTAGGTAAGGTACATCGGTTGAACAGGGCTGTCGGCTGTGGAGAGCTGATGCGAGCCGCGTGGGCTAATAACACGTTGGGCCCTATATGTTTATAGCGGAAGCTACCTATATCGAGATTTTTGAGAAAGCATGTAGGAGGAGTGACGGGGGGGGGGGGGGGTGGGGGTGTCGAATGAAAATTTGTCGACTGATGTAAAGAAAAATATCAAGTTTACCAACACCTACTCTCTAAATTTGAAACAGTGAAATTTCACCGCTTAGCAGTCGCGACGTTTCGCCTTTTTAAAAGCGGTAGTTTTTGACTGCACAACAGTAAAAAATCTACCGAATTGGTTAGTCAAAATGATTTTTTACTCACCAATTCGGTAGATTGTTCACTGTTTTGCAGTAAAAAACTACCGCTTTTAAAAAGGCGAAATGTCGCGACTGCTAAGCGGTGAAATTTCACTGTTTCAAATTTAGAGAGTATAGATACGTACCTAGGTAGCCTATACCTACCGATATAGGTAATATTCGTACGCCTTATGAAATTTGTTTTGATTTTAGGAGGCCTCGAAATGCGAAATTTGTTTAGGTATCTTATAAAAGGAGAAGCTTTTGAAAATTTTCATTTCGAAATGCCTAAAACGATTTTTTTACGCGGCGAGTATATTTTTTGGTTTTTAAAATTGTAGAATTTGAACTAACGTACCTACGTATCGTAACGAGGTATTTTTTTAGGAAGTTGATTTTGAAAAAGAAAACAGAACAGGCCCGAGCGAGGGTGAAAGCTAAACATGCTGAAGTTACATAGGTACGAGTAGGTACGTCTTGAAATGGCAGAAAACGCAGATTTTGGCGGATAGCCCTCCTTTTTGGAAAATTCTCAGATAGCTGACCAGTGATTTTGAACGATCTGATTGAAATGACGTTGATAAAATTGTGCCTGTTGGCTGTTTGATTGATTTTAGTACTCGTAGGTCGTACGCGTAAGTATCTATATAATTTGAATTGGATTTTTATACCCTGCGATGCGTCGATGTCGATATCGTACGAGTGTCGAGTATGTACAAGTTTTAATCAGCTGAAGAGATGCCGCTCACGGATAATGCTTGTTTGAGATTACAAGGGTTGAGCGCGTGTTTGCCCATGTTACGAGTTCTCGTATACCATGTACACATACATGTACATGGTACACTACTACGCTAGTGTAGGTGTAGGTGTAGGTGTAGGTGTAGGTGAAGACTGAAGGTACTAGGTAAGTAGCTGGTAAGGTACATACATATTTGTTCACACGTATCCGTCGCGTCGCGTCGTCCTTAACACTATCGATATGCTTATTGCTTATACAATATACAATATACAATTTATACTTACACATAGGTATAGGTACTTTTTCAACATTTCGCGAGCAGAATAAAGAAATCATTCGAAGCGAAAGAAAATTTGTTTGAAAACTTGTCTTTAAAAAACTATCGGTAGAGAAATTACACGTATCGTACGTTGGTACCTATACCTTCCACCTATTTTGTAGGTAAGTACGGTAGCTAGGTACCTGTATTTTATATGTAGGTATGTATGTCTATGTACCGTGTACCGTGTACGTACGAGTACTTATGTACGTATACTTTATTGGAAAGCTGAGTAGAAAATTTTCAAAGTGGAAAATTTTTATAACCAATAAGTAAGCGTGCGAGGTGCCCTATTTTTCGAGCAAATTCATTCCTTCAGCGATTCCTTTTTCGTCGTCGTCGTCGACGTCGAAGAAGTAGAAGTAGAAGAAGAAGAAGAAGAAGAAAAAGAAAAACTAAATAAATATCGCGAATAAATGAAAAAGTCCACGTATACGATTTGACATCTCTTAAACGCGCGAAAAAGAAATAGTAGAAAAAGAAACCATTTACGACTTCTTTTTATATACTTACGAGTAAGTGTGAAAAACGAATATTCCTACACGCGGCGGCGGCGGCGGCGGCGGCGACGGCGGTGGCAGCATCGTCACTGCACAGCGTAGCAAAGGCGTTTTGGGCAAATTTAATTTTTCTCATTTTCGTACTCTTTGAATGTACGAGTAGTAAAAACGTCGGGACGCAATTAAAAGGGGAGAAAAAGGCGTCAATTTGAACGAATACAGGTACACGTCTACACGTCTACACGTATAGCGTATAGCGTATACCTGCAGCGGAAATACGGTAGAAATAAAAAAAAATTAATTTAGAATTTCATCTCGAGCAGCGTTTAACGTAGGCAGGCAGGCAGGCAGGCAGGCAGGTGGGGGAGGGGTTTGCTTAGAAATGCGACTAGTAGGTAAGGTACGTAGACATATGTACGTCTCTCTACGTAGTACGTACCAAGTATACATTTATAAGGTATACGGCATACGCAATACGAGTACACGGGCCAACTTTCGGACCAGCGAGCGTATAGCTTTTAGCTTTCAGCTTTCAGAAAAACTGACGCGCGAATTGGTATTTTTACCGCTTCGATTTAAAAGTTTAAATGGTTGTCGGTAAGTTTTGCCAAGCGACGCGAGGGTGAGGGTGAGGGTGACGGTGGCTGGTGGCTGGTGACTTACTAAAAGTCCGACATCTGCTTTCGAGCACGGCGCGGCGCGGCGCGGCGCGGCGACCACTCGGACTCGGGACTCGTTTGAGGGGGTTTTACGTAGGTACATGAAAATTGACTTTTTCCGTACAACTTTCTGCTGCGCTTATATGTGTTTGTGTACATCACGTGTGAACTAAAATCTTTCGATTTACGTATCAGCATTAACCATTAGCTAGCTTCGGCTTTGCCATTCTTTTATTATTTTTCCCTCGTCCGTTTCTCTTTCTCTTTCTCGCGTTAGCGTTTGTTGTGGTCGGCTGGTCGCTTCTCGACTCTCGTAGATGAGCTTTCTTGACGCCATTTTGCGCGCTAAACGTAATTTCAAACAAGTTTGCAAACGGCTATTTGATTTGCGAGGTTTTGTCGTCTTCGTCGTCGTTTTGCGCTGTGATGGGCTGAGAATTACTCGTATTGTCGCCGTTCGATGCGATTGCGGCATTACGATAGTACCTAGAGCCTAGACCTACTGCTGCATTCTGTGTAGTGTCCTAGTGTGTACGAGTATATCTATATACCTACGTATGTAGATTGTAGATTGTTGGGGTTTTTGTTACGAGTATGTAGGTATGTACCTACTACCTACTTGTATAATTATTCCTTGGCGGTGTTTGAAAGAAATGAAAGATGTAAATGCGCGATATGAGAGCATTTTTTAAAAAATCATCTTTGTTTGGTGAGAAAAATGTTTTGGCGGAATGAGGAGCGCGAGCGTATACCTACCGACAGTACCGACTACCGTAGGTCGCGGTCGTAAATTTGCAGACATGCAGAAAACGCATGCAGGTATTCTATGTACTCGTACATTGTACGATACGTTACGAAAACGACTGCTGAGTGGTGAGTGGTGAGTGCTCTGTGCTGAGGATGGTTGGCGAGTGTAGACGCAGGCGGTGGCGGTGGCGGAGGCGGAGGCGTAGGGATACACCGATACAGTTACCTAAGACGAATTTTCGCACCACCAAAGCCAGCTTTAACGCTTCGTTTACGCGTATTGGGATTGGCGTACTTTACACAGTACACACGAGTATAAGCGAACAAGATTCCGGATTCGGATTCGGATTCGGATGCATAACAGTGGAAGCAGATTCGTCGTTTGATTAGGCGTAGAATTCATTACCGAAGCAGCGCAGCGCAGCATAGATAGGTGTAGTTGTACAGCTACACAGTACACACACATCTCTCGTAGGTATATCAAATTAGCGCCAACGACGACGACGACGATGACGACGAGCAGGCAATTCGTCAGAGCGTGTTGGAGATGAGTAATTACACTGACAACTGTATCATGCTATCATGGTTATACTCGTACATACGATAGATATGTATACACATACACATAAATGTATGTGTATGTGTATACACGCGAGCGCGTTTAAACGAATTTAATTGTTTACATTGTGTAAGATAGAACTTATGTTTATATTTAAATTTGCCAAAGCTTCTTAAGAGTTGTCTTTGTTCGTTTTCGTTTCCTTTAGCCGTGTGTTTTTCATTCTACTCGTATTCCAACGTTTCTCTCACGCTCACCACCACACCACCGTGCAACGTGCAGCGTGCTCTGTACTCTCTGGCTCTCTTCTCCTACGACTACGACTACGACTACGAGTAGATACGTATACTCGTATAAACACAGCTAGTTTCCGTTTCGTACATCTTTTCCTTGCCAATTGTCTTTCTCTCTTTTCAAACCCTATCTGAACCCTCTCTCCCACTCCCCCTTTCTCTTTCTTCTCCTCGCTGCTGTACGCTTTTCTCCCTGCAGCAACCGACATCCTAAGACTTCGGTATGGTTTAAACTTTTGCAAAGCAGCATTCTTCTGCCACCCCCTCCCCACCTCCCCACCTCCCTCATCGTGAATTCGTCTCCAAAATACAAACCAGATTCCTTGTAACTTTATCCTTTTTAAATAAATTTAATCATAATTAACGGGTACCACTTTTAATGAAGTCGTCGCCATCGTCGAGTAAAATGACATTTAGCGTTATTAAAATCATACTCGTCTTCTCGCTCCCTCTCGCTCTCTAACTCTAAGACGATGCTACGCGACAGCCAGCGTTAGCGTTATTTGTAATTCACTAATTTGCTGTTTTACAGGCTAAATACCTCGTTCTCGATTTCTTATCAACGAGATCTCCTTTCAATATACGTACCTACTTACCAGTTATTGTATTCGTACACTCGTACTCGTACTCGTAGATATAATGTATACTTGGGAAAGATTATCATTATTGTAGCTTCTGCCTTTTATCGAAAAACAACAGGGTCTTTTTAGAGATACCTGATATAGACGTTAAAATTTTAAAATTTTTACAGCGAATTTGTACTTTTGAAAATTTTTGAAAATTGAGGGGCCCGCGCCGTAGCCCGTGTTTTTCGAAAATGGAAAAAATAAAAAATAGCCTAAGGAATTACCAATTTTCTCACCGGCGCGGCGCGGCGCGGCTGAGGTCACGTCAGCGTCACCACTTTGGTGGTTGGGAGCAGAAGAAATCGCAAATTGAAATCGGGCGTAGTTTTGCGATTTCTTCGAATACGTGACAGGTGGCTGGCGCAGCGGTTGCATTAAATTTTGAATTGCTCGGGAGTACGCGCATTTCTTTCTATCGTCTAAATTTTTTTCTCTACCTCTATAAGTACGAGTAAATCAGGCGAATAGATACCTACGTCAATTGTTTCGCAACTTTATCAATTGCGCTATTGTGGTTATGGCGAGTATCGAGTCATATTTGTGCCGCCGTACATAAATGTTATGGCGAGGGGCGAGGGGGGAGTCGGGGTAGGATATCATCTGTCTAGGAACTTGGGCAATTAAGTAGGTATACTCGTACGAGTATGTCGACTTTTCGAGCGTTTTTTTTTTTCAAAAATGAAAAGGAAAAAAAACAATTTCCAACGGTAATAAGCATCTATGTATTAGTTTTCGATTGTGAATTATTCATTTTTATACGATACATGTGGCCGGAGTTTACTCGTATTGCGCTCTTCAGTTGGTGTATTTTTGTTTCTGTTCGTATAGCTTGCTAATTTTTGGTATATTTCATCATTGTACTCGTACTACGTAGCCGTAGCGGATACGTAAACGCCAAGCGGTAAGGCGCGAGGCGTAAGGGTAATAGTATTGGAATAATTCATATACTCGTACTCGTACTCGTATACAATATACTCGCACAATTATACTCGTACATTCGGGATAGTTTTCAATATATCATATTTTTAAGCAACTTATTCCATAGTTATTAAGTACCTACATAGTTGGGCGTATTTGTTTCCTTAGCGGTATATCGGCTAAACGCCGCGCCGCTCCCTCTGTCCCGTCCGGACAAAAAACAAAAATAGGCAAACGTGCAGATTTTCTCGATTCTCGATTCTCGATTCTCGATCTGTGTGTGTCGTGTGTCTCTAAACTTTGGGCGGCGCGGCGCGGCGTTCAGCTTATGAATTATTGAGTTGTTATTATTACGTATACCCAGAGCCAGAGCCAGAGCCAGAGCCAGACCTAGCGCGCTTGAATAACACGACCTGACTGACGGCCTCGTCACCACGTGTGTCCGTGTACGATATATTGTGTAGTGTGTAGTGTGTATAGTGTACCTCTCTGCTACACCTCTGTGAATATATGCACTACCTATACAATATACATAGACATACATATACTGTAGCTGTACGTTTACAAGATAAATAGTGTATTTGATTTTCGCCGCTATACAAAAATTAATCCCCAATGTAAACTAATTAATATGGATTCATTTAACTTTAAAATGAACCATACGAACGTGTTCGAACATCTAGAGCTACACACAGACGCACACGCACACGTTGGTACTACTCGTAGGTAGGTCAGGTAGAGGTACGAGGTACGAGTACGACATCATCAGGAAATAAGTTAGTTAAAATTGTCAACTGTATAGCTATACCTACCACTACCTAATGTTTAATGTATTAACGCCTGATACGAGATACTCGTACATACATACTCGTACCTTACCTAGGTACGTATCAGTTATCACTCAGGTACCTCGACCTACCTATACAATATACCAGATACCTACCTACATACTCGTATCTAGCTAACTAGCTTTTTTGTAGGCACGGCCGCGGCATCGGCACGAGTACTCGTAGAAAGAACATACGAGCTCACTCTGCCTGATTGTCAGTTTTGAGAAATTAGCGACATTTTTCATCGAGTGATGCGCGGATTACGAGTAAGAGTAATTCTTCGTTTTTTTTCCTCTCGTCTCGTCTCGTCTCGCCTCGCCTCGCTTCGATGTGCTGTCATCTTCGCGCGAGGTCTTCGAGAACCGAGAACGAGGTTATTTTTCAAATTTACTCGTACACATACCTACATACGACTACGAGTAGGATCTTTCGCGGATATTACGTATGTAGGGTAGGTATAGGTATGTACATACATATTTTTTCTGTGCAAACGCAACGGTAATTATGGTGAGAGTAAAACGTACGGTAGCCGAAATTCACACATTTGCCGTTGGTTGTCACTTGTCAGTCAGTCAGTTTTTAGACAGCGTCGTTTAAGAAGGCGATTGCGATTGCGATTGCGATTGCGATTACAATAAATTGTTCAAAGTGTTCGTTTTCGATTTCAACGAAGAATGTCGAATTTCATCAAAATTGCATCCGCGCAAATGCGATTTTTTGACTTACCTAATTGAAATACCTATACGAGTATCCTACGAGTATACTCGTAAAAATGGACAATCATTCCGAAAATGAGGTTTTCATTTTATTTCCAAAGTTTTTGGTTCGGCTTTCATTTTTCGGCATCAATTTTCACGCTAATGATACGATTTTTAGGGATTTTCTAGGTACGCTTAATATTTCTCACTTTTGAATTTTAGCTACCTACTGGCTACTTTTAGTTTTCGATTTCATTTTCAGCGATCAGGATTTTAGCTACGCTTTCATTTTTCGTTTAGATTTTTGATGCGCAGATTTACCGAGTTTTCAGTTTCAGTTTTCACTTTTTTATCCAATTTAAAGAATTTCCGATCTTACGAGTATCGTCGGGTTTTCGAATTCCATGTTCGGAATCGTAAATTTTCGTTACGAGTAGATATCAGTTTTGCGCTTTTCACCGCCAATTTTCATCTTTCGATTTTATTTTTAGTTCGTACATTTTAGCTCGAGTTTTTTATTTCTCTTCTAGTCGTTCGTTTCATTTTCAGTTTTCCATTTCAAAAAATTTATAAGTAGCCTTAGCCTACCTACCTAGGTACATATGTATTTTCTCTTTCGTTTTCAGTTTATAATTTTATTTTCGGCTGTCAATTTCGGCTATCTGTTTAGAGTTTTCGATTTCTTTTCAAGTTTTAAATTTCGCTTTCAGAATGTCGGATTTCATTTTCGGGTTCTTATTTATTCGCGTAGTTTTCAACTTGATTTTTAGTTTTAGTTTTAGTTTTTTCTTTATTACGTTTTCAGAGTTTTCAATTATCACCTACTCGTGTACCTATTTGTCGGAATTTTAAAAAAGTCTGGCAAAATATCAGAAAAGTCATTCTCGAAAGTTTGAAAGGCGTGATTTTCGTGCGAGGAGTCGTTGATTTGTTTTCCCAAGTCTGACGCGTGACGTAGCGCCCCCCCCCAGTTTTCGAGAGACAACTTCGTGTCGATTGATCGGGTTTCCTCCAAGTTTTTCAAAGCTCGACTAATGTCGGATAGTCGACTGGATTTTTTTTTTCAAATTTTCAAAAGTCAATCTCACATCGATCGATTGGCGTTTTTTCTCCGGATTTTTCAAAATCTAGTGAAACGCCAGCCCAAGTTTTCGAAAGTCAGCGTCTCTAAAAGTAAATTAATTCAACAAAAATACAAAAAATTTCGTTTTTTTAAGCGCAACTTGTAAAAAATTTCACTTTTTTCCCAAAAATTGAGCCCCTAAAAGTTCATTTTTTTCGCCTAAAATTACCAAAACAAACGTCCGCGTCCCACTTTTTGCCAAAAAATTGAAAAAAGCGAGAAGATCTGGTGAAAAAATATCGCCTTTTCAACGATGATTACCGAATGGTCTCGCTTTTTGCTAAAATTATCAAAGTCTTTCCTTTTTAACAAAAATGTTTGCTTTTTACGTAAAATTATTACGTACCGAGTTTTACTTACTCGTACCTGTCCTCTTAAAGTTACCTACCTACCCAAAAGTCTCGCATTTTTGCAAAAAGTTGCCAAAAAGTATAATTTTTGTTAATACCCATTACGCATTACGTAATAGGTAATTTCCAGAAAGTCCTGCTATGGCGAAAATTGTCCAAGCCTCGCAACTTTGCCGCTGAATTAGCTTATTAGTGTTGAAAAGTTAAGTTTCTTGCCAAAAATTTTTGAGACGCGCTCCCTTTAGTTGAAATTATTATTGTACCTATTAGGAGTCTCGTTTTCTGCAAGAAATTTCAAAGCGGGTTGCTTTTTGTCTAAGTTGCCAAAAATTTTCGTTTTTTCCCAAAAATAAATAGAAACTTTTGTTTTGTTTTTTTTTTTTGTACAAAAAATTTCAAAAAGCCGCATTGCTCCAAAAGTTGTCTCGATGTGTCTTTTTTGCCAGAAATTATAAATTGCTTAAAAGCCCTTTCTTCCGCTGAAATAACTGTAAAAATTCTGGCTTTTTGCCGAATTTTGTCAACATTCTCATTGTGTTGACCAAAATTGCCAAAACTACTCGTTTTTTTTTTTTTTGTTTTTTTTTCATCAAAAACTTGCAAAATCGTTCAACTCGCGCATTCGTGTACGAGTAACCGTTACCTAGTCTTTGAAAAATGAAAATAAAATACGAGTATCATTTCGAGGGGGAAAACGGCAGATTTGAATTTTGATCACGCGGGTGTAAATGTAAAATATTTTTTCTGACTCCGAGCACCAAGTACGAGTACTAAAAACGCGGCAGTCCAATCGGTCGTAGGTACCGTAGGCCAAGTACTCGTATGTACATATTATGTGTATGTACTCGTATCTGTAAAGAGAGAGTGACATAGACGTAGACATTGCATTTGCTGCCTTCTCGTACTTTTTGTATTGTGTACGTTGTACGTGCGAGTTTCACGTGTGTTTGTTTATCTACTCGTACGTACACCGAACACCGAAATAAGTAAGTAGGTAGGTAGGTAGATAGATATACACTATACAGTATACACATCAAGTCCGTAGGTACCTACTTGTTTTCATCGGATTTTTATTTCGTCTTAAACGACGCGACGCGATTCACATCGTAGTCGTACTTACTTACATAGTCTTATGAAGTAAGTATCGCATTGGGGATTACAGGGTAATTCATCGATTATCGATTAGACCATTAAGGTTCGTCGTCGTCGTCGTGGTCGTGGTCGTGGTCGTTAGTCGTTACCACAATTAATAGCTACTGAGAAGGTTATTTAACTGCAGCATGTAAGCGTAAGCTGCCCCCATCAACGCGATGATATTTCGCAATTCGCCGACAAATAAAAACTTTTGATTTGGCGCGCTACGAGACTCGCAGACGGAGAATTTTTCAAAAGCATTAAAATTTTCATACATATCTTTTCGCACAAAGCAAATAAATGAGAGAAAAGCGAACAGATTCGATACGACTCGCAAAAATTTTTCGCTAAAAAACTTGGAGGTAGGTAAGTAAGTAAGTAGGTAGGTACATACGTTTACGTACCTATACAATATACATACATATACGTAGACGTAGACGTATACTCGACGAATGTGCCAACAAGTTTTTAACTCGACTCGATTTTCTTTTTTTACGAGTCGTCCTCGTCGTCGTCGTCGTCGTCTTCTTCCTGTTTTTTTTTTCACCAGGCATTCCATCCTCTTCGTCTCGTTTGCTTCACTCGACAAACTTTCTCGGCGGCGGCGGCGGCGGCGGCGGCGGCGGCACGGTGAACCACAATATGCTCAATTTACGCACATGTAGAGGTACGAGTATAAGCCGCCTTCATTTCAACAAACACCCAGATACTCGTAACTCGTACCTCGTACCTCGTACCTACTCGTCGCCAATCTTTTTCTCGTAATACGTTCTTTTTTTCGGATTTTTGTTTGAGAACTCGGATAGAAGAAAATGCACTTCTTTCAAACTTCATTGCTCGAATTTACTTTCTTTCTTTGCTTCTTTACTTCTTTCGTTCGTTCTGTCTGTCTGCCTGCCTGCCTTCGTTATCTTCACCGCGCCGCCGCCGCCGCCGCCGCCGCCACCACCACCATTCGTATGCTGCTGTACGAGTATACGCTTCGTGTTTGCCATCTTTCTTTATTTTCAAACGTGACTTGATGAAGACTGATGGAACTCGTATGGTAATACGACGAGTAAGTTTTTCGGGAGAATTTTCATCGAAATACGTATTGTGATTGTGTGACTTTCGCGCAAGATTTGTGCGCTAGTCTTACACTAGGAAATTTTTTCAGCCGAGTAAATCATTCGCGAACGAATGGATGGATTTATTGGGTTTGAGCCGCATCATGTTTCACCGGATTTGATTCGTCAATTCTGGGCAAATCATTCGCCAACAAATAGAATCACGTTTTTGATTTTCAATACGAGTAGGTACCTACCTAATGGGATTGAAACTGCCCGGTTTCATCCAACGATTGAGCGAGTCGTTCGCGAACGAATCGATCTCAATTTTTACCGACGAATGGAATAAAAATGTTTCGTTTTATCGCATCTTGTTTCGCCTGATTCGCTTTTCGATCGAATCGTTCGCCAACGAATTGAGTCCAGTTTCTGGCAAAGACGTTGAAATTGTCGAGCTTCGTCGTTTATTTGTTACGTCGCATATTCGCGTATACTTATTACTTACTCCCTTACTCGTATACGTAATAACTATATTCCCCGATTTGATTTTTCGGCGATTCGTTCGTTCGCGAACGGTTCTTCGGTTATCTGAGCGAATTGTTCGCGAGAAAACTGAATAGGTAGTCTCAATTTTTAGTGACGCGTGACGGATGAAATAACGTTTCGTTTATCGTTTTATTTAGACCTATTCCTATTGCGCCTCGTTTCGTCTGATTAGATTTTCAAGCGAGTCGTTCGCGAACGAATTAATCGAGTCCAATCGAGTTTCATTTATAGGTACAATACGTCGTCTCTCGTCTATTTTCAATTTGACTTGTCAGCGATTCGTTCGTTCGCGAAAGATTTTTCTTATCCGAGCAAATCATTTGCAAAAGAATGATTCTCATTTTTTTCATTTTTTACGGATCGAATAATGTTTCGTTTTATTTTATCGCGCCTTCGCGCGTCGTACGTAGGTTAGGTACTTAGGGACCTAGGTAGTAGGTACCTACGTACGAGTAAGTCTACGTACATCATCTGATTTGATCTCCGACTCCGAATGATGCAGCCGTTTTCGAATGATTCGTCGTGTTTGAGCGAATCGAGTCCAGTTCGAGTTTCGTTATTTTATCTACCTACCTACCTACCTACCTACCTACCTACTCGTATGTTTAATTTAATTTTTTAGCGATTCGTACGTTCGTTCGTTCGTTCGTTCGTTCGCGAACGATTTTTCTCATCCGAGCAAGTCGGCCCCGAACGAATCGTTCTAAATTTTTATCGGTCGCGGTAGATGGAATCATTTCTCGTTTGCGGTTTGATCTCATCGTGATCGTACGTATCTCATCTGATTAGCTTTCCTAGCGATTCTGCCGTTTCCGAATGATTCGTTCGTTTCTGCGCAAATCTTTCCCGAACGAATTGTGTCCGGTTTCTGATACTGTCGAGTTTCGTCGTGTCATTTATTCCTACTCGTAATTTGACATTTGATTTGTCGGTGATTCGTTCGTTCGCGAATGATTTTTGTCCTCCGAGCAAATCGTTCGTGATTTTATTGGTTAGTGATCTATAATCGTTCTCGAATGATTTGTCATTTTTAGGTGACTCGTAATTTTCCCAAAATTTAAAAAAAAAAACAGTAAAATAAGTACATAAATTGCGTGAAAAAATGCTCGCTTTCTTGATTCGCGATTTGGGACAAAATGTTGTATTCTTAGGCAATACATTTCCCTCTCGCAGATCCTAACGAAAAATTAAGTAAGGAGAAGAGAATGAGAATGAAAACAAATTTCAAGCGATGAAATTTTATGAAAAGTTTTCGTCAAATTTACTAACGGCTCGTATTTGATTTTTAAATTTTTGGCGGAGCTTATGAAAATTGTTGAAATCTGTCCGTCTAACGTTTTTCGGGCGTTAAAGGGTTGGTGCTAATGCTAATGCTAATGCTACGAGTAGGTAGGTGAAAGGAATAAAAATTCCATTGCCGCGAACACGACTCTCTCGCTGTCGTGTTGACGTACTCGTATCTCGTATCTCGTTTCTCGTTTCTCGTATCTCGTATTAGACTACCGACTACCGACTACCGTACACTCTGCGACTCTGCGTAGGTAGAGGTGTAGAGGTGTAGAGGTACCTATTCATTCGTTATAGTAAAAATATTTGTCGAAGAATTAAGTAACAAACGTGCCGAGCATAAATTTAGGCGATTTGTGTTTCATTGAGAAGTTCACCTTTTTACGCTCTCGAAGGTTGGCTTAAAAATAAACGCGAATTTCAATAATACGAGTAACCCTAGCCTAGCTAGGGTTACGACGAGAGGGTAAAGTTGCAGCCACGCCGCCATCGTCGCGTCGTGGACAATACTCGTTTTGGATGTTAGTTGGCAGAAATGGAATAAAGCTTCTGTCGCCAAAGAAGCAGGAAATAAAGCGAGATTCTCGTATAGATAGAATTTACTTACTCGTATTTAAAAAAAAAAAAAAAAGAAAAAAACGGAAATGCATTAACGGAATAAAATTACGTAGGTAAGCGCCGCGCCGCGCCGCGCTTTTCAGAGTACGAGCGAAATTATTAAAATATGTCGTGTAAATTGTACTTGGCTGACTCGCTCTATACACTAGCAGACTAGCTACTACTCGTCTACTCGTCTATGTGTATAGAAAATTTTTAGTACCTACTCGTATACGTGGAAAAAGTTGTACTTGGATTATTCGTCGTTTCTGCGTCCACGTCCGGTCAAATGGACGATTGAACGCGCTAGATACGTTAGTACGAGTACGAGTATTTTAAAATCGTCACTTTTTCAATTTAATTGCCTCTATTTAGATGGATTTCCATCGCCGGTAGCCATTACTACGCCGCGCCGCGCCGCGCCGCGCCATTTCTCGCACACAATGAATAGGCTATACAGTATACAGATACCTACACGTGCGTTTGTGGAAGAACCTCGTTCTCGTCCTCGTGTACATAATGCACATAGTAGGTTGGTAGGTAGGTACTGCTCGTATCTGCCCATCTACGAGTAGATTGTACGTATACCGGTATACGTATAGTGTAAACGTAAACGTAAACGTACGAGTACAGTAGCCAGTTAGCCAGTTAGCCAGACACCCCGGTCGAGTAGGCCTATACCGTATACCGTATACGTAATTTCAATGTATAGACAGGCAGGCATGTACAGACACAGAGTATTGTCGTTGGCTCGAATACTCGTACGATGATTTTCAAGGGTTCGACGTGGTCGTCGCATTCGTTTGACGTTGGTTCTTTTTCTTTTTTGCGCTTTTTTTTCGTTTGGTAGAGAGGTACACGTCGTTATAACGACCTGGACAGCGGACAACTCTTCGGGTCATTTCCGCTTTTCTTCGTCGTTTTGCATGAATGATTTTAGCCATGCGAGGATTTATAAAATGCGATTACCTACAGTCTTCGCGATATCATTAACTACTCGTAAACGCCCGCGCCCGAGTGTTCGGCATTAAGGGCTTCGCTCCGCGGAAACAGTGGTGCCAAATCTTGACCCGTGCCCATGTGAAGATACCTACGAGTCGAGTATACCTGTACAGTGTACAGTTTACCTATCTGTGCAGCTTTGGAGATGTTCTGCTCGTAGTTGCTTTTCTAAATCGTAGGCGAAAGGCGATGAAAGAAAGTCGAAATGTTGCCAACATTTTTTATACGTATATTATGAGGATCGAATTATCTACTCGTAGGTATTTATCAAGTAGGTACCTACATACACGTAGGCCTACATACATTGTCGAGTAAAAAAATGTACAAGTAAACCGTATGTACTATACGAGTATCATTCCTTTTGAACACTGGCAATGGGTGCCTATGTATTTTTTTGTTGGTACCTTAATACCTAAGTACGTTCTGCATCTGCACTGACAATGAATACTGATCGGATGTTTTTGCTTTTTTGTTTCAGGTAAACGTGCCAATTTTCTTCAATTTTGTTGGTATGCACACACGAAATGGTTGAACCGCAATTTCCAAAATACTCGTTAAATTATCGTACTTGATATTGTGCGTCGCGTCGCGTCGCGTCGCGTCGCATCACGCATCACGCATCACGCATGCTTCAAAAAGGTAAAGTTGTACGAGTATGTTACGCGATGTGCCAACATTCGCAACTGATTCGAACTCGAAGCCTGCTGTAACAATGAGATTCCGAGTACCCCTGAATACGGTAGTCGCTTTCGAGATCGACAACTTGCGCGTGAATAAAGTTGCCTATACGGTTTGCCGTAAATACGAATACGAGTGGTAACCGTAACCGTAACCGTAAGCGTACTACCAGTACGAGTACGAGTACGAGTACGAGTACGAGTACACGCTGATTATAAAGCCTAAATGTTACATCGATCCCCCGATATTTCAAAGTTACAAATCCAAAATTTTCGTACTCAACTTTTTTATATAAACTATAAAGCGTTTCCGAGGCCGAGCCAGGGCACCAATTTCATTTTTCAGCATTGTTTAACCCCAAAACCTGAAATGGGTCTCTGAGAACGCCAACGGTTGATTCCAATTTCCAAATACGTACCAACCAAATGTTTGAGAAAATGGCCCTTTAGGCCTTTATGCGATATCAGCTTGGTTTTATTTTTTTTTGTAGGTTTCTCACGATGCGATACGAAAGACGGAAAATCACCGTGATTAGCATTTCCTCATCACCCCCACTCGGCTTGGAAAAGGTTGGGCAGGGTATGATTTTTTTCAGCAGTCGAAACTATCGTCATAAAGTCATAATGCCCGAAGGAGTTCAATTTGGCAGGTGCGTAGGAAATGCCGAATACGGAATATCAACCCTTTTTTCAATTCCACTCCCACCCCCCCACCACCACCACCACCACCACCACCACCACCACCACCACGACGACTCCTTGTTCGTCGCCATCAACTTGAAAATTGAATAGGCCTAATTCGCGTGACACATCGCGGTTTATTAGATATTAGCTTTTTAGGAGCGGCGAATACGTACCTAAAAAATGGCGATTGATTTTTTCGATTGGACCCTGCAACGCCTTTCCTCCATTGGCATTGGCCTTCCAAAATATACTCGTAGCTTACCATGGTTTACGAATTACGAATATCATTTTATTTTTTCGATTCGATCCTTCCAACATGGTCGCCTATCGGCCCGTAGAAAATTTCCTGAAAATTGAATAAATTCAAGTTGCATCTATAGGTAGGTATGTAGTTGTACGAGTAAGTACCTACCTAATTGTGAGTGATCACTGATCAGGATTTGAGGAATGCTGGTCACGAGTGATCGTACAAATAGGTACCTACTCGTAATAATAAACTACGTAAATGAGGGTTATGAAAATTTTTCAAAAATCCCATCCATACGTCATTATCATTATACTCGTATGGTCGTACGAGTATGTATGTAAAATACTCGTATCCCCGTCGCTGTTTCTGTTTTTTTGTTTACTCGCTGTAATTCGTGCGCGTTGATTATTGTTCGATTCGCGCCTTAGTTAGAGAACTCGGTGTCGGAGAATGGTGTTCCGTTCTTGACCAAAGACAAGTGCCTACTGCCTGCTTAAGTGCTTACGCGAATAGTCTAATAAACGAGCGGCGATATGGCCGGAAACGGTAAATACGAGTGCATACCTCTGTACGCTGTACGATACGGCTTAGTCTTCGCGTATACGCTATACGTACGAGTATTAGGGTGGCGGGTGGCGGGTGACGGGTGGCCTTTTAACGCTTTAATTTCAATACCCTTAATACCTACGTAATACTCGTATTAGTGATTCGAAAAGCGCAAAAGAGGGTGTTTCGATGAGAATTTGTTACGCGTACCTACTCGTATTTTGGAACTGTCGACGATACGTTTACGTAGTACGAGTATAATGCTGTAAGCGTAAGCCTGGCTCGCGGCTGTTAATTTGAGAACCCGAAAGGCGAGAAGTCGAGAACCACTTCACTGCACTGCACTAGAGTCTGCGATACTATACTCGTACTACGCGTAAAATATACTCGTGTACCTCTACCTACATAGACATACTTACATACTCGTATGTGTACTATATATGTGTAGGTAGGTCTGCTAGGTGTCTACGTACGGCGTACGCGTATAAATTACGCTTATACATAGGTAGAAAGATAGCCATCGCTAATAATACGTAGTCTACCTAATACCTAAACATATGTCGTATGTGTCTGCCTGTCTCTGTAGCGTGTAGCGTGTAGCGTGTAGCGTAAGTATCATACGCGTACCTACGAGCATTTTCATCAAACTTGCCTCGAACATCTTATGACTGTAAGTAGGTAGGTAGGTAAAAGGTATTAAGCTCGTTTACCCGTTTAGCTATACGAGTAGGTAGAAGTAACTACGAAAACACGGGCTCCATTTTGGTTGGTAGGTAGGTAGATAAGGTAAGGTAAGGTAAGGTACGGTATTGTATGGTATGTGATTTTCGTCGAATAAAGTACGTAGAACAAACATACGCTGAATACATATGGCCGAGAAAAGTGCGTTGTCAAATTTACAGTACGCCGCGTCGACGACGCCGACGTTTATTAAGTCTGAAGTTGGACCGGGCGACAGTCAGGTATACTTGCTCGTATGTCAGGGAGGGCGAGGGCGAGGGCGAGGGCGAGGGCGAAAGAAAATCGTAAAGATGAGCAAAAAAGGGGTTTGTTTTTTTTCATCGCGAAATTCCACCCCTTTATTTCTCGCAACCGGCAACCGAATACTTTAATACCTACGTACGTATAGTGAGAGGGGAAGAGGTGAGACATACACGTATGCAGTACCCAGTTACCCACCTATTTACGTATTACGTACTCGTATAATGTAAGAAAAGGAAAGAACTAGCTACGTCGAAGATGAGGGAAGCAATAACGAGCGATGAGGTAAAATTTATAAAGTACCATATATACTT
This sequence comes from Planococcus citri, assembly GCF_950023065.1. Classification (NCBI taxonomy): domain Eukaryota; kingdom Metazoa; phylum Arthropoda; class Insecta; order Hemiptera; family Pseudococcidae; genus Planococcus; species Planococcus citri. The sequence goes on along the minus strand of NC_088679.1, from coordinate 83,197,448 downwards.
CCGCGTATGTACACACTACGCAGTATCGTCTCTTTAATAAAAAAAAATAGATCCCTCCTCCCGCGAGGCAAAAAATAATCAAGAAAATGATTTTAAAAGAGATTTTCACTAACAACATCAAACTGGCAAAAAGGAGAGGTTGCACTGTTACCAAGCTACGAGTGTATGTATACCTACCTACGAGTTACCTACTCGCTTACTTACTTACTTACTTACCTATCTACTCCGCTGCGTGCCGCGCCCGTCTTCCCCTTCGGCCTCGGCACGATAAAACACAAAATTCAATTTCCTCTCGGTGAGATAGAATATTCGAAGCACGAAAACGTTTTCAGAAACGAACAAAACTAAATGTCTTATTCCTCTATTACCTTTTTACGTACAACGATATGTCAATAAAAAAAATTTTCTCCCGAAACCAATTCTACTCGTATACCTATACCTATACCTATCCTCGTTTGAAAATTCCGCTCGCTTTGTTTATTAATTTAAATTTTTCAAATTTTTTCATCGCCATAATGTAGGTCTAGGTAGTAGGTACTAGGTACCTAACTGGAAACCGGTGGTTTTTTGGACATTGCGCTAATTAGCTTAATTAGCTAGCTGTTACGTAAATCTTCGATTCGGATACTCGTATTATGCTTTTTAAGGGCCCGAAAGTATTAAAGATGGAATTTGCCACGGTATCCAAATACGAGTAAGTACCGAAGTACGTCTACGTACAGTACACAGTACACAGTACACACACGTAGGTAATGTAGGTATAGTAGGTAGTAGGTACAAGGGAAGGGGGATCGGGAGGAAGCTGATGGTACTCGTATTATGTAGTTGGAACCGCATACCGCTTACCGCATACCGCGCTCCGGTGGTACGAGTATTAAGAGTTTGCCGTTTTGCGGATCGAGCTTTCCCCTGGGCCTTGGCCGCCTTAGGGGTTGAAAAAGCAACCGTGTCCAACTCCAAAGTCCAGAGAAACTCGTGTCAACATACTCGTTACTACAGCCGCGCCTCACAAATGACACGATTGCTATTTGCTGCTGGTCGAATGGTGAACGTGCGGCGAGCTACTCGTAATTCTCTCCTCTAGGTACTCTCTCTTCTTCTCCTCGGTGTTGACTGTTGGTGTTATTTATTCATTCGCCTTAAACATCAGCGCAATTACTTATGTGTACTTTGCCGCAATGAGTCGATTAACGTCGCGTTTCTACTTTCTTTCCTCTCGTACTCGTATTTGTTTGAAGAAGCTTTTACACGTTGGACAATGTGTTCTTGCAAACGTTTTATCGGCTACCCTAATTGTCGATTTATTTGTATTCTTCCAACTGATGGTCCATCTAATGAGAGAAAATGTTTGAAATGTGCAAGTACGAGTATAGTCTCCAGCTGAAAAATTCTGACAAAGGAACAAAGGCGTGGCGAAGTAATGTGTCGTTGAGTCGGGGGGGGGGGGCTGAAATTTTCCCGCCTGATTTCCTCAACCCCCCTCCCTCTCATTCTTCCTCTTCAGTATTTTTCATGCTGATGCGGTTCGAACAAATTTTCGAAAGGAAAGTTGGAAACATAAATGTCGAATAATGTCGAATGTTCGAAAATGACGCTTTTATACTTGACAAAAAATTTGAATTGTTCTGCCTATTGCGAGGTTAATCAAAAATTAACAATTCTTTTCGTGTTTTTTTTTTCAAACTTTTGGCCTTTGATAATCAAATTTATAGTATTTTCAATTTTGCGCGAGTGAAGCGAGAGCGAAAGCTTCGGGAACTTAGTTGGTAAATTCCCCTCCTCCTCCTCCTCCTCCTCCTCCCCCATCCCATCCCGTGCATACGAAACACAAATTACTGCCCGAGTCTTGTTTTCTACCCAATCGTAGCAAAAATAAATAGTACCTACCTATTTTTTTGCAAAAAATTTCAAAAAGTCTCGCTATTTTCCGAAAATTTGTCCTAATGCGTCGCTTTTTTATCGGAAATTGCTAAAAAGCCCCGATTTGTTTTGCTGAAATTGTCAAAAGTTTCGCTGACTTTGTTGTCCCAAGACGTAACCAGCAGTTGTTTATATTTGTGATGATTAGAGAGATTATGTATTAACGCTGTTATTGATCGGAAATTTCTACTCGTATACGCAATTTTTAAATGGCAATAAATTTATGAAATTTTCAGTTTACAGCCAATCAACAAACAGTATTTTGACATAACGGTACTCAGCTGCAGTTACTGTTCATCATAACCAAATTTGGGATTGATTTGGAATTTAATTTTTAATATTTTTTTATTCGCGTACGAATGATTTTATTTAGGTACGTACCTAGTTGAATGTTCTAATTCGCGAGAAATTTATTCGACTTCATTTCGATAAAGGTAGCGAGCGCTATCGAAGGCTACTACGGAATACGGATCTCATGGAAGGACTTCATTACCAACTAGGAAGTATTAGCGAGAATAGGAGAGGAGCGGAAAGTCGTAGTATAAGATATCAAAAACAAAAAGCTGAAGTACATATTTAGCTCGTAAAATACGAGAAAGAGAAAACGGTATTTTCATGCTAGCGGTACAGGGGAAAATCCGAGCAAGATCGACGAGATGGAGGAAACGATCGGAGCTGTTAACAACAAACTCACCAGCCAACTCTGCCTGTAAAACCCTGAAAGAAACAATCAGATACGCTATAGAAACCGGCTAATATAGATGGACAATTGGACATATACGCTATCTCCTGTAAAGGAGTGCGACTACGACGACGAGCGAGTCTAGGTACATTCTAATAATTTATAGATTACCTATAGAAAAGATGGAGAAATGAAAAATCAAAAATCAGCTTCTAGTTGATATTTAAAAGCAAACTGAAACTTAGTCTTGGCAACCAATGCAACCATCAACCAATACGGTATAGCGAAAGCAAATGCAAAAACTATCTCGCAATCGGCGAATAGCTGACGGATTTTTTTCGTGAGAATCGAAACAAGAAACGGAAGGAGGCGAATTCGATTCTTCAAAATGTTTGCTCAGGGGTTCCATTTGTAAAATGATACGAGTAGTAGAGTACACGTACACGTACTCGAACGGTACCTAATCAAAAAAGCTTAGCTTATTGTCATTCGATTAGCATTAGCGGTGGTGGATGATACTCGTACGTATAGGTAGAGGTACGTAGGTATTGACAATGGATTTGACGATGGTATCTTGTTCGTGACAGAAAACTTGTGATTCGCATCGCTTCGCTTTATCGCTCGACCACGGCCACGGTTAAAAATAATGGATAAATGAACTCCGTTTGATACTCGAATGGTAGCCTACGCGTACGCTCAAAGATGAAACTCATCGAACCGTGTAAGTGCGATATAAGAGGAGTCGTCACGCGTCATAGCAGGTAGGATGGTAAGGTAAATCTTGCGCATTCCTTCGACATACGCATCAGAGAAATACACCCTAATAGGTAGAAGCTAGAACGATGATAAGGTGACGAGGAAAAAAAGCTCCAGGAAGGCAACGATGGGGGTAGAAAAACGGAAATAAAAAAGAGGAAAATAACTGACAACGACGACGACGTTCGACCAAATATAAGTATGTAAATTTGCACGTCAACTTCGTCATTTATACGCATAAAGCTTTCGCAATGTTTAAGTATCTGGCTGCGAAAAAAAAGAAGAAGAAAATGAAAGGAAATAAAGAAGAAAAAAATTTGCCAGAAGAATTAAAACAGGATACACTAAACACTTACTTGAAAAATTCGACTGTCGGAGTGTCGGATCATCGTACTCGTATTTTATTTTATGTGTTTTCGTACTGGACACTCGTACATCTACATATACGAGTATACTCGAAGGAGGAAAAGAAAGGCGGACGTACGAGTACGTCTCGTCGTCGGCCTTCTACAATCTACATACTCGTATATTATGTACAGTGAGAAGAAGATGAAAGAGGAGGTCACTCGTTGGTAATCCGTAATCGTTTTTCTTTTACGAGTATTTTTTTGCAAGCAGCTCGCGACAGACGCGACGCGACGCGACGCGACGTGGTGAGGACGAAACGAAACGAAGCGAAGGAAATACAATATGAAAAAAGGTCTGTGCGAAGCTGAAATGTCGACCTCGGTCTTGTACTCGTATAGTCAGATATGACATATGAGAGAGAGGATGGATTAGAGGGTCGTTCATCAATTTACCAGCAGTTCTCTGACGATGGTAAAAGCTCTAAAAAGTTGTCGGCTAGTGGAAGTGGACGGTGGTACGGTATGGTATGGTATGGTATGGCATTTTGGCCTAGGCAAGCCCGAAGCCCGAAGCCCGAAGCCCGAAGCCCGAAAGGCGAAAAGCCCGAACTCGGAGTCGGAGTCGCGCGGCTGCTGTACGATGTGACATATTGCATTATGTGAGCGTCTTTCTCACGATAAATTTGGGGCGGGCGAGGCAGAGGCACTTATCAAGAGGTTATGCTTCGTTGAACATCTACTACGGCTACCATCCATCATGGACCATTATTTTAGACAGCGTCGTGTTATTATGGTTATGCGTCTTGAAATTTTCTTCTTCTTTGCTGCTCGCGTATACCGTACACAGTATAAAGGTTTGCAGGTTTTTTTTTCACCCTACCACGCCACTACCGCCGCTCCTATATCGCTTGCCTCTGCAGCTACTCCGCGCTCCCGCTCCCGCTCCCGCTCCGCTCCGCTAGTTTCGTTTATTTTCGCATTATCGCATTCTCGCCGTCTCGCGTTTATATACTCGTACAATAGGCTATACATTACATACTCGTACGTAGGTAGGTCTAGGTATTGGTATATAATACGAGTACCGTACAGTAAAGTCTTTTTTACTGTAACTTACGGTATGACGTATGACGATGTGACGATGTGACGATGTGGCGATGGGAACTACTCGTAATACGTACCTATTTCTATTTATTGTATCTCGCTCGAAGCCGCATTGGCCAGTCCGAGATTTTGGTATCCTCCGGATTATCGTTTTGTGACATTTCAACCAAGATGTTCGTCGCTTCAACTCGTATCTTCGGTTCTTCTAAGTGACGGAAAAATAAAAATTTTGCCTCTCTGGAAAAGTGAAACAAGTGCGCGGCCGCGGGGAAATTCGCGAATAAAAATTTGATTGATAATTTTACTTATTGTAATTCAAAAGGATTCTACCGTTTTTGTCTGATGGAAAAAAATTACTCTCGTCACCCAAAAACAACATCATTGTGTAGGCAGGCAGGTAGGCAGGTGGGTGGGTAGGTAGGTCTAGGTAGGTAAGGTACTTGGTTTGTTTTTCAAAAAATTAACAACCGGAGCGGATCGCTAAAAAAATAAGAATAAAAGTCGACGGATTTCGATCGAGTTCGATGTCGGTAGAGGTCATCGAGCGATGAGAAACGGCGCTGCGCCGCGCCGCGCCGCGCCGCGCCCCGCCCGCGTAAACCGGACATCTCCGCAATTTTTTAGCGAGCAGGAGGGGCATTTGAGAATTTTCAAAACACTAAACAGCTAGGTAGGAAGTAGGTCTAGGTACCAAATGAAAATTTCGAGCTTTCACCGAGCTTTAAAGCAGCAGCTGCGGATCGTCAGACGCGAGTGTTTTCACAATAGGGGTATGTATCGTATACTAACTTTTGAGACCATCGCCAGCTTTCAGTTATTTCGGCCCAATCGCAGTGGTATAGCTCTTGGACTATCATAGCGTATCTATATCACTTGGTTCGGGCTTTTTTTGTTTTGTTTTGTTTTATTCGCATTTTGAAATTTTTAAGCCAACAAATAGAATTCGACACCCCTTCCCGCTCCCAAAAAAACATTGTTCCTTCGATTATTAAAATAGGTATATTTTCAAAAGCTAGATATTAAAATTAGTTTGCAGAATGAATTTCGACTTGCCAACTGCATCTGATGAAATTTTGTAGAAATTTCGAGCTTTAAAAATTTACCGGAGGCTCCGGTAATTTCCAAAAAAAAATGCCGAAGGCTCCAAAATGACTTGAAATCTACCTACAGTCGTCTCGATAACGTGTCGAAATTGGAGTGCAGAGTGAACTCCGGCTGTTTAACTCCGTTTGATGAGATTTTGCGAACATTTCAAGTTTTAAAAACTTTATTAACGGGTATTAGGCCGGATTACAAAAATAAATTTTGCTAATCACACCCAACACAATGAGGGAAGAAGCCACACCCTTGTGACAGGCCACACCCTTAGTGCTGGGACCAATCAGGAGAGAGACCACACCCAACTTGGACCTATAACTAGATCTCAATCAAGAAGGAACCCTCAGTGGTGAACACTGCTCTGAAGAAGCTAGATGTAATTCTTGCGAAATATTAGCAAAATTTATTTTTGTAATCCGGCCTAATACCCGTTAATAAAGTTTTTAAAACAAACAATGAGTGGCCGTATTAGTTTCAAAACCCTTATAACCAACCTCTACGGGGAGGTTATTGCACACAAGTGCAGAAAACTGGACCAGACAAGGCAGAAATGCCAAACCCTCGGATGTGACCTTGCATTCCTGAAGAAATGCAGAGACAACAACTTGCTTCCCAAGTTTACAAGGACAAGACAGACAATCAAAACCATGAAAGCTCAGAGGATATACCTTAGAGCTTCTAAGGCTATTCTCAGAGAAAGGATTGGTTTTGTGAAGAAAGAACTATTCCATAAACAACAACTATGCAGATCTCTGGAATGGGAATTGGAAACAGAACTCAACCAAGAGACCTGGAACACCCTGGACAATATCACTAGACAACAATCAGCAAGAATAAAGGAAAGAAAACAGAAAACACATGACAAGAAATTCCAAACTCTGTTACAAGAGGAAGGAAACACATCACAGAACAAACATCCACAACTGCAACAACAGCAAACTGTCCACAACCTGAGTGACAAACCAATAGCAACAAATGCCCTCAAGGCTTTGGAGAAAGGCTTGAACTTTGCCATTGCCCCTTCCTACATTCCAACTGAAGAAATCATAACTGGAGTAGAAGCCACAATCAGAACTCTTCCAGAAGAAGAAGCAGAAGAAATCCGCCAACAGACTGTACACATACTGAAGAAATCAAAACCACCAAAGGCTAACCTAACCAAAGAGGAACAGACAGCTCTGAAAGAACTGACCAAAAACAAAGACATCATTGTGACTAGAGCAGACAAAGGCAATGCCACAGTTATCATGAACAAAGTGGACTACAACAACAAAATCCAACAACTACTCAATGATCAGACTTACCAGAAGGCCAAAAGGAACCCAACTACAAGATTCGAAAATGCAACCAAGAAATTGATAAATGAATCCACCAGCATTGATGCCAAAACAAAAAAGTGGATAACCCCCCAGGACTCCAGAGTTCCAAAACTCTATGGACTGCCAAAGATCCACAAAAAAGATGTACCACTGAGACCTATTGTATCCAGTATCAATGGACCAACTTACAACCTGGCCAAATATCTGTCCAAAGAGCTATCCCCTCATGTGGGCAACACCACCAGCTTTGTGAAGAACACAGCAGACTTTGTTGAGAAAACAAAAGACATCATCACTGAGGAAGGAGACATTCTAGTCAGCTTTGATGTGGAGTCCTTGTTCACCAAAGTACCCCTGAAGGAAACCCTGGAATACCTGGAGGAGTTGTTCCCTAATGATTTGGCCAAACTCTTTGACCACTGCCTGAAAGCCAGCTATTTCCTATACAATGGAGAATTCTATGAACAAAAAGATGGAGTAGCTATGGGCTCACCTCTCTCCCCCAAAGTGGCAAACTTCTACATGGAAAAGTTTGAGGAAAAAGCCTTGGAGACAGCAACCTTGAAACCAAAGATCTGGCTAAGATATGTGGATGATGTGTTTGCTATTTGGCAACACGGAAGAGACAAACTGCAAGAATTCATACAACACCTGAACAGCATTCATCTAGCCATAAAATTCACTGTAGAAGAGGAAAAAAACAATGAGCTTGCCTTCCTAGATGTTAAACTACACAGAGAAACTGGGAAGAAACTGCAGCACAATGTATACAGGAAGCCTACACACACCAACAAATACATAAGGGCAGATTCCCACCACCATCCTGCACAGAAGAAAGGAGTAATCCACACTCTAGCCAAACGTGCCAGGATAGTATGCCATGAAGAAAACCTAGAACAAGAACTGGAGGAACTAACTACCATTTTCCAAGAAAACGGATACAACAAACAGCTGATCAAATCAATAATCAGAAAAACTGGGGAAGAAAGAGTACCTAAGGAGGAACCTGAAGAAAAAGAAAAGATTGTGATAATGCCATATGTCCAAAACACCACAGACAGGATTGGAAAGCTGCTCAGGAAACATAACATAAAACCAGTGTTCAAACCTCTCAAAACCATCAAAGACACAATCCCCTCAACAAAGGACAAAGTCCCCTTGGAAACAGAAGGAGTATACAAAATAACCTGTGGATGTGGAAAACACTATGTTGGGCAAACTGGAAGACAGATAAAAACAAGGATAAAGGAACATGAAAGTGACACAAGGCATGCAAGGGTGAAGAAGTCAGCTGTGGCTGAACATTCAGCAGAATGCCAAAAGACAGTGGACTTCACCAAAGCCAAAGTATTGTCAAGAGAAACAAGGTGGACTGGCCGGATGGTGAGAGAAAGCATCGAAATCTACAAGCATGGCAACAATTTCAACAGAGAAGATGGTTTCACCCTACCAAGAGCATGGAAGCCTATACTCCAAAAAAGACAAATCTCAAAAAGCTACCAGGCTGAAAATTGGGAAGAAAACCTCAATCAAGGACACACCCAGGAAATGGGACAAAGACAGGACAACACCCTAGACTCTCACTCAGAGGACCACACCCAACACAATGAGGAAAGAAGCCACACCCTTGTGACAGGCCACACCCTTAGTGCTGGGACCAATCAGGAGAGAGACCACACCCAACTTGGACCTATAACTAGATCTCAATCAAGAAGGAACCCTCAGTGGTGAACACTGCTCTGAAGAAGCTAGATGTAATTCTTGCGAAATATTAGCAAAATTTATTTTTGTAATCCGGCCTAATACCCGTTAATAAAGTTTTTAAAACAAACAATGAGTGGCCGTATTAGTTTCAAAACCCTTATAACATTTCAAGTTTCAAAAATCCGCTGGTGGCTGCAGAATTGCTCGAAACAGTTTGAAATTGTTTTCAATCGAATTGACATGTCCAAAATAAGGTACTTGTATGCCAAATTTCAGTTCGCTAGATCAATTTGATAGCATTTTGATTTGTTTTCTCATTTTGGCTTGATTTTGATTTTCAAAAATTCACCAAAAAGTATCGGCGGGGGGGGGGGGTGCAATTACATACTTCATATATGCCATATGCCGGACTATCGGCCCTAAACATAATCTACCATTTCCTCATTTTTCATCGAAGTATGTAGAATAATAATTGCTCACCCGCGTAAGTAAAATGAAAAGATATTATTTTAACCTCGAATCGATTATTTTTTTCTTTCACTTCTCTGGGTTTCTATACAAAAAAAAAAAAAAAAAAAAAAAAAAAATGCGAGTGTCGAGATTTCAAAAAATTTAAAATTAAATAAAACCCTGTTCGAGAAGATTTAATGCGAAAACCTCCTGGAATACTTGGGTGTTATAAGTCTGCGGTGAAGCGAGTACCTTTTGATGGCAAACACACATAGGCAGTACGCTACACGCGAGGCTTCTTGGTGTGAATTTGTCGGTACGAGTACTTTTTCTTACTTTGTCAGAAGTCGACCAGTCTGCCGTTCAGGCGTTCACCTATACGAGTATGCTGGTACATATTTCAGCGAATTTCTCATTAATTCTGACGTGCTCATTTGCGAAGTCTTGGAAGTTAATTTTGTACATTTCCCAAAAAAAATAAACCGCCAAAAAAAGTTTGTTCGGCTAGCAAAAAAAAAAAAAAAAAAAAAAATAGCAAGCTCGCAATTCAAACCTCCGAACAGATGGCGTGATAAAATGAATGGGTGGTAACGTCGAAACGAAATGCATTTTTTCGGCGGCCTTTTTCGATACTGAATTTTTTGTACTACGCTCTACGCTTCGGTCTCGGTATTATTAATGATACGACGAACGTAAATTCACGTTCGTCCAAATGGAAATGCTTTTGTGGCGCTTATACTTTTTTTTTCGGCTAAAAAAAACTTTAAAAGTGTATTCAATTATCAATAATATATGGTCTGCGTATATTTTGGCACTATGGCCAAGAATTGTGACGTCTTCGAAACGTAAAAGGGGAGTTGGAGTTGGAGTTGGAGTTTTTTTTTCGCCATTTCGCCTCGCCACTGAAAATGGAGCAAACGCTAATCCGATAAAAAATATCCGGAATTAGGAGCTCGTTTCGTTAATTGGCTCGAGTGTACAGTGGATGGTATGGCATGGCATGGCATGGCATGGCATGGCTGGATACAGTTTAAAACCTCTTACTACTCGTATACGCTTACGCGTAGAGGCGTAGAGGCGTAGATTCTGTTGTTGGTGGTGTTTCTGCTCACCGCTGCTGCTCGATTCGGTGTAATTATGACGTAGTAATTAGCGTTGCCAAGGCTGTAAACGCGTGTAGCCTGTATACTTACGTATGTATGTACGAGTAGATGTGCTCGCTTCTTGTTATACGACGACTACGACGTTGTTCGTTGGTCTATGGGTATTAGGTATTACCTATCGAGATTCGAGATTAGGTACTCGTATTATTATCCTCAGTTCACCCTATTTGGAGATGTGATGCGAGAAAACCGCAACGAACGCTATAAAGCGAGCAAACTGTACCAAACAACCTCGTAGATCTTCAGCCTTGCCGTGCCGTTGCAACTGACTATTGTTCGCATTTCACTCGTACATACATATGTAGTAGGTACCTGGTAAAAAACCTTCCACACGACGTACCTATGTACTATATATAGGTATAGGTATAGGTATAGGTAGATAGAGGTGCGTATCACATTCCCGGCTTTATTTTTTCACCAAAGTGATCGAGTTGCTTCTCCAGTCGCCGCTAAAGATTTTCACTATATTTTTCAACGCTTACGGGTATCGCGGCGCCGGCGGCGCGGTGGGCTCGAAAATAAGTTGAACTCGCCAGCAGTGGACTAATAGCGTGTTCGCAAGTTGGAGTGCAGCGTGAATTTTGCATTTCCAACTTCACTCGATGACATTTTGTAGAAATTTCAGGATTTAAAAATCTGACGGAGGCTCTAGAATTGCTCGAAGCAATTTGAAGTAGTTTGGCAAATTGGCGAATTGCAGGTTGCTACGTGAATCTGGCGAGATTTTGATTTTTTCCCCTCATTTTTGGCTCGAAGATTTTCAAAAATTCGCCAAAATCCGAAACACGCGCTTTAGCACCTTGAAATGTTGACTGGTGATGAAGTTTTGCATTCTCTTTCGACCTACTCGTAGTTCGGTCCAGTTCAAAAAACTTGGTGCGAAAGTTACATAATAAATATGTACGATTGTACGACGATGTTGGAAAGCAAAATCTGCAAATTCGGCTCACCTGTTAATGAAATAGCCGCCGTTCGCCTCGCCGCGCCGCGCCGCGCCGTTTTCTTAGCAGGCCAATTTTTTTCGGTACGTTGGCTTTAAAATGTTTCCGAGTATGTCCCCTTTGAGAAAAAAGTAGGCCCGAGCCCGGAATGTCGGCGGGGGGGGAGGTGCAATTACTTCGTGCCATATATACGAGTACGACTACCATATGGCAGCCATCAACATTTCGCTCAAAATTTCGAACTCTCAATTATATCCTCCTCCCAAACGCCTGTCTTAAGGTACCATCCTTTCATCAATGCCCACGCGTATGGATTTTTTCATTTTTTTCTAAAATCATAATCACCAACCCCGAGTGCGAAAAGATGGTTGATTTTACTTGAAACGAGCTCTCAGCTGCTGTTTCGCCGCTTACATCGCTCGTCGTCCTCGAAACTCCACACCGCATCCTTTTGTCTAGCTGCTGCTGGCTGCTTTTTTCGCAGTTACTCGTCTGCAAAAAAGAGAAATAACGTGGCCGAATGTCTCGGCCGTTGACATACACAATACACATAGATACTCGTATTACACGAGAAACGCTACACTTGTGACGTGTGTGTGTGTGTGTACTGTAAGTATAAGTACGTCTATCTATGTAATACTCGTATGTATCTACTTGTTGTTGTTCTAGAGTCTCGTAGTTGTAGTTAACTAACTGCAGCCAGCGAATACTCGTACTCGTACTCGTACTCGTATTTAAGCACCGACGAGCAATTAAGCAATAAGCATGCCCGTTGCGCGTCGCGTTGCGGGAGTTTACAAATATTTATGGTTAAAGAGTACCTAACGATAACTCGGCGCTGGCAAAAGATAATTTAACCGAGTTGATAAGACGTTTTGACGACATCTCGACTGCTTTTCTTACTTGTACCTACCCTACCCTACCCTACCCTACCCTACTTACCTACTCTTCTTGCATCGTCCGAAGATGTCAGCCCAAGTGCCAACTCGCCATATTTACTCGTATACGAGACACGAGTAGTTTGGAGATTTCTTCTGCGATGCGGCGGGCGACGACGACCACGATGAGAGTGTCAGTTACAGAATAGCAGCTGAGAACATGCAGTGTGTACAACAAACTACGAGTGAGTCGTGTCGTCGTTTACTCGTATACTGCTGTATAGTACCACCACCAGCACCACCAGCACCACCGCGCCGCCGCCGCCTTGTGTAGTGTGTACGTACAACTCGGCAAATAATTATTTCATCGTACTTGTCATCTGATTTCGTCTACGCGTTGTAAAGTTTGATGGTGGCGGATTCTGCATTTTGCTGAATGAGAATGAGAAATTTATCAAGTACAAATACACGTAATGTAGGTAGAGGTACCGGGATAATGTAGGTTGTAAATGTAGGTACTAGTAGGTACATACATAAGTGTTCGTGGATTAACTCGACCTCTTTCTCTTGCTTCGCTTTCGCTCGTCCTGTCACTTCTTGGCTCGCCATAAAAATAACTCGCGAGTTGATTTTTTTTTCAAATTGCACTTTTTCGGAGACTTCGGCGCTTTTTTACGAGTAAATTTCTTCCAAAATTCCGAATCACTCTCCGAAAGGGCCAAGAATAAACTCGCGCACCTGTAAATTTTCTCGACGCGGCGCTTATTGTTGAGGCGAAATCGTGGGACTGCCGCGGCCGGTTCGAAAATGATTTGATTTCTCGACCAATTGCAAATTTGTAAAGATCAGACGATGTGTTAAAATCGAATCAAATGAAAAAGTTTCGTAATCGTCCTTGAAACAGTTTTTTTGTTGGTCTCGTTCAAATTGCGTAGATACGTACCTAGCTAGGTACCTACTTACGTAATGCTACTTTAAAAAGATTTTCTCGCCAGATTTTTCAGTAAAATCTAAATCTAGGTACCTAAATGAATAAATTTTGAAAGCATCCCTCTCTCACCTCTGAACGTCTTACCTCTTCTCGAATTGAGAATCGTTATCTACTCGTATGTAGGCAAACAGACACACTGGCACGGCATAGTCGGGAAAACTGATCCGAAGCCCTCCCAATGATATTCATTAGTCCGCCGAAAAAACACCAACGTCGATAAAGTTGCCTATACAGTTATACACACGTACTGTTGGCCGTGAAAAAAATGATACGAAATGGGTACGGAGACGGACGGAGGAACGCGAACGCGGACGTGTGACGTTAATAAAATTGCATAACCCGTTTGCCGTAAATATCGAGTTTCGTGATTAGCATGTTTTTGAAGACTACGAAGTACGAAGTGAAAACTCGATCGAGTGTCAGGCAAAATGTGCTCTCGAGAGGTAGAGAGGGGGTACTCCAAAATGGGCGCTGTTTAAGTAAAATCAAAATAGTTGCGAATTTTTGAAAGTGAACTGTTTTTTCTCCGATGTCAAAATGTTTTACCGTTTTCTCAATGAAATAAACGAGTAGATTCTTTTTCTCGCCTTAATAGAGAAATTATTTTTTTTAATGCGTTTCTTACAAAAAAAAATTAGGGGATTGTAAAATTCAAAATTTTTGAAATAGGCTGTACAACTTTTGTTTAATTTAACACGGAATTGCCCGCTAGCGAGGGAAGTACGAGTAATGAGTATAAGTTATACTCAACCGCATTAAAAGAGTACACCAAAATACAATATCGGCGTAATTTCAAGCGCTGAAATTCATTATTTAGATTTTTAGCAGATTCTTGAAAATTAAAATGGCCGAGCCAAAAAAATTAAAATTTGATCAAATTGGCATAAGGGGCTTAAATTTGGTTCGTACCCTATTTCGTACCTCGCGAGTCGATTGGTGGCGGTGTAGGTATAGAGTATAGGTATAGGTACAGCAGGGTGCCCAGAAATATCGTGAACCCCTAACAAAGTTTTCTTCCAAATATTTCGGTTGGTCACGGTGAATGATACGAGTACGCGTAATAATGATAGCGCATGATTGGTTGTTGGACTGAGATAATAACATTCCACCAATCACACGTGTCTATTTCACGTTTCCAACCCATACTTATTTTTGATGAAAAACTTTCTTCGGGGTTCGCGATATTATTGGGCACCCTGTAACTACCTAGCGTTCTTTCAAAAACCGGAAAAACTGAGAATCCGCTGGAACGGTTCGATCCAGTCACCAATCGACTGGCAAGGTCGAAATTATAGGGTTCAAACCAAATTTCAGTGCTTTATACGAGTACGCACCTACTCGTATTAATTTGATCAAATTTTTACTCTTTCGGCTAAATTTGAATTTTCAGCTGCTGAAAGTTTTGCTGGTGACTCTTTTGTTCGATTCAAAAATGTTTGTACCGCGCGGTTTGGATACCTACTTTTCTTGTAGGGTTTTGCGAGTACTTACTGATTTAATTCTACTCGTAGGTACGTGCATTCGATGGGAAAAAAATTTCGCCAAATGACCACGCATTCTCAGTCACGTTGCTCGAACAAAATTGTACCCGCAATCTAAAAGGTGTGCTCGACTCTCGAGTAGAGTAAATTCACCTATAGGCTATAGGTACGAGTAGGTAGGTCTAGGTAGTAGGTACGTTGTTTTCAATTCAAGTGGCGATGGCGATAGCGCGGACGTATATACGAGTATCGTACGTATTTCTCCAATACACGACACAATAAAAGTCGAAAAAAGACACTCGTTCCGTATGTAGGTATGTAGGTACTTACAATTCGTAGGTAGGTATACGGTTATACAGTACACACTACACACTACACGGACACTCGCACACACGATGGGAATGCGAATGCGAATGTTGGGGGAAAAGCATCGCATCTTCAGTCTTCACCGATCTGGAAACATTTCAGCAAACGTTTCTTCCAAGATGAATCAAATTTTTTTTAAAGTGTACCGTTTTGTAAATACCGAAACATCAAAAGTTTAGAAAACAAATAGGAAACAATACTAACGTATAAAGACAAAATTTATAAACGGGAATAAAATGGTAAAAAAAAGCAGAAAAAAACCAAGTTCAAACTAAAAGGATTTAGCATTTGACTGAGGAGGAAAACGTAAGCAAGTGTACTCGTATACTTATTGTGTAGAGCCGAGAGAGATAGAGTGAGACGAAACGCAACGCTCTTTAATGAAATCATCTGAAAGGGTGATTGTATTTTCTTTACATAGGCGAACGAACAAAAGTCTCAGAAATGAAACAAAGAATTCAAAAATCCTCTTGTCCTAGTTCCAACTCATTTTCTCGTCGCGAAATCTAAAAGCGCGCAAACAAAAGGCCGAATCGTTCGCTCTATATTACGTACGAATATACCGCTTTGTTGTTTTATTGTATCGAAAGAGAAATTTTTTGGTTTCCGATAAATTTTTATACGTATACAATATATTTGTACTCGTACTTACTCGTGTACCCACTTCGGCACTCCCACATTTGGCGAATCAGTATATACCCGAAGACGCTGAGCGAGCGGGGGGGGAGGGGAGGTAAGCCAGCGGTAGAATTTCTCACCGTCGCGTCGCGCGTCGTCGTCGTCGTCGTCTCGTTGACTCTGTTTCGCGATCCTGCAACCACCATCGCATTCGCAACCAAATTGTAAAAACGACATTTCCTCGAATCAAAACGTTTTTAATGTTTTGTTTTTCCTTTTCTCGTTTGTCGTTTGTCGTTTGTCGTTTGTCGATTGTCGTACCTACTACCTATACTTGTACCTATTAATTCTAAGGGGTCGGAGGTCGGTGCTCGTTGTTCGAGGATTGCTTTCTTGATCCTTTTTTCCCCTCTCTGCCGATACAATATAAATACGAGAGACCTTTCGTCTGACTGCCACTTCCACTCGACGCGACATGAAGCCATGTGCCACGCTCACTTTTTACCGTACCTTCCTTCCTACTACCAAACAGATCTGGCGCCTGGCGCAGCGTGGCGATGGCGGCACGAATCCACTGTAGGTACTACATACATAGGTACATTTTGTATTTAGACAGTATTTTAACCAAGTACATACATATCGTACCTGTAGACCAACCAGTGTATGAGACTATGAGTGTACCTACATTTGTAAAATTGTTGTTTTTTTATTCTGTTTTATTCGCAGGTTCTCCTAGAATTTGGAAAAATACCAAGGATAGCGGAATTTAGATATGCATTTTTTACAACGAGAAAAATGCTCGCTAAAAACTAAACTACTGGTAGTACAAAACTCTTAAAAACTTAAATGTATCTAGAGTGTACCATAATTTGCCAAGTTGGAATTTTCCTTCTCCAACCCACCAAAGTTGTTTCCTCGAATGAGAAAATATATTTTTTTTTTTTTCATCCATCAACTCCGAGCAGAATACGCCCAAACGGGACTCTTTTCGCTACGTTTATGGGGGCACGCTAATTTTCGAATGTTGTAAGTCCATAATTTTTTGTACCCTTCCTCGCCACAAACAACCAAACAGAATTTATTTTCGCCTTATCTATTTCAAAAATCCTTTTTGTGTTCCAAAAGTTCTGTTTTTTTTTTGCCAAACTCGCTTGTAAGGTTCTGTTTTTTTTCCTGTCAAATTTGCCCGAATGAAAAAGTGCCAATTTTTGGCAAAATGGTCGATAATTTTCCATTTTTGGCAAAATTGTCAAAAAAATTCCCTTTTTTTTGTCAAAATTGTCAGAGAGACTCGATTTTTGGTGAGATGACGAAAAGTTGTAACGTTTTTTTTGTCAAAATTCTCGGCAAGTAATACGAGTATTTTGATGAACTGCTCGAATGATCCTAATTTTTGCCAAAATTGATGAAAAATTTTCGCTTTTCTGCCAAAACGTCCAAAAAGCATTGATTTTTGCCAACTTGCCTGAAAAATCCTTGTTTTTGTTTCAAAGTTTGCCAATCAAAAGTACTGTTTCTTACATAATTGCCTAAGGAACTTGTTTGTTTCGTCAAATTTCATTTTCTTCCGAATTCTTCTATTTTTTTTCTTTTTTCAGTTTTTGCGGTAATTTTTCGACATTTTAGAAATTTATTTTTAGGGGCACTGGATTACGATTTTGAAAAAAAATAAACACGAAAATCTTAATTTTTTTCATTCGAAACATCGAACAATATTTCTGATGAGAATGGGCCATTAAGGATTGGAAGGGGGAAAAACGTAAAAATGTGAATTTTCCAGATTTATTTATATTTTGAGAACTGGGAAAGGGAGAAAGGGGCTTCCTGACCCGACTAAAATTTGTCTCATGAAACCCGACTAGTGTGGCGAAAATGAATCATCTATACTGTAGATATAATTATACTGCATGATGTAGACGTAGAGTAGCCTACTATACTCAACTTGATTCGGTCATTTCGAAAACCCCATAAGTCGCAGATTTTGCGTTTTTCACTTTTTTTTACGATTCTGATAGGATGTGGCGAGCTCTATTGGATGGCCATCGAACTACTTTTGGTGAGGCTCATTTTCCCGCTAAATCGTGCTTAGTCATTTTTAAAACGCCGTAAGTCCGGACTTACGGCGTTTTAAAAATGATTTGGTGTCAAAGCATCGTCCGTATTATTAAGTATTTTTTCGAAGTTATTATTCGAGTTTTTGTACTTTTTTATTTTTTTATTTTTTTTTCAATAAAACATTTTTCTTTTTGTAAAACAGTCAAAAAACTATTTCCAAGTGAACTGTTTTCAGTCCCTTCATTGAATTTCATCATTTAGAAAGGTTTAAAAGCTTTTTAGGTCCTTCAGATGAAATTTTAAACAAGATTCAGTTACAAAAATATCAGTAATTTCTACAACCCCATAAGTCCGCGCACTTCAAGGCGTATTATAGCGATGATGGCAAAATTTTTGAAATCCAAATTTGACCCAAAATATGTTTTTTTGTGTGCCTTTTGCATTTTTGATATCGGTTTTCACTTTAACGCGTAAGAATTTGGTTGAAACAGTTTTTTGTCTCTCCTGAAAAATTTAGGGCTTCGGACTTACGGGGCTTTAGAAATGACCGAATGACGAAAATTCTTGCGATACTCGTACTCGTACTCGTATTTGCGGAGCACCTATCGTAGGTAGTGCCGTAGTGGACTAGCGGGTCTGGGTATACCAACCAACAAGTGAATATAGCAATGTAGAGCTGAAAATTGGCGAAATTCCAAACATATTAGCTATCGAGTGGCGTTAATTGCTTTGGCATAGTACGAGTACCTACCTATTCGGCTCATTCCAAACCATGGGTGTTCTTTTTACCTATAATACCTATCACAATCAACAAGGTGAAATTTAATTAAATTGATACATTTATAAAGTATAGGTAGTAGATGTTGGCCGGCCGTGTTAGTTGATATACTCGTATGTACTCGTATTCGTATAAAATCTATGACCTAGATAAAAAAAAGAGTGAAAATGGTTCTTTTGAAAGGTGACTCCTGTAAGTATAGGTGATACTCGAACGCTTGCCTATGCCTATCTACGATACGTTCGTGTCATCGTGTGCATTGTATGTACATAGATTTGTAGACAGGCAGATTGGTCGAAAAACTCGTACCTCTACCTACCTACCTACGAGTAGGTACGAGTAATTCAAAACGAGCAGAAAATCGCTAAAAAATTAGAGCTGTGCTCGATTCGAGTGAATAGTATGTACGTCGAGTATTCGCGAAAGGTACTTTGGAGATGTACGTAAGTACGTATATTAGGTACTAGGTACATTATAACTACTTGCTCGTACTCGTTCGTACTCGTACTCGTATTGTAAGATGCTGATAATTTTATAAAAACATCGCCTCGCGTCTGTGTATAGGTAGTAGGTATGTGTGATGTGATGCGATGTGATGTAGGTAAGTCTCATACTCGACGCATCTCGTATTCCGGATAAATTTAAATAAATGTCAACAAAACTGAGCAACACGAGTGCAAAGAGCACGAATTTGCGAAATTACCTACTCGTACAATAACCGCGGCGCGGCGACACGTCAACATTTAGTTATAAAATAATATCATTTCGAGTATCTAATAAAAAAAACTCGCCGAGGCTTATTTTCTCAACTCGACGAGTTTGAGTTTTTTTTTTTTTTTATTATTATTCTTATTTTATTATTTCGCCTCGGTAATATGTAGAATGTTACAACTTCTCGACGTGTACGTCGCGTCGTGTCGCGTCGTGTCGTACAGTGAGCAGTGAGCAGTGAGCAGTGAGCATTGAGCAATGAGCCTACTTGACGAAGACGACGAAGACGAGGACGACGAATTGCAGTGCATAAAAAAAATATATCTATATTTACGTTGTAGGTATTCAATTTTTAACGACGTTTTACAAAATAACCTTATAAAAAAATTGCATAACGAAAAAAAAACCAAGCCGACGCGTGTAAGTCTAAGTTTTATATCGAGTTATTATTCGTCGTGAGCTTTTACATTCGTTTTCTTTATAGTACCACCACCAGCAAGTACTCGGTGTAGGTATATAGTATAGTACCTACCTAGCGAGACTTCAACTACTTACCTACCTACCTACCTACCTACCAACGACGACTACGGAGTAAAAACGAATCAAAAGTTCTTTTTACCTACTCTCTGCCTACAGCTTTGTCGATTACTTGCTCGCTTACCATCCACCATCGTTACGTCGAAGACCCTTTCACGTTCACGCTTTGTACTCGTATACATGTATAGGTAATAGGTAGGTATGTAGTACGTAGACGTACGACGTACCTCTAGCTTATACTCGTACGAGTAAATAACCTACACTACGAGTACACGTTGCCAATGCGAAAAAATATCAAATTTCTAAGGCTGCGGCTTCTCTTTTGAAAAATCTCATTTCCTATTTCACGGGTACTTGGAATAGGTATGACGGTATGAGCGTTGTGCGTTGTACTCGTATACAAAACTCGCCACGTCTACCGACGCGACGCGACGATGAAACAGAATTTTCGAAAATTTCAATTTTATCGCCTCGCCGAGAGAAATTTTCTCGTGCAGCTGAACGAAACGCTATACGAGTAAAATTGTTTTACTCGTTGATTGGTCTGTTTATATACTCGTACTCGTACTCGTAGCTAACGAAAAAGTCAAAGGAAATATTGCCTCGCCTCGTCGAAATAGAAAAGAACGAAATAGGCAAAAAGGCAAAAAAGAAATTGCGAATCGAACTCTCGCTACACTACAAGTTCACTTTTTGCAACAACTAGCGTCGTCGTTGTACTCGTAGGTAGGCAAGTACGAGTACTTATACATACGAGTACATACATAGGTAGGTATGGAGCATTTTTTTCGCCATAACCATTTCGCGGGCTTGAAATGAGACGAGGATGAAAGGTTCGAGTCAATTTTAGAATCGTTTATCAAAAATAAACGGTATTTTTATCAGCTCGCTTAAAAGAGTTCCTTCTAATACATATAATTACATTGACACGTCTGATGGTATAAGGGTACCTAGGGTTATTGGAGAGAAATTATTCGGAATTTTTTCTATTTTCTCAGGTATCCCAATAATGATTTTCAAAAGTTCAAATCTATCCGGAGAGAGGTCTCAAAAAGTCATTTTTACATTTTTTTAAAACGATTTTCATTTGTCACAATGGCCTGAAAATGGCCAAGTTATTCGACAATGTCTCGCAAATAAAATAGCTATTCGTACAGTTTTTTTCAAATTTTTAAAAAAATGTATCTGCCAGTAAAAAATTTACTTTCTTAACTGACAAAGTTGGATAAAATGGTCGAGACGAGCGTCGCCAAGACTGAAGATTCACTACTGGAAGCTCTGGAAGTGGGATAATCTAACGTAAGGAAAGTACATATTATCTCGATCAACCAACCGAAAATATTTTAGACTGGGCAACGCTCAAACCTAAATCGAAAGAGCATAAAAATCAAATTTGGCTCTAAAATGACGAGAAAAATTCGTAATCTCACTAAATTGACTCGGCAAGCTGAAAGGTATGCACTCTATTTTGACCTCCCCCCCCCCTCGTGGATTGAAAACGAGTTTATAACATTTTTTAGCACTTCTGGAACCTCCATTAGATCCTTGAAAGATGCAATTTCAACAAAAAAATTACCCGATGAAATTGGAAAGCTAAAATTTACCTCATAAAAGTACCAAATAGGTAGGTACGCAAAAAATCACTCGAAAGTAATGAAATGTTGAAAACTTGTTGTTAAAGTAATGTAAAAACATTCGAAACACCGCAACTTTAAAATCTATCTACCTAAAAATGCGCGCAATTTCAATGAAATTTAATGACAAATTGCAGCCATATAATTGAGTTATCGGTATATCGTTGCAAAAATATCAAAATGGTTTGAAAGTTTAGATTTTCATTTTACCTCCGAAACCAAAAATTTGTGACCCCTCCCCGAATCTGAAATTTTGATTTTTAAAGTAGTACCGCCCTTGATTATTTTGACGTTTGTAGAAGTGGGTAGCTCTCGCATGCTGCGATACAAATTACGCACTTTTCACGTATTCATGTGTATGTACCTTTTATCCGTCCTATCATTAGAATTTAGCTATAGGTAGGTAGGTACAGGTAGAGGTGTACTTGTAGAGATAAGTTGACTGATGCATATATGAGTGAATCTAATGTTTGATGTTATTTTGGTTTCTTTGTTTCAGGTAAGTAAGCGCAAAATGTTGTCACTTGATTGAACATTGTGCGTAAATAAATGCGTACGTAGGTAAGATATTTACCCGCTTTGTGAAAGTCAATGGATGTGTAGGCTGTCACCAAAGATGTATATTCAAATTCAAATGGTGACGTAAAGGTCTCCCTAACTTCATATTTTTTTCGTAGGTAGGTACATACTTGTGGGTAGAAGAAAGTTGGAGGATTTTGTGACCTTATTGGGTGAGTAGAGGCCTTCATTTTGATTTGAAAGTCATCCCCCCCCCAAATGAGCATATCAAAAAAACAATAGATACATAAGTTTGTTTTTTTTACACGGATTATGGCAGATTTTCGAGAATCTGGATTTTGACAGATTTAAAATCCACCAGAATCTGTTAGGATAGTATAGCTTTTGAAAATGGATTATGGATTTTACTTAAAGAGAGAAGACTTCTAATGTTTTGAAAGTTTGTGGTGGGGATCTAAAAAGTGTTTAAAAAAGAGATTCAAAGAACGTCCAAAAACCAGATTTTCGAGAATCCGTGTAAAAAAAAACATACTTATTAAGTTTAAAAATGAGAATCCACTTTTTTCGAGTTTTTGAAATTGACAATAATAACAATGACCAAAAATTGGCACCAGCGTTTTTCAAAATAATTCCCCAGTTTCAAAAATGATTTCTGTCGATGTTTTCATACCATTGCATGTAGGTAATATTTGGATAAACAATATTTTCAAAACACGAACACTACCCCCTCCCTCCCTCCCTCCCTCCCTCCCTCTCTCCCTCCCTCCCTCCCTCTCTCCCTCCCTCCCTCCCTCCCTCCCTCCCTCCGAAAGAAGAGGTTTGAAAATTTCGACTGCTCGTAGTACACCCTGAAAAAGATCTTGGATTTTGATAGTAATGGCAATGGCCTTAGTTCGACGCAGAATCTCACATACTATCTTTTGGATTATTGAAACTGAGCCAATTTTCTCAAAGCAGGTTAGGTAAGGGTTGGAGCGAAAAAAATTCCCCCTCTTTAAAGACCCATATCTCCCCTTTAAGAGCACCTCCAAGAAGACATAAAATATTCCGAGTGACTTTCAACTCAAAATGAAGGTCCTGATGTAACAATTTTCATCGCATCGTTGAAGACTGCCCGCGAAATAAATCAGCAATAGGTAGCAATACGCGAATAGCAATATAGGCTCATTATACTCGAATAAATTCGAGTTGGTAACGACGAGTAGGTACACCCTACGCCTACACTGCATATTATACTAGGAACCTGTGGGAAGAGGCTCGTCGTCGGTGGCCAATTTTCACAACACAAAAAAAAAACAAACGCATTTTTTATTCGACGACATTGACAATTAGTCGTCGAAGCGAAAAGAAGAGAGCGATTCAACGTGTCTGTATAATCAGGATGGTGGGAAATGAAAAAAAAACAAGAGGGGAAGTGGCTGAGGCAGGCAAAGTCGCTTTAGTCGCGCGGTCTAAAATCGATAGGTACGTACACGAAATTAAGCTTTGCGGCGCGAATTGCAGTTTTACGAGTATATCTTTTAAATGACAGCTTTTCTCAACGCTAATGTAAAATGAAAGACACTTTACACTAAAATTCCATTAACCGTTAATAATAACGGCGAGTGCGAAATACGTAAAATGAGAAAAAAAACCAGCGGCGCGGCGCGGCGCAAAAAAATTACCCAATAAAACTTATCGTTGCTTTATTTTGTTTAAAAATCAAACCGGCGCGGCGCGGCGCGGCGCGGAGCCGAGTGAGTTGGTATTGGTATGTGTAGATATGAGGTACTCGTACCTTTGTAGAGTATACGAATTGAAATCGGATATTTATACTTTGCAAACATCCGAATCCGACCCCCGACCCGCGACCCGCCGATTGTTTATTGTCGAGTTTATTCTTTATTTGCAACTGGGTACGTCTACGTAGGTGTAGGTATGGTATAAGTATAGTGAAGTACTTCTCCGCATCTTCCGTCCGTCGTGCACCCTGTTTTCAGGTTTGTGTCTGTGTAGTGTGTACGAGACTACGACTATATTGGAACGGTATGGTATACCGTACGATAAGACTCGCAAAAAGATAAAGTAAGGGAGAGACAGAGAGATGCCGAATCGCGAACCTACGTATAAGTCATACTTTGTAGCGAAATGCCGCGTCCGCGTTCGCGTTCGCGTTCGCATCGCCCGCGATCGTAATATTCGCGTACTTTATGTATAGGTACATAAAAAAAAAAAAAAAAAAAAAAACACATCTCAAAGAGGAAATTGCTACAGCAAAATTCACCCTTTTATAAATTTTCGATCAACTTTTAGCGGCGAATGGCTTTATTCGATAATTCTACAAGTATACGAGTACCTAAGCGCGCCAGCAGCCAGCATAGCGTACAGGGCACAGTTCGCGATCTGTATGAGCAGAAAGTACCTAGGTACTTGTATTTGAATATAATCGTTTTCTGTCCCCCCCCCTTGTACTCCGACTGCTTCGACTCTCCCCTCCCCGCCCCCAACTGGATTGTAATGAGTTTTTTAAACGTAGTAAATTTTTCATTCCATGTTTTGTAGGTAGGTATGTCTTACGTTGTGGAAAGTTTCCTTTCAAATTTGGTGGATTGTTTTTACCTTCGTAGTTAATTAAAAATTCGTTGCCCTCACTTCGCTTGGACTTCTGTTTTGTTTTTTTTTGTTTTTTTTTTCGAGTTGAGATCGAATTCTTATAAAAATCTTTTAGGCATTATAATATTGCAAGAAATGTTCAAACCTGCAACAAGACACACTTCTCGCCTGAAAGTTAAAAGTATCTATTGTTTTTCTACTTCTTGAAACTAGCTTTTTCTCTCATTTCGCTCGGGCCTGTTTGCTGTTCATTTTCAAAATTGAAATTTTGACGAAACCGCTATTAAAATAATTCCAAAATGTTAAGCTAAAAAAGTAAACAATTTTTTTAAAAACGAGTGTAAGAATTTTTACCTCTCGAAGTACGAATTGAAGACGTCATAGCAAAAAGGACATATGTGTGAAAGTTGTATTTTGAGAAAAAACTGTTTGAAAGTTTGAGTGCTTGTGAAGTTTAGAAATGTGCATATTTGAACATGGTGACGATTTTATCTTATTTTCCCACTATCTAACAATATGAAATGCTATGCACCATCAGTCTGGGGGAAACTGTGTGTTAGCGGTAAGCGCTGAAACATTTCGAATTATATGTCCTTTTTGAAGCGAAAAATTGGCCAATTTTTCTTTTGATTTAAAAATGTTTTTGAGTAAATTTTTGGATTTAAACCAGGTAAATAATGGTTGATAACACAAAATCGACCATGAGTAACCCATTATCTCTGAAAAAAGATCGCTATGTTGAGTAAAAAAAAAAAACAAAAAAGACAAGTTTTTTGACCAATTTTTTTAAATCATGATTTAAAACTGTTTTTGAGCAAATTTTTGGATTTAAACCAGGTAAATACTGGTTAACAACACAAAATCGACCATAAGTAACCCATTATCTCTGAAAAAGTAAATTTTTAATCGACTTCACAGTTTTAAAATGGCGATATCTCACTGGTTTTTCGACTTTGTGAAGTGGGGGTGGTCTCATATGATAGAGGAAGGTCTGAAGAATAACAATATGGATTCGTCTCAAAAAGGACATATGTGTCGTATATACCCCTTTTTGTTATGACGTCTTCAATTTTAATTTTTAAAAAGTTTTCGCCCTCTTCTTACTCGGGTCAATTTATATTTCTTTTCTATAGGTACCAAAAAAATTCATTTTCAAAACTTCCGTAAATTCAAAAGGGAAAATAACAATTTTTCATAAGCCGCAATGCGAATTAATATCAGTTGGCAAAATTGTCATTTACATCTTTTAAGTACATGTAGATGCCTATTTCACTTTAAAAACTCGTAATTTTATTCGGCAAAATTAGTACATACGTATTGTTTTCTCATGACACATTTTTCGTTTTCACTTTCTCCAAAATTTGAACATTTTTCCAGAAGGCGCAGCGCCAGCGCGGCGTAGAAAATAATTTAAAGAGCCGGTAATCGTGGCGTATTCTCGCAATCTATTCAACGAGTTTATCCACATTCGAGCTGATTTACAGGCGGTCACCTACAGCGCGTTTGTTTGACCAACATATGTACCTATTTTTATACTTAGGTAAAAGAATACCGATGGAAAAAATGTCCTCGATGTGCTTGCTTGAAAGTCAGATCAAAATGCGGATAAACTTGTCGAATAGATCGAGAATAGGCCACAATTTTTAGCAAAGGCCGCGGCTACGTCCTCATCCTATAACCCTACATTACATCTTCTTTTCCTTTCACAACGATGTTATACGAGTAAAAGAACAAAAACGTAAGCTGGAACAATGTTATATTGAACGTTGTAAAAAAAAAAACGATATTACGAAAAAAAAGTCCGTACAACAGACCATAATAATCGAATAATTTACACATTTGTAGAAACAGGGCAAAAAATGAAATGGAAAAATTCGGGACACTCGACTCGGCAATATCAAAATTGTACGCAAGTTAAACTAGATAACGGAGTAGTTGAATTTCGCTCGAGAAAAAAAATTATATAAATACACGATTAAAAATTTCGTTTACCTATAAATACTCGTACTTTAGTGGTTGCGTAAAAATGTTACAAATACAAATCGTACATAAAACAATCGTTAGGAATACAAAAAGAAAGGGAAGTGAAAACGATGAATTTTTTTAACATCAGTAATCGTCTTCGTAATTCCTATATCTGTCTTCTTTCGCTTCGGCTTGTAGACGGATCATGTCATCAATACGTAAAATGGTGATGGCCGCTTCGGTGGCGAATTTTAACGATTTGATTTTCGATATTGCCGGTTCTAGAATACCGGCTTGTCGATTATCGCGTACTTTACCTTCGTGTAGATCTAAGCCGTACCTGCGAATGGAAAAATACGAGTCAAACAAGTTGATAAGGGTTATGGGTTATTAATTATTATCGAACAGATGGCGAGGAGTGAAAAAATTACCATTTCAAATTAGCGAGTTCCTTTTTAGTTTGGCTGGAATTATGGAAAGCGCGTAATTTAGCTACTAAATCGGTCGCGTCTTGCGCAGCGTTCACAGCCAGTGTTTTTGGTATCACTAACAGAGATCGAGCGTATTCCGCGATGGCCAATTGTTCTCGGGAGCTCTGCAAGAAGAAAAATACGAATAATAGATACGGTTCGATTAATTTATTGGGTGGGCAGGGAGGGCAACGTACCAAAGTTGTAGCGAAATTTTCTAAATAAATAGAAAGAGCGGCTTCGACAGCTCCGCCACCGGCAACCAATGATTTCGATTCGAGTACTCTCTTTACAACGCATAAGGCATCGTGAACAGAACGTTCCATTTCATCGCAGTAAAAATCGTTGGGTCCGCGAAGGATAATTGAGGCGGCGCTTCTTTGTTTTGGTCTACAAATCGAGCAACAAAAAAAAAAAAAAAAAAAAATTAAAATTAGAATTAGATGATTTCGTTTTCGACGAATAAAACATTACGATGATGAATTACCCCTTAATGAAAATTAATTCGTCGTCGCAAATGAATTCTTGTACGACTTCGGCGGCTTCTCCTAAGGCACTGGCATCGAAATGGTCTTCGCCTGAAAAATTGATAACAGAATGAATATACTGCCAATTAGAAAAATACAAATATCAAAATAGGAATCGAATTTACCTTCCATATTGGTCAAAGACGTCAAATAAGTAGCTCCGGTAGCCTTGGCAATTCGTTTTAAATCGGCTTTCTTGACACGACGGACAGCCATAGCTCCAGCTTCGACGAAATACTTGTTAGAAGAATAATAAGACGCGATTAAATTACGGTCTAGAGCTCGTAAAGCCATTACGTTAATAAACACCGCGTACTTTCAAACATAAATCATCGATTCCACCGGTGACTAATACGACATTGGTTCCAGCTGCTAAAATTTTCAGTACTTTTTCTTTCGTGATGTCGGATTCGCGCTGTCTGATGCCATCTAATTTTTCTGGATCGGTTATCAACACCTACGAAATAAGCTCAGATAGAATCTCGCCGGGTAACGTAAGCGAAACAAACGAAGGAAAAAAAAGTAGGTAGTACTTGAACGCCCAGTTTCAATTTCGACTTTTGCAGCGAGAAATCCAAACAAGCGATTTTAGCGTTGGTGATTTTCTTGGGCATAGCTGCGAAAGAAGAAAAACTTGTATCAAAACTCGTCGATAATAGACGCGATGTGTTCGTATTCGTCGTGTACGTGAAATAATTACCTTGAGAAGCTACGGTACAATTTAAAGCATACCCTGCAACCAGAATACTTTCCCTGGCGCTTTTACCGTGAGCTTTGAGAACATTCACAGCTTTAATGGGATATAGGTGACCACCTTTTCCATCATTTATTCGAACAGCCATCGCGGCATCTACTACCATATTGGCGAAAAAGTCATCGTCTCTGAACACGAATTAAGAAAAATAACGCGACTGGCGAGTACATAATTACGAGTACAATATAAACGAATGAAAAACCAAAGAAACCGGTTCAGCTTGAAATAAAAAGGATACGATCCGATGAGTTTACTGGAGATGGAAGTTTTAGCAGCATTTACAATGCATTCTTTGCCCAATTCTTCGACACTGGCAGTTAGATTGGTTTGGATGTATTTACAAGCTTCCCTGAAAAAGAAAAATTCGAGAAAGAGCGATAGTACCGAGAATAGGAAACCGAGCACAAAAGGCCAAAGGGTTATCTTCAACTTCAACTCACTTGCAAGCTAATTTATAACCAGCGATGATGCTCGTAGGATGGATTTTCTGTTTAACTAATTCGTCGGCATTTTTTAATAATTCCGCCGCATTAATTACCTGAAAAAAGCAACAGTTCGAGGTAATCGACGAAAGGAAGCATTCGACGAATAATTACGAGTATACGTACAACAGAGGTAGTTCCATCTCCCACTTCGGCATCTTGTAACTGAGCTAAATCAACGAGTACTCTGGCTGCTGGATGTTCTACTTCGAGTAATTTCAAAATTGTAGCACCATCGTTAGTTACAGTAACATCCTACGAGAGTACAGACGGTATTGAAATAATCAATATACTGTAACGCAGAAATTGATTCAACTTACTCCGATATCATCGACGAGCATTTTATCCAAACCAACCGGACCGAGAGAACTTTTTACGATGTTGGCGATCGCACTAGCTGCCATAACTGAAAATAGCGAAGATCCATTAGAAATAATTGATGGAAATGTTTCGTAGGTGTGATTTACACTTCGATTAATGAGAAAATAATACGTTTAGAGTATTAAATAAAGTACCGACGGTGTAAAATCAAATTTTCATACCATTTTGAGTCCTGGTAGGTGTACCAGAAGTACGAGTACCAGCAACAGATAACGCACTCGCGAAGTTCGACATTTTTCTAGTTCACTGATCACTACGAACTAGATGATTTTTTCACGGTAGATTATTTTTTATACACGAAAATAATTACAATACCTAAATACAATCTAATTGATACAATTAATTAATCGGTAAAAATTATCAGCACACTTCGAACTTCGAAGTGAACTTTTCGGATTTCGGATTCGGATTCGGAATCGAACTTCACAAAATGAGGTGTTCGGCTTTCGACATTGACAGCTGCGTATTGTTGAAATTTCGTAAAAAAATTTTTTGCACTACCAATAAACCATGGCGTGGATGCGTTGCAAAACGGAATTACCACGAGTCTATTTTATATACGTGTGGAGGATGAGGATAGATTTTGCTGGTGTAGTTGTGGTGCA
This sequence comes from Planococcus citri, assembly GCF_950023065.1. Classification (NCBI taxonomy): domain Eukaryota; kingdom Metazoa; phylum Arthropoda; class Insecta; order Hemiptera; family Pseudococcidae; genus Planococcus; species Planococcus citri. The sequence goes on along the minus strand of NC_088679.1, from coordinate 83,167,623 downwards.
TTTTTTTCGAAAATCGAAATGAAAGGAACTAAAGGAAGTTGAAGTTTGAAGAATGTTGAATTGAATGGGAAATCGAATCGAACTTTCGAACTTTGAAAGTTGAGTTTACGCGTAGATTGTTGTGCTTTACATTTTGCTTTTTCAGAGGTTTCATTTTACCACTTTAGAATTACAAAATATGCGGCTACAATCGAAGGGCTGGTACTTGAGATTCATCCATTAGGGATTACGAGTAGGCTGGGCTGTACTGTCTCCTAGTGCACTCGAAATCGTTGGAAACAATTTCTGAAGGCGAAGACTCGGAACGTAACGTGAAATTTTCCGAGATACGAGTTTAGTAAATCTTATACGTCTAGTTTCGCTTCCTGGGTGACTCAAATTCCTAAAAAAAAATTACCTATCAAATAAATTCGACAGTTCGACACATCTAAATCGATTGCAGCCTCAAAATTATCTGAAAAACATGAGAAAATGGTAGGTACGATTCTTCATTGAGAATGCTTTTACGGGACTTGAATTTATTCACCAAAGTTGGTACCACACACGACTGAACTCTGGAGAACATTGCTGGACGATAACCTACCGTTAATCTGATAGTAAAACCCAGGTTTTTTTTAATATGTAAATGAATTCAGAATTTTTCGAATTTTCTATTTCCATAACGCCGATACGCGTACTATCGAAAAAAATGACTGCAAAAGAGAAGTAAAAATCCAATTTTCGAATAAACCAGGCGCCGTAATTTTAACATATTTATTAAAAATCATATTACAAATCGTCCATTAAACCATCTTTCTCAAAAGCTTATTGATAGCATCTTCGCGGTTACCGAAATCTCCACCTTCGACGTAGTGAGTCGTCTTCTTGCGCCAACCACCGGTAGGAGTGTTCAGCTATTCAAAAACAAAACCCAAAATTAGAGTCTATAATACATACCTACTTCACGAAAGACTAACTTTTAATCAGTTCGTTCAGTTTACACATACTTTGAAAGGCCAGAAGAATCGAGAGGCATGTTTGAATACGCGATCAGAAGTGTAAATGGAGTGTACTAAATCTTCCATACAAATAATTCCGTACTTTCCTGCGGGGAAAAAAGAAACAGAATTCGTAACACCAAACAATACACGAATTTGAACTAAAAATGCGATCGATTTTTACCTAATTTCTTTTGAATCATACGATTGTTGGTAACGGGAATACGTTGACCCTTAATTTTAGCGTAACCTCTTTTGTAAACCAATTCGCGTACACTTTTCAAGTTCGGGTAACCCCAGGTGATGTAGGGTTCGCAGACACGTAACATATTGATAGTAGCCTGAAAATGAGTAAAAGAAAATGTGACTGTAGACTCGACTCGAAAAATAACCTTATCGCGATAGGAGAAAAAATAATCACCTTGTTCAATTTCACGAATACTCCGTTGTTTATTTGACGAAGACGGAAAAGTTGTAAAACTTTACGAACTTTTGGTGGGATCTGATTGATACTGAAATCAAACGAAATAATTATAGATGACTCTGAAAATCTACACGAAACTAAACACACTTATCAATTCTTACCCTCGGATACGGATGACGAAAGCCAATCTCGGTTCAGCAGGAATGTAATAGTTGCCAGCTTTCTTGGCATTCCTCGCCAAACGTAATTGATCGCGTTCCTTGTTTCTGTACTCGCGAACGTATTTTTCGGCGCGTTTCAACCATTTCTGTTTGTTAATATACCTCGTTTGTCTGGCCTGAATTTACGCACAGATATTACTAGTAGCGTGAGAGTTGAACTTGACGAATACTAATAAGAAATTCGACTAAACTCACTTTCAATTGTTTGGTTAAAGATTTCTTTTTGTGAGTGATTCGAGATTTGTACCGCTTCAACACTGGTTCCGGTACAGCCGGCAATTTAGCGCCTTCTTTCACTTTCGGTTCTTTTTTAGCGCTGTAACATAAAGTAAATATTCATCACAAAGATTCCAGAGGCTGCAAATTTAATTCGTACGATGAAATAATTGAAGTTTTTTTTATAAGTAACGGAGTAAATGCGACCTAACACGTGCGTAAACAAATACATATTACGTGTGATTAGGAACTTGAAATACAGATATCAGAACACCGATACGAAGAGAGATATGAAATATAGGTGAAACATACCTGGAATCGGCCATTTTTTAATCGAATTTTTGATGTTTATCTTGAAGATCGGTTTAATTAGATGATCCAAATTTGAAATTTTATTCGAAATTTCGGGATCTCATTCTCCAAATCAGCCAAAAGAAATCGCTGCTTGCTTGCTAGTTGCTAGATTTTTTGATTGAAATTTCTTTGATTAGAAAAAATAAAATTTACGTTGTGTTTCAATAGTTGAATTCGAGTCAGCATTTTGTTGATCGCCGCTTCGGGCGTATATGGATTCCTTACTCGGAAACTGGTCATGCTGAAAAATACGCCTCTCTGATTGGCTGTAGGAAGGAACGCGCTACGCTGTTATCAGTTATCAGTTACATACGCGATTACCCAATAATTGATAAATTACCTATAATAATAATACAATTGATTCAAATTTGCAAGACTTTTATCGTACATAATATATTGGCACATTTGAAAGAGTTTTCATATCTATCAATTTAATTGAACAAAAACCATTTGCAGGTGATTTGCTTTAGCTTTAGCTAAATGTATTTAGTGAATCAACAGTATCAACACAAATGTAATGCAATAAGCGATATTCACATTTGCTCGCTGCATTACGTACATTACACTATACTTGAATAAGGCCAAAGATGCGTTTATTTCATCAGGAAACAAATACTAATTCAACATCACAACTTCCTCGCGAAAGTTGATAAGTATAATGTCAATAGCTATGTAGGAATAAACGAGGGTTGTCCATGTCCAAGAATTTTTCTATATCGACTCGGTTATTTAAAATCCTCTATTCTTTAATGTTAATGTTAATATTTCAAGTAACACATTTTGACATTTTTCATCGATTTTTGGAATCAGGAAAAAAACATGAATAATTAATAATTATTATTATTATATTATTATTATCAATCATGCAAAATGCTAAGTACTTAGAAAACGCCCACTGGCATTTTGGCCAATCATAAGGCAGTATTTTTTAGCATGACCAGTTTCCAAGTAAGGAATCCATATACGCCCGCTGCGGCGCTTCTCGAATCTCGATCGAATGGCAAACAAAGCGAAAAATCAAATAAATCAACAAAATCAGGTGACATGTCGCGATCATCTGTGACATTTTTCAATGAATGAAAACGAAAACTTGAAAGTTCGTAATTGTTTTTGGAACTTTCTTGTAAAATTTGAAGAAAATGTCGACCGTAATGATAGTTTTAAAGTTATGACCGAGTTTCGTGGCTCTTTGGTGATTAGTTCTTTGAAATGTAGTTGAATACAGTTTCTAGTTAATGCGTTAACACCGTAATCGAATTGACCCACTATTAGCCATCGCTGGTAAACAATTCGCAGTATTCCAAGTATTTTCAAATTATCTACACGGAAAACTAGGTAAGTAAGTGAACAATTACTTCATTTCTAGTTTCCTTTTGGAAGCACATTTCACACATATACGTATACGTGTAATGTAAAATATTAGGCTGTAATGCTTGGACGTCGTATAACGTATAGTCAACATTCCAATCATTATATCTCTACGTTGCCCGTCGCTATAAATAACACTTTTTACGTGTCATTAGTGTGGACTGAGGATTATAATTTTTCGTTTGGGTGTGTTACAGGTAAACCTTGGAAGAATGGAACCTTTAACCAGCATGGTATGTCCTGTTTGCTCGTTATACCTTCGAGAAGGTATTTCCCTCAAGAGTCACTTACAAACTCACTCGAAAGATAAAGTTATCGAAGCTCTGCTCAATAAGCAGATTTCAGACGGTGCTACGTCAGATGCGGATGCGTTTACTTCGTTGATTCGAGATTCGTCGTCGATATCTTTATCGTCGGAAAATCGAGTTACGAGTTATAGTCACAGTACGTTATCAATTTTACCCACTCCGACGTACGTACAACCTGCGAATCAGTCATCTTCGGCTTTAAACTGCAGCCAAAGTATACCTTCGGGTATTCAATACATGCCGACGTTGGGTAATAATGTAATAGCGACGCAGACCATGGTTGGTAACTCGTGTCAGTCGAATTTAACGTATCAACAATTCGTTACGAATGACGGAAACATCGTGTTGATTCCGATGTACACGCCGCAGCCGCAGCCGCCGCCGATGATGGTTTCGAATAATTTGCTTACACCTCCGGTAATCAATTCGTGTATCGTGGTGCCTCCAACGCCTGCCAACAACGTAGCTCCGGTCACCGTAGTAGATGGCGGCGTAACTCACGATACGACTAGGCTAACCGTGTCTCCGCCGTGTGTAAGTTTGTTGGAAACGAGTTCGTGCGATTTGCGTAACGTACAGAGTTCTCCGGCGCGTAGCCCGTCCATTGTACCGGATGTTTCGAAAAGTCCGACCGACGATTTCGAGAAAGAAAACGACGCCGAAGTTGCTAATATATTTCAAATGCCCGCTGCTACTACCAGTTCGGTAGTGCAAAGGGCGGTTAACGACGAGGCTGTGCAATCTACTGCCACCGTGGTGGAGGACGTAGACGTGGACGATAAATCAAGCTGCCTATCCTACGATCAGGTCGAAGAAGATGGTCGTATCTATTCGGTCGTCGGTACTCCGTTTTCGAGCCGAGATTACGAAAACGACTCGGAACCGTCGAAATCGCCCATATCTCCGGATGTTTCCATCATAAAACTACATAACGAACTGAATTACGAAAGTGAAAACTCAGATTACGCTCAGGAGGCTGAAGCGGAAGATTCGGCGTCCACTGGTGGTACAATTCTGAAATCGGACGAAGGCGAAGGCGAGGGCGAGGGCGAGTTCGACAGATGCGAACACAGTTACGGTAAAAGTTGCAAATCTCCTGTGCCGCTCGTCGACAACAAAACGTACACTTCTCCTATTCACAGCCCGGCTCCGATGGAGGATTCTCGTCGAAACGGACAATTCGATTTCATCGTTTCGAATTCGGACAACGCGACGCATATTTTACCCGATCGACTGGACGAGTCAGCCACCTCAACTTCGAAGAATTACGAAAAAGACCATTATATTCTGCCCAATAACGATATACCCAGAACGTCGCCGGTAAACGCCGATTATAGTTTTATCGGTCTGAGGAGTAGCTTTTCCACGTCAGCTTCGCTGATTTCATCCGTCAACAAAACCATGTTCGCCGACGTCGACGTATACGCTGTCGAGAAAAACGAACAGAATTTTTTCGAAAAATGCGAAAACGATAACGCGATGAATTTAATGAAAGACGATTTCTACACCTCGCAACAGCGACAAGCTCGTTACGCTAAGATGAACACTACCACCGAGGAGAAAATCAGAGAGAACTACAAAGGAATAAACGAACTGTTGTTGGATTCAGCCGGCAGCTCTCGTATTAGCCCTTTCGATATTCAAACCGACGAAAGTATGCCAGCTCGAGGAGAATTATCGGGACAAGAGAGTCTCAGCGGTACCGAGAATTCCATTTGGGAATTACAGGTTGGTTATTCTGTTTGATTCTTATTCTTATATCTGTCTACGTATTACGAACGAAACATCGTCGTCGGCCGAATGTGTAATCAACTAATCACTATTCTAATCTTCGTTGGTCGCAGGTGCAGCGAAACTCTTACGTTCAAAGGTGTAATGTTCCGTTCAAAAACGAAAATGCTGATATGAAGATCGGACTGCAATCTTTGATGACTGAAATTAATATCAAAATGGATGCGGATACGTTCAGAAACGTCGAGCCTGTTTCTGTCGAAGAAGATAGTAAACTAGTTGTTCAAAAATTATTCAAGTACGTTTTACGTTTGGGTTTACGTTCAGCTTTCGCCGTCCTTTGGGTCATTCCGTAGGTATCAACTGGACCAAAAAAATTGCAATTTTCGAAATCGTGTTTTTCGATCTCGCTCTATTTCAGAATTATGTGGTTTGTCGCGTACCCCTTCTGCGGATGAGTGTACATCAGGGAAGGATAGGGTAGGGTGTCCCTTATTTCTTGGAATTCATTTTTGTATGCTTCGGCCTCTGTATTTCTTATCAATGTTGACCCCATCCTTCCTGTTGAACCTCCCGTAATCGATGAAACCAAAAACTAAAGTGGATGAAAAATCTGAAAACATTCTCCGAGAATTTTCGATTTCGACGTCAGAATTTTCTCTCAAAATTCTCAGCTTGGAAACACGATTCCTTTAACAAAAGAAAAATGTTGACTTTTTTTTTCATAACCCGGGGGCTCTTTTCTAGAAAACTAACATTACTGAAAAACCAAAAGAGATTTTGAAAATTTTCTTCCAACTAAAATTACTCGAAGTGCCGGATTTTTTTTTTATCATCAAAGTGAGATTATAAGTTATTAATGGAATTCTGTCGCAGGAATTTTAAATCTTTGGAAAATTGTTGCCACTCTTTATTTTAATTTGTCATTTTTTTTTTTTTTTTTTTTTTTTTTTCATTTGTATCTTTTTCCTTTAGTTTTAGAAATCTTAGAACGAAGGAGGGCACTGCGTGAAAGACTGAAGATGCGATTTTCTTGCGACTTCGTAATTTCTTTGCAAATTTGTCCCCTCTCCCCTTTTTCGTGAGAGGAGATGCCCCCTTCCTTCTGGAATCTCACTAACGAAGCGATTTTGAATTTTGGGCTTTCAATTGAGAAGTTGAACATTCTACTTTTGAAAATTTTTGGAGGTGTTTCTGAGAAGATTTTATCGCACTTTTGAACAATCAGACCTGTTTCAAGCTGACAAGGAAACCACTCGAGATGTCCGCCTCTCATTCGAACGTGATCATGATTTTTGGAATTTGGTCTGCCTTTATCAATTTTTCGATTTTCGAAAAAATTTTTAAGAACCCAAAACTAAGACCACTTTTGGCAATTTATGCGTCTCTTTACAAAAATGAAATTTGGTTCTGATTGATCGATTTATCGAGTTTATCCACATTTGGACCAGTTTTCAGGTGGACTCGAAAGTTTTTATATTTTTCAATTCGAGGAAAAAATTCAAATACTTGATCAAAAATTTTTCATTCGTAGGAAAAATTTTGAAATAAGACCAAGCGACCCCTTTTCGTCTAAAACCAATCTCCTCCCTCTATCCCTAAATTTTTTATATTTCGGGCAATTCTAACGCTTCCAGAACAACTTTCTATTTTCCAGAATTTTTACATTTATCCAAAACTATTCGCATTGATTTCTTTGTTAAGTGTGGGGCCGATTTGTCACGGAATGACCCTGTCTCAAATACGCGAGACAAATAGCATCTTTTTGCTCTTTTATTCGTAGGCCTACCGCGATGTTAATCAATTTTAATCGCTTGCAGGAAAAAAATCGCTCGGGAATTTCGATGTTTCTTTTGCAAAGATAAATTCGAGACTTGGAAATCGCGTCATCTGCACATTTCCAACGTACACGCCGAAGAGGACGGTCTGACGATCGAATTTCTATTCGGTAAAAAGGTGAAACTAGAAGACGACGAAGACGTGGCGAAAATGGAAGAAGACGACGACGACGACGCCGACGCCGACGCGACCGACTTGACGACCAGCAACGAGATGATCATGTGTCGCATTTGCAGCGAAAATTTCGAAACCAGCTTATCGTTTTTGGAGCATCTGCGATACGTGCACGGTATCAAAAGGCGTAATTGCGTATGCCCGACGTGTCTGGTGGATTTCGGTAACCTGGACGACTACCAAGAACATATCCAAAAAGTACACCCGTACGAATGCATGACTTGCGGTAAAAAATTCCACACCAGACCGGGCTACATGCTGCATCAAAAACGTCACATGAAGGTTAAACCGTACGGTTGCGACGTGTGCGATAAATCATTCGTAACGAAGCAAAAGCTCACCGAACATATCAACGTGCACACCGGCGAGAATCCGATCAAATGCGACATGTGCGATTCGACGTTCAAACGGTATTCCAACTACCAGCAGCATAAGAAATTTCTGCACATGAATACGAAGCGAAAATTGAAGGATTTCATATGCGATTGCGGAGACGTTTTCCATAGTAAAACCAAGCTGCTGTGGCATCGCGAAATACACGACGCCAAACCGAAACAGTGCCCGTTTTGCGTCGAACGGTTCATACATACGGCCAGCCTGACCCGGCACGTGCGTAAATGGCACAACGAGAACTATCTGTCCGATTTGGTGGACAAGAAGAAGATCAAGAACGTCGTCTGCCCGGTTTGCAATATCACCTATCTGCATACGTCGTTGCAGACTCACATGAAAATTCACGAAGGCATTAAACCTTTCTCTTGCGGCGAATGCTCCAAGACTTTTCGAACCAAATGGAACTTGCAGCTGCATCGCTGGACCCATATGTCCAGATCGTCTAAACCGTACAAATGCAAGCTGTGCGTCAAAGCTTACATCCATAAGACCGATTACGACGCGCATCTCAGGTCGCATAGTAATTTGCGACCGTACTCGTGTAACGTATGCGGCCGTCAGTTTATTCGCAAGTATAATTGTATTCGACATATGCGAGAGCACAAGGAACCCAGAACGTACAAATGTAACATCTGCAAGAAAATGTTCTCGCGCAGTTATTACCTTACCGAGCATCATAAAACGCATACTGGAGAGAAACCTCATACGTGTCACGTGTGCGGTAAAACCTCCGCCACCAAGTCCAATCACAATAAACACGTCAAGATGCATAATAATATCAGAGAGTCGGTCAATTCCGAGGGTTAGAAGCGATCCTACAGTTGATTTTATTTCCAACGACGCGACGCGACGCGATGATCCGAACGAGACTGATTGGTGGTCTGTACGCGAGTGTTTAAAAATTCGAGACCATTATTTTTTTTTCTAAATTTTTAAATTTTTATCATCGAACGATAGCCGAATGCAAATTCGGAACTCATTTCATTTTTACAAGCATCGTATCGAGTGTTCTGTAATTCACAAAATTCGTTTTCTAGTCCGGCATATGGCAATAGAAATAATTGCTACCCCACCCCCACCCCGTGACCCGCTGGGATAACTCTTTTCTTGAAAGGGACGCTCTAAGGAACAGTTTAAACTTGAAGCAAAATTGGCCTTACTAATTACAAAATAACGGCCATTTTGATTGACAGGTCAGCCGATCGCGCGAAACCACAGATTTTGCCTCCAGCATAAAACTCGCACGAAATTTGTTGAATTGGACCAAGATAGATCGAAAGAGCATGCTAAAATTTATCACTAGCCAAAATTTCAAGTGCAGAATGTATTTTTCGATTTTTTGTGAATTTTTGACAATCAAATTACGGATAAAAATGACCGAGGGGGGGGGAATCACAATTTAACCGAATTGACCTAGAAAGCTGAAATTTGGAATGTACCCTACTTTCGACCTGCTTAATCGATTAGAAACGGTTTCAAACGATTTTGAGCAGATCTGGAGCCTCCAGTAGACTTTTGAAACTTGAAATTTCCACAAAATTTCATCAAATGGATCTATTAAAACCGAAATTCACTCTGGAAACCAGTTTCAATACGCTATGAAGTCGACAGCAAGTGGATTGATTTCAAGTTGTTTTGGAGCCTATAGTGACTTTTGGAAACTACCGGAGCCTCTCCGCTACATTTTTTCAACTTGAAAATTTCTACTATATTGCATCTAATAGAGTTGGAAAGCCAAAATTGACTCTGCACAGTACGTGCCGACGTTACTGGGGACGGATTTTGTGGCATTTTTTTGATAAACAGAACGTTCTAAAAATCGGCTAGAGACTCCAAAATGAATTGAAATTACCCACGTCTACTTCGAACTCGTAATCTCCAAAAAAGGAGTTATGAAAAAATTGAGACATTTTTGAAGTGACCAAAAAAGTAAACCGCTTCAATTTTCACGCTTCTGGCGAAATTTTAACCTACATGGATAGGTCGCATGTTTCAGACTAGAATACACCGATTTTGAAAAAAATTACGAGTACCCTATCGGCCACGAAGGTCTAAAAAACAGCTAGTACCTTCGGAACGACTCGAAATCAACCTGCAGTCGACTTCGTAGCATTGAAATTAGTTTCCAGAGTGAATTCCCGCTGTAGAATTCTGTTTGATGTTTACCGGAGGCTCCGCGAATTTTCAAAAAGTCGCCGAAGGCTCCAAAATGACATAATACACCCACCACCAGTCGACTTGATAACGTGTTGAAGTTGAATTGCAGCGTGGATTTCGGATTTCCAACTGCATTCGATGACATTTTTGTGGAAATTTCAGGATTCAAAAATTTGCACGAGGCTGCAGATCTATTCAAAACGGTTTGAAGCTTTGGCAGGTCGAAAATAGGGGATATCCCAAACTTGCGCTTCCTAGGTCAATTTAGTAAAATTTTGGTTTTTTTCTCATTTTTTGGCTTGAATTTGATTTTTAAACATTTACCAAAATTCGAAAAATACTTTTTAGCACTTGAAATTTTGGCTAGTGATGAATTTTTGAATGCTCTTTCGATGTAGCTTGGTCCAGTTCAAGAAATTTCGTGCGAGCCCTATATTGGACAGCAAAATCTGCGATTACGGCTGACCTGTCAATCGAAATGGCAGCCATTTTGTTGGTACCAAAGGCCAAATTTTGCTTAGCAAGTTTGCTGAAAACTGTTCCTCAGGATATCCCCTTTAGGAAAAAAGTTTTCCAGAGGGTTGGTGGGGGAGGGGGGCGGAGGAGGTGCAATTATTCCTATTGTCATTTGTCGGCTTATTATGAAACCCGCTTGGTTTAGAATTCGTCGAACACGTTGTACATTTTTTTCTCATGGAATATTTTAATTAGCCTAACGTGTAAATTTATTGTTTTTGGATGCGAATTACGGCCCGTTTCAATCATGAAACGGTGTATGTATTTTTTATTTAGGTGTGTATGTACTTAAAATTATCACGTACGACAATGTGTCGACGATTAGTTGAATTGTTTTGTTTTTTTTTCTCTTTTATTTGTTTTCTTTTTTTCTTCGGCACTACTTTTAATTTTTAATTTGTTCGTGTCCTTTTATTAAAATTTTCGTTCTATCAAAGAAGACGCTCGCGAGATCGAGTATTTTTTATTTCAAAGCATCCCTGTGTACCTACTTGCGATTTTTACTTTTCTTTTTTTTTCTTTTTTTTTTCGGAGAGAGATAGAGGAGTGATTTTACACTTTTCAAGTTCAAGCCAAAGATGCAAAACAAAGTATCGTTGAAATTGCCAACTTCAACGATACCGATGATTTTTCTCAATCACTCTTTCTCGTTTTCTGTTTTGAAAATGAAAAATTGATGCCTCGATACCTCTCTACCTGTGTACATGTACACACCATGTACACCTATAGGTACTTACCTCTTACCTAATTTGCTTTGATTTTTTTCTTTCTTTTTTTACATATTATTTTTATGTATCGACGCGTTCCTCTTATACATATTTCGTGTAAACGATTTTTTTCTGTTTTTCAATTTTAAACGTATATTAAAGATATCGTATTGTAATATTTTATTACGGCGAACAAACTAGTCACGAGTAGTATATTAATTTTTTGTCTTTATATGATGTAAATTGTCATATAATGAGGGGAATTATTGTACGATATAACGAAATAAAATACATAAATGCTATTTTCATTCCAACAAGTATTTTTGTATAGTGATGTTTTTTTTTACATGTAAACTAAATTAAATACTGCCCTAGAATTTACCAATTTATCAAAATTGGACATCATCGTCTCGAAATTTGACATCTTCCGCGGAAGTTCGGTTGAAAATTTTAAACATAGAATTCAACAAAAATGAAAAATTTATCACGCGATCCTACGAATAACGGGTTAAAATTTTGCGAGAAAAACGAAAATATTGGTAATTTATTTTTTTGATCACTTCCAAAAAAATTTGTGCTCAAAATTTGATCGAATTTGAAAAAAAAAAATGAAAAATTATCGCGCGTTGACCTATCGATGTAGGTTAAAATTTGGCGATAAAAACTAAAATATCAGTGATTTACTTTTTGGCCACTTCAGGAATGTCCCAATTTTTTAATAACTGAATAAAAAACTGAAATCATTACTTACCATTTTCTTTTTTCTCGCGAAATTTTGATCTACTCGTACGTATGTGATGTAGTACGTAGACGTACACCGTACACCTTATATGTACAGTGAGTCAAAAAAAAGTAGGTAAATCGCTGATAACATTTTCGTTCTTCTCGCAAAATTTTCACCTACTAATACATTGATAAGTCGCGTGATAGTTTTCCTACGAGTATTTGTCACATTTGGTGAAATGGGCCTAACATTTTTTGGAAATGATCAAAGGAGAAAATCGCAGGGGCATTTTCGTTGTTTTTGCAAAATTTTAACTCATTTTGATAGGTCGCAAGACAGCATTTTAAAAATGATAGGCAACAGGCAACCACTTTTTCTACATACAGTATAGTAGCGCACCGGATGTAGGTAATAGGTATACTGTGGCCTATTGTATGTGCTATGTGATATCGAGTCTGTGGGATACAAGAGCACCAAAATGACGAGATCTCAATATTTACATTGTGCGAAAAAATCGAATTGAACAACGTTTTTAAAATTGAGGGATTCCTATTCCTATAGTTTATACCTACCCGTAGGATACATAGTTACACTGGGCAAGTAGGCACCTTGGTTAGGTCACAACTTACGTTAGTTAGAATGAATTCGCCAGACCTTATAATCATCTCCACTTCATCCACGACCAACATGCGAGTCAATCCACGAATCACAATCCAGAATTATAATTTTACGTAGGTATATTGATCGAAAATAGCACAAAAAATCTATTAAGTAATAACCATGTACACTATTACGTAGGTATACCTAACCTAAGTACCTCTACCTAGTACATACATGATGTATGTATATTCCATTTCAATACACTCGTCAACCGTCAACTCATTAAATTTACCAAATTCTAGCCTAATTTTGAAAATGGCTTGTTACGCTAAAAAAATATAAATAGGTAGGTAGCTATTTATAGGTAGAGGTACCTACTACCTACTCGTACATATGTATAATATTACAATATGCATAACGACGTATGACGTACCTATGAAAAACAATACATGAAATTAATTTATGCTCGTACGTAGAGTGCTACTATTAGTACTCGTATTTGCTAGTTGCTTAGAATGCTCGATAAATTTATTCACGAGCCATTCGTTGAAACTGTCGTGTATATTCGTTGAATACGGACAATAACAAACGCAAGTTTTTGAATCATTCTCTTTCATCAATAGTTGAGTCGTGTTGCAACATCGATTCCGGTCAAGCGTGCACCTGTACAAGTTTGATATAGGTATTAGGTATTCAACTACTGATAAGTGATGAAAATTTTGACTGTAGGTATTTGTACAGGGTGCCCAGAGATATCGAGTATCCCTAAGAAAGTTTTTCATTAAAAATGTAGGTTGGCAACGTGAAGTAGATGCATATAATTGGTGGAATGTTATCTCTCCAGCCCAGCAACCAATCATGCGCTATCATTATTACGCGTACTCGTATCATTCACTGTGACCAACCAAAGTATTTCAGTAGAAAACTTTTTTAGGGGTACTCGATATTTCTGGGCACCCTGTACAATCACTAAATTAGGTAGGTCTAGAGTCTAGGTATACGTTACATTTGTTGAATTTTGAAATCATGCACCTCTATTCTGTGCGATTGCTCATTAAAACGGTACGAGTACGCGATCCAATCACAAGGACCATCTTCGCATAGTTTTTCACCTTCTTGCGCTTTTTCCTGCTGACGTGAGAAAATCATTTTAGGCCTGTATAAGTGTATACGAGTTCATAAATGATAAGTAAGGATTGGAAAACCAACTCCACAAGATCCACAGTAACTGTTCCCAATAAATGAGTCGATAATCATAAATCAATCGAAACATTTCAATTTTTGATACGAATGCGCCGCGCCGGCATGGCATAAAAATCACAGCCCTTTTCCTTAGATCCGCCACCGCCTGTCCCGTCTCTTCCCCTCCCCCCTACTATTTTACACGCCAGCGCGGCGCCACTAAATACTGATGAAGAATTGGCTCGTCAATGTCAATATTGAATATAGGTACCTACCGCAAACAAAGAGAAGTTTTACGAGAAAATCTGCACTTACCTCTGCAAGCTCAGGATCGCGATCGGCGGTGTTATTGACAGGTATAGCTTCAATCATTGATAAATGTAGCAACAGTATGATACTGAATCCGATCAGTATGTTGAAATTTTCCATCGGTTTCCTCAGAATTGAGTTTTTTTTCAACGTATCTCGTCACTATTATCTCGTTTACTTATTATGAAAATTAAACAAATCGTAAGTATCTTTAACTACCTACTTAGTACGTACTAAGTAATTACAGTACATCATATTAATTTGAATGCTGAAGCACCGATGTGTTTTGTACTACCCGTAGATAAGTCGTCGCTGTACCGTACCCATTTGGCCATTGGCCATTGGTCATTACCAGTGTTTATAATCTTTACCAAGTGACGATGACGTCGATGAAAGAATGTACCTAATTTACAAAGTAAAGTGGGGGAAAACGGTCGATGTACCTTTTCTTAGAAGATAACATAAGGTATTATAATAATTATTGTGTGTCTAATTAAGTAGGTGATTAACTGCAGTCAGTTCGAGTTGAAATATAGATTAGTAGGTACCTAATCGCAATTATCTTTCAACAGCTCAACTTATGCCCAAGTAATTTCTATTTGGTGGCTGAGGATTTATTAGGCCAACAAAATTTGAACTGTATTTTTTTTTCTTTTCACATCACAATACTTACCTACCTGAAAATTAAATTACGAAAATAAGGTAACAATTAAATGAGTACTTACTACTTACGTTCCTAAGTAAAAGCTCGTATGTATGTACCTAGGACACCTAGGTACATCATTTTGACAGTTCATAGACGATGTTTTCAAAGCGACGTGGTTAACGGAGGAGAGGGGAGTGGACACTGGACACCCTCTTTTATTTTTTTTTTCAAATTTGATGAAATTTTGATCACAAAATTTTTTAGAATTGGCGAGAAAAGTAAACCGCTGGTATTTTCATTCTTCTCGCAAAATTCCAACCTTCTACGTTGATGGGGTCGCGTGATGATTCTTAATTTTTTTTTCTCGGATACGATCAAATTTTGAGCACAAAATTTTTTGTAAGTGGTCAAAAAAGTAAATTCTGATATTTTTGTTTTTATCGCGAAATTTCAACCTACCTGCATTGATAGGTCGCACGATAATTTTTCATTTTTGTTGAATTTCACGTAGGTAGGTAATTTTCAGCACGGAATTTTTTGCAAGTGACCAAAAAACTAAATCGCTGGCATTTTCATTCTTCTCGCAAAATTTTAACCCACACTCGATAAATCGCGTAATAATTTTTCACTTTTGTTTCAAATTTAAAAATCTTTTGAAAGTGGTTTTTTAAAAAAAGTAAAATGGTTATTTCTAAGAAAACTCCGCTATTCTTCCCTTGGCCCTTGAATGGACGTTTCGTAATATGAAAAGGGGCCAAATCCGAGGAGTATAAAATTTTAAAAACTGCATGGCTTTTTCCGGTAATTTTGGCGAGAAACGTAGATTTTTTTAAAAATTTTGGCAGAACTGAACTGTTTTTGGACCGATCAAAATATTTGGAAAAATGTCGAAGGGGAGGACCGTGAATACGTGGAAAAATCTGGCGAAAATTTTACTGAAATTTTGTAATAGGGTAGCTAAGAAGCCCTACGTGTTATAGGGGGGAATAAATCCTTTACCTATGGTGGTGAGAATTAGAAATATTCCTTAGAAGGGGAATATCTCTAAGTACCTAGATAGCTCAGAAGGGTGGTAGTTTTCCTAAACTGCCCTATACATCATTTAAAAGTATATACCAAATAAATACGAATTCTGTAATATTTACAAGGTATATTTACAATTTTTTACATAAATTCATTGACCTACATGATCCTACATTTGTTTACGATAAAGGTCCCTAATGAATTCAAAACGAAGATAGATCTTACCATACGTGCGATGGTATAGATCAATGTAATTTTAATCATAGTCCAAAATCACAAGACTTCATCCTACCCCATCTCCGAAGGTGTAGGATTGCTAAATTTTGCTTAAACTAATTTTATTTACACGAGAAAACAACATTTAATTTAATCATCATAGATTACGACGCCTTGCTCGTAATCTATGCGAGGTGAATACAATATTAAAAGAAAGTAAGTGTATCCTGCTTACCACAAACTGTACGCGTTTTCCATCTCTTTCCTGGTGGCTCACCTAATACTACGAGCCGTCGATGGAACTTAACCAAATGAGACACATTTTAATTCTTTGCCCGTTTCGGTGATGTCCGGATACATCCCAAAACGTCAAAAAGGTACACTCGTTATTAACCGTGAATATTTCGGTTAATCTAGGTTGGATTGAAACATTATCCATCAAACGATGAGATGGGAAAAACGAAAGAACTTCTGCCATGAACTCCGAATAGATGTCCATGGCTTAAATTTTATCAAAGATGACGATAGAACTGACGTACGCGCGATGTCAGAGCCAAAGTCCGGAGACTAGATTTAGTTGCCGGAACCATGTCCGAAAGCATCCAAAAAACATCACAATCTCCTTGCTAGCAGCTTCGAGATCTGTATTATAAAGAGACTTGAGATGGTCAAATCCCTACCCCTATTTCTGGGGAACCAATAGCGTACTTGCTAAGTACACATAAATTAGACAATTTATGTGACTTTACTAATTAATGGCCAAAATCCCTATTTCGGCCTATAAACGTCAAAGGCTGTCAAGAACTGTCAAGGGCTCGCGAACCCTTTTACTTTTACGTTCGCCGACTCGCGGGTGCGGCCCTACATGCGCGAGTAGATCGCGAGTACCTCGAGTACTTAGCCTACCTAAAGAATTTACACACGTTCCCAACATTTCATTATAAGGGGTTCTTATTATATGCACTACCTTCGGCAGTGGGGCCAATCTGCCCTCTGTCAATTTCATCGGTTTTTATCAATTCTTCGCTGCGTTTTTATTGTGTTTGAATCAAGTTTCTAATTTCACAAATTTCACAATTTTTCGATTTTAGCAGTTTTTTGACCATGTTTTATGCAAATTTTTGAAATTAACGGAATCAGCTCGAATCGTTATTCGGGTTTAGCGAGTGCTTGAATTTTAAAAATTTGGGAGCTGATGAACATGACCCGAAATGAATTTCGTCCACATTAAAAAGGTCAAAAAAGTCAAAATAGGAATCAAATGGATGAAAAAAATTTTTGGTTGTGATTTTTACCTCGAAGGCGATTTTTAATAATTCTTCAAAAATCAAAAAGTGCACTTTGGTTCCTAAAATTTTAGCTAGCGATGTAGTTTTAAAAAATTTCTGCCAGTTGGGGTACCTACTACCTACTACCTACCTTCTTTATTGTTAGTGGTGTGGTCAACTTGAAATATATTAGGTAGGGAGAGTGAAACATGGATTTGAAAGGGCATTAAGTATGATAAATAAGTATCTACCTGTCGGATCAACGAACGTATTTTATTTTTCAAATACATACGTACAGTAACAAGAAACATAGCATTTACACAAAATTTCAATGAAAACAATTTAAATAATAATATAACATCCTCTAAAATATATGAGGTACGTAAATACGCGTACATTTAATAAGTATTAACTTTCAAAATGTAGGTAATAATTAGAAAGATGAAAAAGAAAAAAAAGGAAAATAGCGCGAAGCAATTTGGTCAGCGAAGGTGGGAACAATGAACATAATCCTCGTAATCACACGAGTGATGGTTATTGGTTAATACGATAGTAATAATACTGACTAGGTAACTATTCATATAAGACTGATTGTTGGATGAGGTGAGCTTTTGCTTATAAATAGGTCTAGGTACATACAATGTGTATGGGTAATTGGGTATATGTAGTGTAGTTCCTCAAAAATATCGATATCAGTTCGAGAAAAATGAAGCAGGATTAGTGTGGCTTACTTAACGCGTAAGTACCTATTTAATAAATTGCGACGAACGAAATGCATCGAAACCCTGTGTGAATGTAACTATCTGTATCTATTAGAGTATATGTATACGTATAGGTACTAGGTACCTACTAGGTAGGTACTAATTTTGGTTACAAGAATTGAGAATTTTCAAACGTTATAAATACTCGCAGTAATGAGGTGCTCTGCCTATGAATAACATAGGTACGTTATTAAATGGTCCGAGCAACACACGAGGACCAGAGATTGTAGAGTATTTTAAATAAATGAGATGGGGAAGGAGGAGAAGGAGGAAAAATGACAAGTTGCAAGTCGCATTGCTGAAGGTTTAAGGAGCGCTTTTCAAGTGTTCGCCAGTCAACTGGGAGATCGGCTTAGGAGGTGTGGTTTCTTCAGCTTCTTTGGGCCAGTGGTAGGTGGCTGGTAACGGGCAATCGTAATTGTAGTCGTACATTTGGCCTTCGATAAATGCTTTTTTGTCCGATGGTTCGGGATAGACCGATGCGATACCTGCCAAGTATCAAGTACGAGTATTTGTCGATGAGAAAAACATTCGGCGACATTTTAAAAATAGGTAATACATATAAGTAGGTATGCAGGTCTACTTGCTATCGTTAATCAGTAATCACACATACCTTTTTGATACGCGTAGTCGGCAATCCTGACTGCGATTTCTAAGGAACAACATTTGACTTTTTTCAAAGGCGGATACAGACTACCTTTGTCCAGATCTTCTTGGGTAACAAAATCAGCGACCGTCTGTGTAAAAATTCATATACTCGTACTTTTATAATGGACAAATTACGATGAGAATTATTCAAGGCAGGCGCAAGTTTTCGTTTATGTAATTTTGATGGAAATAATTTCTCAACAATTGCAATTTAGATCATTGTATTTAAAAGTACCCAGGTGGTAGCCCATATAATTTCCTAAATAAGGGAAAAGGGGGCATGTATGCGAGATTGGATAAGTACCTAATAGGTACCTATCTAGTTTTACCACCTGCCGCATTCATTGTACTTACCCTGCTATACCGAATACCCCCAGGTGAAATTTTCTAATTATTGAATGAATGAATGATAGAGACGACGAGACGCAAACACAGAATTTACTCTGAATTTTTGTAATTTGGGAAATTTGCAATTCATTTACCTATTTGAAATTTCGTAAGTAATACGCGAAGACAATGGAATGGAGATTCTGAAGAATGATTTGAAATATTGTACCTAATTTAGGAGCAATGCGAATTGCGAACACAGAAATCAATCCGAAATTTTGTAATACGAAAAATATATACCTACCCATGCAAACTACGAGTAACTCTGAAAAGCAATTTCATAATTTAGAGGCGACGAGAATTCAGAAAATTGATTTGAAATTTTGTCACTTTTAGGCAATGTGAATTAGGTATAGGTACCTGCGAAAATTGAGTACCTACTTACCTATCGAAGCGTGCAAAAGACAAACTCTATTCAAAAGGACCCGAAATGTCCAAAGTCACCGCGCGCAATAAAGAAAAAACCTACGAGTATGTGCCTACTGCCTAGCATGCCTACCTGTGCCGCGATAAGGAACAATTCTTCTGTAATATGATGGATTCCAGTGGCTATCACACCTAACGCCACACCAGGGAATATATAGGCGTTATTTCCTTGACCAGGTTGATAGGTATGGCCATTCATCTCGAATGGTGCAAACGGAGAACCGCTCGAAAAGATACAACGTCCCTTTAGAAAAGTATCGAGTCATTACCTCATTAGTCATTACGTAGGTATTTTCACAGCCTCGCAGTCGCAGGCGAACAGGAGCTGGTTAGCTATAGGTCTACTCGTATTTACCTCTGTATGCACGTACGCATCTTGAGAAGTACACTCGGCTTTACTAGTTGGATTACTTAAAGCGAAAATAATGGGTCTTTCGTTATTATCGGCCATAACTTTGAGTACTTCGGGAGTAAATGCTCCTCCCACAGCCGAAGCACCTAATGAAAAAAAAAAAAAAAAACCATTTTAAACGCGTCAGGTAAATTTGATCGTTTGTAACAAAAAAATATGTTTATTGTATGGGCGCTGTTTTCAGGTTCGAGTTGTTTCAGAATACTCGTAATAGCTTCTTTTACCTATACCTACTAACATATACGGTACTACATACGTATTACGTACCAATTAATACTGACGGTTTGACTTCTTTGACAATTTCGGCGAAATTTTTCATCACTGCGTGATCTTTGGCGTAGAATGCTTTATGACCTACGAGTAAATAATTGAGGAAAGTGAAACGTAGTACATAATATTACGATTCGACATCGAGATGAGGAAAAATCTGTCGTGAATTACGATGTACCTTCGAGTCGACCTTCGGGTCTACCTCGAGCTAATAAACCGTCGATATCCATCATCCAAATTTTATCTCTAGCGTCTTTGATGGAAGTACCCTCGGCTTGCATGGCTCTAACACACAGATCAGCGATACCGATAGCCGCCTTTGGCAAAGAAAGCACACAACAAAATGTACAAGAACGTAAAAATGCCTAATTAACGACAGTCGATAACGAACACGATTACCTCGCCAGCACCCAAAAATAAGAATTTATTATCCGAAATACGTTTATTGGTGATTCTCCTAGAGGTCAATAACCCAGCAACAGCCACCGAAGCGGTACCTTGGATGTCATCGTTGAAGGTACAATACTTATCACGATACTTGTCCAAAAATCTGAAGGCGTTGTGGTTACCGAAATCTTCGAACTGAAGGTTGCAAAAAAACAAAAAAAAAAAAAAACATCGAAACGTTATCGAGCGATCGGAAGTGGAGCTAGAGATGGAGAAAATAGCCTCGAAATTACATACGAGTATTCAGTAGGCCATATTCACCTGTATGAGAGTATTTTGACCATATCGTTTGACGACAGCTTTCATGAATTCGTCTATCAGTTCATCGTACTTCGGTCCCACGACTCGATTTTGACGTAATCCAATGTACAAAGGATCGTTCAGCAGTTTCTAAAAATCAAAAATTCGTCACGCATTTGCATTTCAATATTTGAGGTACCTAGATGAATGAGGCAAAGCTGCGAGCAAACAACCAGTGTGTTAAAGAGTTAGTCGAGGGAAGGGGTAACTTTTTTTTTATGAACATGCGATGGTGTTGGGGGGGGGGGAGAGGGACGAAAAGCCACGTAGCCAAAAATGAATTCGACGAGCACTGGGTACGCAATACGCATTGGATGGCAAAAAGTAGCTACCTAGGTGTAGGTATATTATTCGTTTATTTAGTTCGACTTTGAATCGCCTGTTAGGTAACTACACAACCTTTACCAACTTAAAATACGTATGTAGGTACTTGGAGCGAAACTTGCACGTACCTAAATTTGAAGTAGGTACCTACTACCTAGGTCAAACGAGAAACGCGATTTCCCAATTAAAAAATACCTAGATAATTTTTGAAGGGTGAGAGGGGCTGAATTCGCTGAAATACCTACATATGAAAACTGTTGAATCGAATTGAGAGCTATGATCAATAATTTCATGAAATGAGAAAATGCAGCGAGAGGTGTCTTACTCGTACGTGTTTCTCAGTCAGTGTCTGTCTGCTTTGAAATGCCTACGTACGAGTATACTTTCGCTGTAATTGCTCAATTTTGCAAGTTTAGCTTTGCAATGTTACATTAACGATAACGTCGTTAAAAAAAATACACGCTCGAATGATTTCATTGATTTCAGATCATTAAAGGACGTAATGTGAAAATTTCATCTTTAGGCAAATACTCGTACTCCTCATTTGTTTTGTACTCGTACCTATGTATGTACTTAAATTTGCTTCGATATAGGCCTTTTTGTTCTTAATATACGTAGCTAGCTTGCGCGACCTTACTTCCAGCAAAAATATTAATTTGTGAAAGGCTAAAGCTAAAGGCTTCGATGCGAATGGAAGTGATGATCCGAATCCAAAACCGGGTTGATATGACTTTGGAATGACCCTTAATCTGGCTAATTCAAATTTTATAAACGAATCGCCGCCGTCATCGTTTCCAGCAGATTTACAACGCCCCCCCTTCCAAATGTCGGCTGTCGTCAAAAACTTTCGAAATATGCATTTTGCTCGAAACATCTTTTGGACATAGTCTTTGAATTCGTTACACTATTCCGAAGTAAAATTATTCGAATCTATTTTTAGAATAGGTACCTATAGCTATATTATAGGTATCGATTTTAATTGCCGAGTGAAGTGAATCTAATGGTCTCTGTTTTTGTTACTTTGTTTCAGGTAACTGGTAAGCTCGACATTTTTCCATCGGATTAAACATGGCGGAAACGAGTAAGTTGTTTTCAGATTCGTATAGTAACTTACGTACTAGGTAGTTGGACTTTTTTTTTTACTCACGCAATTATTTGTAGGAACGATAATATTCGATACAACCACCCTCGTGTTCCTCTCTCCCAATTCCAGCTCGTAAAGTGCTAAAATTCGTTTGAACAAATTTTGCCTATCTCCTCGCACTTCTTAATGTACTCGTATATGTACGTTGAACCTCGTCAACTTATCACTTCCGATTCGGCTGAAATTTGGCTCACTGACAGTTCATGTCACCCACGCCCACGCCTCTGAACAAAATTTTCAGAACCCGAAGTTGATGTTTCCAATCGTGGCGAATTTTTCAAAATGGCCAAAATAGCCCATTTCTTGTAGGTAGATTTTCATAAAAATGATGAACCACGAGATGAAAATCTGAAATTTGGTTTGGATACCGAAGCCGACCTCCCGAATCGATCGCGATCATTTTCGAGATGTCCGAAGCCTTCAGCAGCAGAAATGAGTTTTTCTCCAGCACTCTGGAATCGCTTCAGAATGCGCTGTAATCAACTGCGGCCTGCGGCTAATGAAAATTTGCTTCCGAGGTGTTGGTGATATCATAACTTTCAATAAATCAAATACGAGTATCCAGGCAAATCGGACGTGACGAGTTTTGTGTGTAGTTGGTATTAAAAGCAAGGGGGCGGGGGTACCACCGGTGCGGGAGAATGTCCATTGTCCCTCAACCCCCCCCCCCCTCCGGACAGAAAAATTTAGACCAAAAATTGGGAATTTTGGGGAAAAATTGTGCGAGTTGAAAAAGTTGGGAAATTGGGAGAAAGTTGTACCTAAACAAATTGTGTAAGCGGGGAAAATCAAAGAATTACCTAAATCCGCGGGTTTTTACTCGTTGAATTTGCCCTATTATAGCTAGATTTTCAAAAGTTTTTGCCTTCGGTTCGTTCGAGCCAGATCATTTTCCTTTTCCTCTCTCCAAAACCTCCAGGCTGAGAGAGTAGAAAAATCAACTTCTCACATCAAAAAAGTCTCTCCAATCGCCGATGCATCATGATGCAACAGTCAAAATTGCTATGTAGAAAATCCCAGCTTGCGCCGAAGCATCAAAAATCAACCTAATTTCTCATTTTTGCCAAAATTGGTTGTTTTTGAAAATTGGGCACATATAAAAATGATGTCCTGAAAAAATGAAGAATTCTGAATTATGTGTATGTACCTATCGGGGTTCAACGATGGGCACGATTTTCTGAATGTTTTTTAATCGAAATTCTGAAGACCTCGGAAATAGGGATCCAATAGAATACGAATATACCTAGGTGAATAGATGTCAGAAGCCACCTTAATGTAGTGAACAGCTATACCTAATAGGTAAAAACTACACTACATATTATGTTAGGTACGCTAGTTTTGTTGCAAGTTATCGAGATAAATGAAGGGGAAAAACCTGCTAAATGAAGTAGCAGATGAGAATGAGAATTACAAAAACATTGTGACAATAAACGTGTGGACCTATCTATTATTATGTCGTTAAATTCAAGGCTTTTCATCGTGTGAAAAAAATTGCCAGCAACCTTCAGCGTTTGCGACGACGCGACGACGCAACCGTGTAATTTGTGAATTTTTTGTTCAAATATGTAGTAAAGAGGATACGCTAACGCTACATCAGCAATACATCGAATAGAATGGTACAGTAGTGGCAGTGGCTAACTGGCTACGGGACTAATTATTTCGTTATCTCGTCAATACGTTAAAATATATGTACTAGTGACGAGTAGTGACGACTCGACTCATGCAAATAATACGAGTACGGAGTACTGATTCTGCGGAACTGCTCTTGTTACGTCATTCCTCATTCGTTGGGCTAGGGCTGGCTGTACGCCGCGGTCGCACAATTTTATAGCTGGTAGGTAATTAGGCAAGAGTAAGTACGAAATACATATGTATACTCGTACTATGCACTAATCCTATTCACGTACACATGTGCGTAAAATTTTTTGTAATTATCGCGAAGCGACTGGCGCTCGCATTTTGTCGCGCGCGAAATATCGCATACCATATGCAACAACTCCTGCTGCTGCTCCTGCTCCTGCTCCTGCAGAGCAGCGAGCGAATAGCGATGTACTACTACTACTACTACCTACTAATTTTATGCGTGTAGTGTACTACATAAATGTAGATAGATATACTAGATACCTACTAAATATAGTATCCTAACCTATAGGTACTGATGGTAATTGGTAATTGGTAATTGGTAATATATGGTACATTACTTCATTGTTAGTTCCGACGTCAATGGTGATGGGTAAACATTGATGGGGTTTAATGCCAGCCAGAGCGGTGTACAGTGATAGTTTACCAACGGGAATACCCATTCCGCATGCTCCCAAATCGCCCAATCCCAAAATTCTTTCACCGTCTGTCACCACAATCGCTCGCACATCCGGTTCAGGCCTAACGTATCAACACAACACCACATATACGTAGACGTACGACGTACACCACCACTAATGTTAAATTTTAACCACATGCTATATACTTACTAATACCAATACTACCTAGTTAGTAGTTACGATTACGAGTAGGTATAAAAGTGTAATTTCACCAGTAGCAAACTAGCAATAGGCCCAAGTTAATTCATATTAATACTTACGAGTATAATGGACAACTATCGTGACGTAATTTTTTCATCGATTAATTTTCCTAATATGTACCTTACCTTACCTACCTGTACCTACCCATCTTCAAATTAAAGCCACCTAGTTTATCTTTTATCGATTCTACATTTATGTACTCGTATATAGCCAGTACCAGTGCCAGTGCCACATAGATAATCTGTTAATTTTTAATTCGTATAAACAATACGCTGATCCATGTGTATTGTGTGTATAATGTCTATAATATGCCGGCTATAGTCAATGGCATAAAATTTAGTTTGATCGACAATTTTTTTTTTTCACAATAATTATCTCGAATAGATAAGAAAGTTACACGAAGCAGACATCACATCAGGCTTCCATCGACTGAGTTATTTTACGTAGGTAGGTAGGTAGGTCTACGTAGGTACATTTATACATATTTAATAATCTATCCGCATGTAATGAAAAAATCGTCACCATAGTTCCCCATGCTTGGTGTGGAATCAAACAGATACATTAATTGGTTAGATTCGCACGTAAAAAAAGCAGAAAATTGTCTAGGTACTAGGTAACTATAACTGTACAGTTATGTCTGAAAATTTCTGGCTAAA
This sequence comes from Planococcus citri, assembly GCF_950023065.1. Classification (NCBI taxonomy): domain Eukaryota; kingdom Metazoa; phylum Arthropoda; class Insecta; order Hemiptera; family Pseudococcidae; genus Planococcus; species Planococcus citri. The sequence goes on along the minus strand of NC_088679.1, from coordinate 83,141,973 downwards.
TTTCAAAATAATTATAACCCGGGAGGAATGAACTAATGTAATCACTTAATGAGTAGACTCTTTTCTCTTTCCATTTTTTGAATAGACAGGAGAAAGTTGACAATTTACGTATTATTATCATTTTACATTCCACCACTCCCTCCCTCCCTCCCTCCCTCATCAACAATGATGTTGGAAGAGTATTTGATTAAAATTTCAGTTTTCAGGTAGGCACCTATAACCTACAGCAAGTCGTTTAGTGACCCTTATACTAGGGTGTACTTATCTTATTTATGTACATACCTACCTATTATGTAGGGTGAGAAAATCACGCTATGAAATTTTCAGCCCCCTCGGTGATCGCTACGCTCGAGCTAATTTGCTTTTTATTTTAAAATTAAAAAATTCATATTTAGACCCGCAAAAATCCAAAACACGAAACGCGAATTTTTTAGTGCATGGGTAGTCATCTTACTATATACATAATACTCGTATAAATATGATATCAATCGGCAAAATTGGTACTTTTTCTTTCTATCAGTCGGCAGATTTTCGAATCTCTTCCCCCTCTCCCTCTCAAAGAAGCTCTATACAGTTTCGTCCCTAGAAATGGGGCCAAATTATGTACCTATATTTGCACTGAGCCCGCATTGGCTCTCGACGGCCTTGCTTCTACTCCCTGGATTGTTGGATTTTATGAGAAAATAATACGTGTAATTCCTTATTCTTTGAAATTTGTTCAGAGAGCCTCCCTTCTCGCTCGCGCTGGTAGAAAAAAATCGAATAAATTAAGAATCCATTTTTAAGAACCCCCTCCCCCCTCTCGCAGGTACGTTGGTCCTTTTTACTCCTAGCTTTTCCACGAAACTCCTCGAGTTGTGTTTATTAGCAGCCAAAATTTGTGGTGCCAAAGCGCATTTTTGATTTTAGACGAATTTTTAGAAATCAGATTTGGTCCAAAAATGGCGAAAAAATCAAATTTCCAAAATTGAAGTAGAATTTAGAAACGTAAAAATCCCGAGTCAATTTGAACGACTTTGGGACAGTTTGAGCACTTCTGGACCTGGACCCTGCACCAGATTTTTGAATGTTGCAATTCCCACAGAATTTTACCCAGTGAAGTTGATCAGCTGAAATTTACATAAAATATCCGAGTCGATTGGAAGTAATTTCAAGCAATCAGGGTTAACTATACGTTCCAAAGTTGAACCGAACGAATTTTATGGCATTTTTTTTTCGAAAACTGAGCCAACTGAGGTTTCTATGCAAAAAATTCTGGAGGTTCTAGGATGGTTTGAAATCATCTTCTGTCGACTCGACTTCTTGAAATTAGCTGGTACCTATGTATAAGGTGAATTTTTGTTTTCAGACTTTACTGGCAATGAGAAAATGTTTGAATGGAAATTTCCACTTTCAAAATTCTGCTGGAGATTCCAAAACTACTCGAAGGGGGTCTAAAATAGGGAAAATGAATACCCAGTTTCAGCGTATTCGGTCAATTCTGTAAAAAGATGATTTTTTTTTTGTTCATTTTTGTCCCGAAAATGATGTTTAAAATCAAAAATGCACTCGGTCTTCTGATACGTATTTTAGTCAAGGTACTGTATTTTTGTACGTGCTCTTTCGATTTAGCAATGTCTAGCTCTGGTTCAAACAATTTATGAAATTTTGACTTTTTTGATTTGGAGGGCTTAAGCTTCTTCTTTTCGTCATATTATGCGGGAGGGACGAATTTTATTTTTTCAATTTTCCTTTTTTTGAGAAGTGGGAGAGGGGAGAGGGTTCCACGCATTACCTAATTGCCGGGAGATTAAAATTCTCCGCCATTTTTTTGTTATTGTTTTCAAGAAAACCAGCAAACTCAAAAGCATGAAGGTGAAAACATCTGCCAAAAAGTTTTTCGCAATTCAAAAAAAAAACACAAAACAAAAAATGTAAAGATATCCCTATTCAAAATAAAAGAGAAATTTGAATGCGAGAAAGAAACACAGAAATCTAGTGGTCATTTCATCGAATAGTATATTACACAACGAGGGCCGAAAAAGTGATTTTGGAAGAGGGTGAGGTTTGTGACCCGAACGAAGTGAGGGGAACAACTCACACGAGTTCAAAATCACTTTTTCTCCGAGTTTAGTGAAGTAATTTTTCCTGAACGAGGGTGGAAAGTACTTATTTTTACATCCGAGCGATTCTCGCGAGGTTGGAAAAGTAGTACTTTTCACCCCTAGATAGGAAAAGTTGATTCTTTTTTTAGAAAGAGTCGAATTTTTGCTAAAATTTCAGTTGATGGCTTGAATTTATTTTTGAATTCTCATAAAATTTTGAATTTCTACCCACTGTTTTTTGCTATAATTTTTAAAAATCCTGTTATTTTTTCATCAAGTACATGCAACCCCTCAGTATTTTATCTCTGCCTTGCTTTCTACCCCCCCCCCCCGCAACCACCTACCTTGAAAATAAAAATCGATCAACTATAAATTGATGAACATACTTACTCAGCCGCGTATACCTATAGGTAGGTAGGTATAACTTTAATAATACGTATTTATGCGTAAAAATTACGCACCATAAAACGTGTTAGGTAAATGAGGTTGAAATTAAAAATTTGAAAAAAAATCCGAGAATTGCCCAGGTTGTTATGCTTACAGGTAGAGGTACAAATAATGTAGTAAGGAAATTAACATGCTGATTCTTACGTCGAATCGTATCGATAAGTACACTATTTACACGTTTAGCAGCCGCGTCTTGGTTCAATTTGTTGTTTACTGTACATACGACTACGAGTACTTACCAATTTTTCAATAAATCGAAACAATGTCCTTTATCGTGTATCGTAATAAATAATCCACGGGGTCGACGGTAAATCAAGCCAAATTTCTGACAGGCCAAACCCACAGTGGGGGTGTACACGATCGGCATCAAAGTATCCACATTTTCCGATAACAGTCTGAAAAACAAACGTTCGTTTCGATCCTGCCAACATCCATAGGTAGGTAGGTAGTTGGTTAGTTGGAATTAATAACGTTTAAGGAACCGAAAGATTTGGTTCGACGAACGAGGAACGACGATACGTAGGTAAGTATTTTGAAATTAGATTACTTGTAATTCGGACAAATACAGGAATTTATTCAAATCTTCGTGGTACTTCATGACGCTGAAATGGCATACTTCGAGTTGCTGAGCTTGCGTTTTGAAACAAGGAGGCATCAGACCGTGAATACCTAACGCTTGACGTTCTTCCAAAGTGAACGCTAAACCCTACAAAAGGCGAATGTTTAATCGTTACTCGTTAGTTTTAGAAATGGCAAATGGCTCGTTGTCACTTGTCAGTGGCAATGGCAATGGCAGTGGCAGTGGCTCACTGCTCACTCGACGAAGTAAAAAGAGCAATTTTCAAGTGAAGTGATATTCGTATTAGTGAAAGCCGAAAGGCGAAACTGCGAAAGGATACCTTTACCTACCTTATTAAGACGAGGATCTCGTATGTGATCGATTCCTTGAACCATAGAAGGGCATATTATATCGCCGGTCACTTCGTGGTAGTGTTTTTGCTGATTCAGTAGAGTGCTGACGGCTACGCATAGCTTTCGAATATTTGCTGGTAAAGCGTTACTTTGAACTACCGCCGCCATTACGAAAGCTTTAGGTACCTACGAGTATAAAAACAAAACACGAGCAAATATTTATAAACTTTTTTGGTCGCTTTTACGCGGATTTAAACGTTAAATATTCGTATATATATACACGTACGTATGTAGATCCGTGTTGCGGAACTGTATTCTTACTGATAAGCTGCCAAGTTCGTAAATATGTGTACTTATGGTGAATTGGTGACTTTCAGAATGTTTCAACACGATGTTTTCATTTTTTTCTTATTTTTTATTTATCGATCCAAAACTAGCTACGAGCGAAATTCTGGCACTGGAAATAAAGTGTTGGATTATTATTACCTATACTACCTAGTAGGCATTGCGATTCGAAATTGTGCACCTACATCATTTAATATAAAATCCAAGTAGGTATACATTCTAAGCACCACCTTTAGATGTACTAAACAATTTCAGCGGATAAATAAACTGAGAGTGAGATTATATGTACGAGTACTACGTAAATACTTACGTTATTTTAGGAAGAAGTTGTTTTTTTAAATATCAAAAATGGTTTAGAAAATGAAAATATATATTACGAATATCGATCCGTGTACTGTACATGGCAACACACGACCGGTCTCCAAGTATTTTAAAACACTACCTAAGCGTAAGCCCTAAATAGTAAACAAAAATAATGAAATTGAATCCTTGAATCGCGTTTCGCGTTATTCGAGTTGCCAGCTGTCGCCAGAGTAAACGAACGAATGAATTCACTGAACGTTGTGAATCTGTGCTCGAATCGAGCGAACTGCGAACGAATTTCGAGTACCTACCTACTGTTGGTCCGCTGAGGGCTGAGGCGCTGACCAAGCGCAAGCTTACTTTTTATTTTTTATTTTTTTTACTACATAGCACATAGCAATTTATTCTTATTCCATAATTAGATTGCCATTAACGCAAACCATCGATATTCGATACCCCTTTAATCTATTACCTACCTACCTATTGATACGTGATGGATACGTGCGTATAAAATTAAATTAAATAAAAACGCTGGCCTCTCGGTTCTCGCCTCTCGGTTCAATTTTATGATGATATTTTGGAATACATTTATTTTATTTTTTACCGGAGCGATAACTCGTGGAAAATAAAAATTAATAGATATTACCTCAAACTTCGAGTCATTGAAAACAGACACATTCTGTGGTGAATATTATTCATTTATGTTGGTATATTAAATCATAATCATATACGTGTACATATACCTAATACCTACTTATCTCAACAAAAAAAAGTATATATAACTATCTCGAAATACTAAGAACAAATTAACGTTACAATGGTGAATAAATTTTTTTAGTTTGAAATATTCGATAAAGCTTTCTAATCTATCTATTAATTTAAACCACACATGTTTATTTAAAAATAACGCTCACGATGAAAAGATGGTGTGAAAAATATTAGGTACGAATAAATACATATACAATAGGTAGGTATACTCGTACATAGTTTGCAACTGCGAGCTTTTAGTTCTAAAATCCATCGTCTGAATCCGAATTGTCGAATGTGAAGTACTTTCGTTTCCTATAAAATTTCGATTGCTCACTCGGTGGTTTATCGTAATACAACGCATATTTTGGATAAATTGTGAAGTCGTCAAATTTAACATAAACATGCCCATTGCGACTTTTAAAAATATCAACCTTTCCTTCGGGAGCTTCTTTTTGATTATCGTCGACGCGCGTTTCTGAAGCGGCTAACACATCACATATAACGAAAGCTCGTCGATTTCCTAGAACAAAAATGCGCGCATATCAATAAAAAAAAATCCAGATACTGGTAGGTATAGATATACTCGCAAATACTAGGTATGTTAATTTCTACGTTGACTACGTTTCTAAAGTAAAATAGAATTAGGCCTAATTTTATTAATGAAAAAAGAGAAGCCTAGCTCCCTCGAAATTTGACTTGGAAAAAAAATAACAAGGCTTTTATAGAAACATTGTGTTGAAAATTTTACAGAGCAAAATTACTCACCACCAGACCAAGAACTGTGATAATTAGCGTAATCGGCGTTGCTTGAAAATGAAACTCCTTTGCCATATTTTGCTCTGTAGACTCGTCGCCAATCTAAATTTTCTCGTTCGATTGACGAGACATTCTCGGCGGCTGTCGAATGAATCAATTCTATAATTCGATAATTTTTTTTCTCGTTTTTCTTCAGCATAAAAGCAGCGTACAAATATTTATTGCTCAACTTCTCTACTTTATCGATTTTGACCTATTGAAAAAATAAAATAAAATAATAAAATATGACAATTTACCTATTACAAAATTGATAAAATTTGTAAAGGTATGTACTAGGTAACAATTTAGGTGCTCATTGGGTCATTGCTGATGTAAAAATTAATTTCACGTTTTACTCGTACCATTATTTTTCGAGGGAAATGAATTCCTTTTATCGATTTGAAAATCCGAAATTCAGAATTCAAAAAATAAAATTAGGTATATCTCGGCATTCGTGATTTCTATTTTAACAGGTAGGTTAAATTGGTTTACAACTTAGAACTCACTTTTGGGAAGCTGTTGGTGACCATTCTTATCAAGCTGTTTTTCTGGTAGTGACTGATTAGTTTACTTTCATCGAATTGACATGTTTTCGATATTAAATCCACTATGTCCGTTTCAAATGTTAAAAGTACTCTTTTGTTCAAATCTGCCTGGTTAATGTTCTCCGTCGATAGAATCTTTTTTACGATCTCTTCGGGTGTTTCTGCTTTTTTTTCTTCATTTAAATCCTCGCTCGTTATCGCGGCAGGGACGGTTTCGTAATCGGGATTCACATTTATTTCACAATTTTCTACCGATTGTGAAGACGAAGAGTTTTCTTCGACCGCGTCTGCTTCTTTTTCATTACAGTTGTCCAAATTTGAGTTGATTTTGATGATGGGATTGATGGGAACTTCCACTTCGACTTCGAGTACCTGGCTGGGTTCAATTGCGACGTTAATTTCTTCAGCGTTCTCCGAGCTGTTGATTTTTTCCCGTCGGAGGATTCTGAATCAGTTGCAGTGGATTCAATGGATTCTGCAACTTTGGTAGTAATTTCTTCCTCTTTGAAATTAACGGTTCTGTTTTCTTGGTCGTGGTCGGCTTCAAGTTTGTTGTCGTCTTTCGCAATAGCTTCTACAAATGCTTCCATGATGTGTGTGTGTGTGTGTATTTTTTTTGTTTTACGTAAATTAATGAATTGAAAAGATGCCTATTCGTTACACAAACACAAATTTATCTCGACTGAAAAATATATAGGTACGAGTAATAGGTATCTACTACCTAAGCAAGCGATTTTAAGAATTACACTGTTTTCTATGTATAGGTAGTACTTAATATAGGTACTTACTTATAGCCAAAGTATCGATCAGATTCTGAGACTCGAAGTTTCGAACTGCGTTTATCGTATTCTCTGTTCTCTCATCGCATCATCTCGAGTAAAGCTCCACCAGTTCCACTTCCTCCACCAATATTAATTAATAGGTATCTTTAAATAAATATGGTCTTATCAAATACAAATAAGTCACGAATGCTTAAATTAGCAAAACTCGCAGTAATCTGGTACTGTATTATACATTATGTAGAACGATTTCTATCAATCAGACTGCTGACGATGTATTTATGTATCTTATTGCCTATACCTAGATATTTTCTTACTTTATCGCGTTCACGCGTTCATTTACTTATAGTATGACTAAGTAGGTATTCGTGCTTTGATAAAAAAAATCCATAGAATTATGCGTTTGAAATGCCAGAATATAAGACAATACATTTATTTCTTCGAAACTTTTTATAATAGGTAAAAGACCTTTTTCATGAAGATTTTTAGTTGGTTCTTTTGTTCGACGAATTTTTGTATTAATTCAGTTCATGTCTAAGTACTTAGGTACTTATTGATATTATAATTATAACTTACTTACCTGGGCCCAGAGAGGAGACGAGAAGTAATGTTGCGTGGGGGGGATGGGGCATAGATTTTCCCAATTTTTAACCCCAGGCCCACCCCCCTCTTCACCACAGTATTTTGTAGGCAATTAGCCAGGTATGGTTCGAAAAGATTTTGGAAGGGGGATTCGAGTTGGAAACAAAAACGTTGAATAGGTTTAAATGTTCAAAAACGATGCTTTTATACTTTTATACTTGACAAACAATTTTAATAGATTGGCACTGCGATCAAAAATCAAAAATTTTCAATTTTTTGTGTTTTTTTTTCTGCTTTTTAGCCTTTGAAAATAGAATTCAAAAAGAAAACAGAACATTTTCAATTTTTCCCTAGCGGAGTGAAGGCGAAGTTTCGGAAAATTTGGTACGAGTAAAATAAATTATTTTTGATGTGAGAAGTAAATTTTTCTACTTTCCGACATGGTCGGGGAAAGGAAAAGGAAAATGATCTGGCCCCGAGCAAATTTGATTTATAATTCAAGTAGGTATCATACGTAGTAAAAACCGATGGTTTTTGGTAATTCTTTGATTGCTCCTGTTTACACAATTTTCTTTCCAACTTTTCCGCATTTCCCAACTTTTTCCAACTCACCCCATTTTCCCCACAAATTCTCAACATTTCGCCGAAATGTTTGTGTCGCGGAGAGGGGAGCCCCCGCCTAAAAACTTCATTTCGATTAGAGTTGCCATTCATCGTTGCTGCAGCTGCCTATTCGTGTTCGTATCACTAAAATGATTTTGAGGAATCTGAAATTAGTAGAAGTCCATTTGAAACTGAACGGTTTAAGCAGCTACTTCGCCCTTTTTACCGAATAAATTGGAAACACACAGGTATAAGTGAGGCCACTAGAATCAAAAGTGTACTTCTCCACTTTTTTTCGAAAATGAGTTAAGTATGGTTTGGTATACTACAACATGTGCCGCATCCGATGAAAATGTCAAAATTTGAATTTTGTGCCAGGAAGTATGGTAAAACAGCGTGTAAAGTTAGGTGTTGGAATCAAAACTGCACTTTTTTAATGGAGAAGTGCAGTTTTGAAACCAACCTGGCAAAAATTGAATGAAGGACTAGTGTTATGCCTTGAAATTAGGCTTGAAATTTAATAAATTCATCAAGTGAGGACCCTTCCCGCAAAAAACATCTTTCATTTTTATTAAGTAATAAAAATTAATTTTTTTTACTTTGAAAAAAAAGGAAAATTATTTCAATTTCCAAATGAATGGTCTAAAAATGCAGTATTATTTCAATTTCTTGAACTTTACAAGATTTCCTGCACGTTTAGCACTGTATTGCTAAAAAAATTTTGATGAAATGCGCTACAAAGATATATTAAGTGTAAGGTTGGAGACAAAACTGCACTTCTCCAAACTTGATGCGGCTCAGGAACTCTTATGGCAACGTGTAGGGTAAAACAAACATGCAGGTCACTATCGGCATGTTGGTACGAAAATATTAGACGTATTACCTCGGTATTTTATGTTACGATGAATGCTAGGGAGGTTTTTTGCGTTTTTCTCAAAAAGTTCAAAAATGGAGAAGTACACTTTTGATTCTAGTGGCCTCAAGTATTTTGAACAAAAGCGAATCAACGCGAATAATTCCTTCAATTCATCTTCCCACACGTTGATAATTAGAGGTACGAGTATTAAGATATCTGGAGCACCTGAAATTTTGGTTGTGGGAGTTGTAACTTTTTAAGATATGCTCTTCTCGTAAGTAAGAAAATACGTGAAAGGTTAGGTACATCTAAATTGAACGATGACCCTTTTCCGAATTTATTTGACAACCCTTCTGCTCGCCTCTCCTTCTACCCATTAAAAATACGTAGGTAGTTGAAATGTGGTCAACATTGAAACATCAAAAATCGACTTACAAATTATAAAATGTATGTACGAAATTAGAAAATATTCGAGCATAGATACTTAGACCTAAATATATTTCGTAAAAAAAAATGTTTGAAAAAAATTCTTCGAAGCAAGATTATAAAAATAAGCGTAAGGTAGAGATAAGTTACCTTATATACTCGTAGGTAAACATGAAATCAAAAACATATGGGTACCTAATTCGTAGCGAATAAAAATTGATAGGTAGAATGATACAAGTACGAGTATGTACGATGTACATATTTCTTCAGAGTTCAAAACCTTCTTCCTCGTCGATTTCTATTAAACTTGGAAAGACGGTCATCAGGTTTATCGTAATACAGAGCGTATTTCGGATAGAACGTGAAATCTTCATATTTCACGTACACATGGCCATTGGTACTCCTATGCGTATCACACTTTCCCGCAGGGATAGTTGCGCACGAATTTGTGAGCGCCAGATCGCCGACTAACACATCGCATATAATGAACGCTTTCTGAGATCCTGAAACAGTAACAGCCAATTTTACACTCGAGTACGAGTACAATATGTATTTGTTTTGGTTTTGGACTCGTCTAAGGCTACAACAGTGCTCACGCTCACGCTCACGCTCAGGCATATTCGTACCTCCGGTCCAAGAGCTGTGGTAATTTGCGTAATCAGCGTTTCTCGAAAATGAAACACCGTAGCCGTATTTGGCCCTCTGGACCCTTCTCCAATCTAGATTATCTCTTTCAATCGAGTGAACGTTCGAGGCTGCAGTCGCATGGATCAATTCAGTGACATTATAATTTCTCTTTTCATTCTTCTTGAGCATAAACGAAGCATATAGGAATTTGTTATTGAGTTTTTCAATCCGATTTATAGTTACCTGTAAAAATAGGTAGGTCTAAAGGTATTCGTAATTGGCTCGATAAAAATTAACCAATTTTAGCCATCCTGCTCTATGCTGAGAATCTACAGTAATTTCACAAAAATGCCATCCAGTGGGTAAGGTAGATATGTACCTATAGAGATACCGAGTGGACTTTTTCAGAATGGGTGCCCAGACGAACGACAATTTTTTTTGTGTTCAACTGCTTGAAAATGGATTTAATTTGAGTAAAATACTTTCAACTTAACTTACCCATGGAAAATACAGCTTTATCATTAACTTGAGCCTGATTTCTTCATGATACGGCACCGTGGTATCTGTTTCATCAAACTCGTATTGATTTTCCACCAATTGCACGATACTCGCCATTAGCACTACTGGTACGTCTACGTACCTAGAGGTACTGGATTCTGATTCTGACGAAGAATTCAACCAAACCAATACCAATAATCCCCTACTGTTTGTCGTCTTTATCATGCAATTAATGTGGCATACCAAGCCAGCTAGAAATGAGAAAAAAAACTTGCATCGAAGCACGTACTTGACGTACTAGAAAAAAATTAATCGGCGCGGTTCCGCCTTCCGCGATCAACAATGTAAAAAAAAATTACTCACTCGTAGCCAACTTGGTCTACGTATCTGAATCTGAAATAGAGGTAGAAAAAATTTTTACAATAATGTTCGCAATAAAATTTCACGCCGAATAATGACTTTGACTTCGAGTACGATGTACGAAACGAAATACCAATTGCCAAGTTTGAAGCAAATTCTGCGAACGAACACAATTGACAATGTTATCTGTCCAGCTACTGCTACTACCAGTTACCACAACACACAATACTAATACATACAAAACAAATACTCGCGTATAACTCGTGACTTATGCGATGCCGATAACATGTACGACGGAGACGATTGATTACACAACGCAAGGGAACCAAGTTTTTGAAGTTATCTTGATGTAGGAGTAGCCAGAGATATGCAGATACGCAGATACGCAGATACCATTACCTACGACTCCTATATGAGGCTATGACTATGAGAACCATCTAGAACATCGAGCTAGCCGAGACGATAAGAAATGATCTTGCTGACATAAAACAATTGCCGGCGTCTTTTTTAATGGATAAAATTTCTAAAATTATTTGGAAATCGGTAGAGGACCACAAAATAGCCCATGAACCAAAAATTTCACTGTTAGGTGCTGAAATTCATTTTTCGATTTTGGACGAATTTTCAAAAATTCAGATTTCACATTTGAGCTAGAAATGGAAAAAATTCCAAACACGTACTAGATGAAAGCTAAAATTCGAGTTGTTCTTCAAATTAGACCTGTCGATTCGATTATACCTAATGGTTTTGAACCGTTCTGATTCTGAAACCTCTATCGGATTTCCCGTTTTCAGCTTTTTCAGTTTTTAAAAGACAGTATAATAAAAGTGAGGTGACAGTAAAGATGAAATTTAACATAAACTCGGATTTACTCGTACTATATTGTGAGTTTGTGACCCTTTCGATCGATTCGCTTCGGCGGTACATAATTATACTTATACTAACAGGTACATTTTTTCAAAATCTGCTTGTGCTGTGCTGGTTCAAATCTTAAATTTTCTCCAACGAGGATTTTTGGGGGAAAAATGAAAAAATTATCAAAATTCGCTGGAGGCTTCAAAACGGTTTCAAACCACCACCACCAGTCGTAGTCGACTCGAACGGTCAAAAATAAAGTAGGTACCCGGTACCTGTTTGTACAAACCCAATTTCATCTTTCCATGTCGATTTGATTTTTAGTGTTTTCTTATCTCATTTTTAACCAAAATTAACATTTTTAACAATTCGCCAAATAATCGAAAAATGAATTCCAGCATATGAATATGAAATTTTGGCTGACTTATTTTCCTTGTATCTACTTCTAATCAATGAGGGGAGGGGGGGGTGATTTTCCAGGCGTTCTGGAACCGCCAGCGAATTTCTGCAGTTTCACGAATAGCTGGAGATTGCCGATTGGAGAAAGCTTTCGATTTGAACTACCAGGCAAAAATCAAGTCTGGTCAGATCTGATCAGGTCAAACTGGATCCAGGAAATGTCCGGATTTGATCAAATCGAAGCAGTTTCTGCTCGGCCGGCAGAAACTGGTTGTGAAAATATGTGCCTAAAAATTAATTTAAATGATCGCGCATGGCCTTTAAAATAAGTTCGTAGGATTCTACGAGTTCGTCAAGTTTTGAAACACTGAATGAAATAAAATGAACAACACAAAACGAAATTCGTTTTAAATATTTAACGGCAAAGAAATCAATTACAAACTTAATTCTACAACACGTTGACCAATCTGGAGTAAAAAAAACAGTGCGGGCCGCTCGACAATGAAAAACCATGATTGGTCATTACAAAAATATATCTACGAATAGGTATGTGATATGATACAAATTTTCAAAAAAAGAAATCACACAAACAGAAATGATACAACACCGACACGAATATTCATAAAAAGTTGTAGGGTTGGGGGGGGGGGGGGTGTCCTAATTTCAATTTCTCGACAAATTTCATCGTAAAACAGCGTGAATGATCGACGATTTTGCTCGTCACTTGTCTTATATCCAAGGCTGTTGGAACGGAACAGAACAGAACAAATTACTTAGGTACAGTATCAGCCAACTCAGCAGGTTGCCATGAGGGGGATAGTGTGAATTTCAGCTTTCCAAATTCCATCTTCATTTGGTAAAATTTAGTGGAACTGGAACTTTCGATTCTCAAAAGGTCAAAAATCTGCTGGAATGTTGCAGATAATGCAGCTCATAATGACTGAAAATCATTTTCAATTGATTCGGCGGAACAAGATTATCTGGTAGCACATTCCAAATTTCGGTTTACTAGATGAATTTTGTAAATTTTGATTTTTTTTCTCATTTTGGCACCAAATTTGAGTTGAAAAAATTCATCAGAAAATGAGAAACAAAAATAATGCACTTAAGTTCTTGAAATTTTCAGAATTTTGGATGGTGTCAAATTTTGCATGTTAATTCGATGATTCGATCTTTTGTGTAGTTCAAAAATTTTTCTCCCCCTTAGTCCCTGGTAGAACGGAACGGAACAGAACAGTAAAAATATGAAGTGATTTGTTCATGAACGGAACGGAACAAAACGATCGTTTCGGTCACCAGCCCTGCTCTTCGACTGTATAAATAGGTCTTATAAACGATAAAAAACACAAAATTTTCCCAACTGTCGAAGAAGTTGCCTACTCACAAGGCGCAAAAAATACGCGAAACGTGGAGTTTTTTCAAAGAATTGAGAAATGCAATTTTTTATGATAAAAATCCATCCCCCGAGTTGGTAATGCCAAAAAGTTTTTAAAGTTTTTTTAGATAATGGCGCTTTTTATGAATTTTATGAAAAAAAGTTGAACTTTCACGAGTAAAACAGCCACGTCGATTAAAATAAATGAGCTTTTTGTGATCAGCGATGCTGAGTTACATACTTGTAGTAATAAATTGAACCTCCGTACATTCCATTTTACTTTTCATCAAGGCAAAAAGCTCAATTTTATAAAGATCATTATTTGCCCCTAAGAGAATATTAGAGGAAATCAAAGGGTTTTATACTCCTGATATTTGAACTTTTAAATTTATTTTGTAAGCTTTAGGGAGCTTTTTATGATATACGAACTGTCATCGAAGAGTTTTCCAACACGGGGAATTCATTCCAGACTTTGGTTCAACCAAAAAGTTCAAATATTCCTAAATAATGAAGTTTTTTACTGAAAAAGTTTGAACTTTCAGGTAGAAAAAAGCTCGAACGATTAAAATAAACGAGCTTGACGTGATCAGCGATGCCGAATTAGTGATAATCGACTATTCAAACACCTTAATTGACTATCATTTAGCCAAAAAGTTCAATTTTGAAAACACAAAAATTTTTCAATTTTGATCATTTTTGGTAATAAAAGATGCTAAATGAGACCAATTTCATTATGAGAATATAGTATTAGGAGGTTCGATACTCCTAATACTTCAACTTTCGAATCAATTTTGCGAGCTTTAGAGGGCTTTTCAAGCTGTACGAACTCTCCGAATGGGTAGTTTTTGGGGACGGCAAATTCGTTTCCAGTGTTGCTGTTGGTACTGCTGAAAAGCTGAATGTTGCCTCAAAAATGAAGATTTTTCGCAAAAAAGTTGAACTTTCTGGTTCAAAATTTCATAAATGAATAAAATGAATGAGCTTTCCGCGATTAGCGATGCTTAATTAGTAATAATCGGCCTCTCGTACTCTCTTGTGGGCTGTTATTCGAAATAAATTTCGTGAGCTTGGAGAGCTTTCGTAGAATTCAAAATTTATCCCATGGGCCATGAGCGTGCAGCAGAGGCATGATACGAGTATATGAACTATTAGGTATGTTTTCGATTTTCGATGTTGTCGATTTTGAATTTGACATCTGTTTATCAAAAAGAGGGGAGGGGGTGAGTCGGCTGGAGAGGAGGTTTCGAAAAAGGAAAATTATTATACATATACGTATAAGCGCATGATGATGTATCGATTGTTTGTAATGTATGTAGATAAATAAGATAATCTATGTAATGAAAAAAGTGTCACATAAACGTTTACATTTTTATTAAAGATTACAATAGTTACCGAGAAGTACTTTCAAATAAATTTTTCACACTAAAAGTTGTCGATAACACCAGTAGGTACTACGAGTAGGTACACTTCAATGCCAATTTCCAGCCACTTCTAAAACATTTCGATACGACCAGATCCCCGTAGGCATTTTCTAGATTAAAAAATTCTCGAACAGACTCAGAATTACTACTGCAAGATACCAACTTACCTTGCGAGGCAGTGTGGCCAACGTACATCCATAGCCAAGAAGAAAATACAACGTAAGTACATATTTGAATGAATGAGTAAAAATTTATTTCTAGTCCATAAAAATGATAAAAATCGTTTGAAAAATAGTAAAACGATGATTCGATATTTTTTTTTAATAATATAAAAATAATTTTAAAATAATTCTTATTCACTCCCGTATCGTATTTTCAACATCCGCGCAGATTTCATACGGATTTTTTTTTCACGAGCGAGAAATTTCAAGTCATTCCATTGTATTCAAAAATAAAGTTAATATTATACGTAGACGTACCCACCTCGCCCTCGCGACTGAAGACACTGAATTTAAAAAAAGGCCCAAAATTCACAACACAAACGTTCGCATTACGCGTACGAATCGACTAATATTGTAGGTACATAGATAGATAAAATCAGGATGAAAAACCGAAAAGTTTCAGTGTACCGACATCTTTTTTCCTGTCGTATGATTCTTTATCGTCGCACGCGTAAGCTAAAATGTGACGTTTGGGGTGCCATGCGACGGTAAAAGTTGGCGTTTCGACGGGAATTTCGAATACTCTAGCTCCAGTCGATACTTCGGAGATATCAATGTACAAATCTTCACTGGCAGAAGCGAGAAACGTTCCGTCGTGGGAAAAGTGTAGAGCTCGTACAGGCCAACTTAGCCTATGAACACAAACGTAATCATAATATGAAACTTTGAATCAACGATTCAAATATGTACTCGAAACAATCGTAATAAAAACGCAATAGCCTATGTACCTACCTTGGTATCATTCGAACGCAAACGAAACTTTCAGCTAACCAAATAGATACAGAGGCGTCGGCCGATCCTACGGCGAAATATTTACCGGTTGGGTCGAAATCTATACAAATGCATGTACCCGAGTGTCCTTTTGCTATGTGTAGTAAATTCATTTGAGGATATCTGAAATTCGTCGATACATAATTACAAATCTCTAAAGTGAAAGTCGAAAATTTCTCGGATGTTTGGGCAAATAGACAATAGACCAGATGGCCAGAATTTCTCAGTAATTTTGGCTACATGTCTACAATAATTAGGATGTTTTGATAACTTTTGGCGAAGTCGGGTCTTTTACCTACACACTTTTTAATTTTCTGGAAATTTTGCCAAAAAGTGAAATAAAATCCGAGGTATTGCAATTTACGCGTATTTGCCGATTTAATAGGTAGTTACTACAAAGTAGCTTGATTTTAGGAGGGTAAATTCAAAATTTCTCTGGCATTCCCATTACTTTTCTAAGAAGGATGAAGGGATTCCCAGACTTTTCCCGATTTTCCAGAGAATGGACATTTTGAATTAATATTATGAAACTTACAAGAACACCGGAATGGATCCTTGGCCATTGGTGATGAAAAATAGATTGCCGCTATTATTCCAACTGATTTCGTTCACTTCGTAAGGAAATTGTTTTTCGATAAATTTCGCACAGGTGTGGGTGTCTATGAAAGTAACCAAGTCTTCTTTATTACCAACTGCTATGGTTTTACCGTCCGGTGACCATCGAATATTTATATTTTCACCTAGAACAATAAAATCACACTGTAGCGCTGTTGCTAATTTCGCACAAGAAAATGGAACAGAACTAAAATGAAAACTCCATTACCTTTAGTATGAATAGTCGAACAACATTTAGATTGTCTAGCATCCCATATCCTAACAGTTTTGTCACCGCCAGCCGTACATAACAATTCTGGATGAGTCTTATGCCAACACAACTGATCAACGCTGCCTTCGTGCTCGTTAAACGTGATATATTTATTCTAAACGTAAAAAAAACATCGGTCAAAGCTTATCACGGCAAAATGCCGGTAAATGGTAAACTTACTCGTACGAACCAGAGAACTTTGAGAGAAGTTAAATACTGATACTGTTTGATCGAATGAACCCGACGCTAGGTATTTTCCTTCGCAATTCCATCCAACCGAGTGTACCTTAGCTGTATGGCCTTTGTATTCTTTCGTTCTTTGATGAGTGCTGAACATTTTCTTGTATTCTTCGGCTTTTGAAGCCAGCGATGGAGGTTCGCCGAAATCCAACATGATGCATCAATAATATTAGCTATGGAAGTACGCTGCGATAAAATACTATAACTTGGACCATTTCCTGTAACAAATTCGTTCAAAACACTCGAGAACAGATATTAAATGCCGCAAATGACCATTTGGCATTTAAATGATCACACTTCACTTCAATGCTTCATACCACACTTTGCATAAAAAAAAATAAAAAGAAAAAAGAAAAACATAAACAATAACATCTAACCAACCACAGAAGATGCGGAACGGTGATCTTGATTCGAAGTTTGAACTATTTTCGTCGTTGCTCCGCTAGAGTCGCTACTGTCGCTGAACGTGATTGGCCAGTTTCCCAAGTTTCTTCGCATGCAGTGTTACCAGCGCATCGATTCATTGGAACAATTTGTTTTTCGCGTTTTTGGAAAACTGCTATTCATTTTGTGTTATCAAAATTTCAACTTATCACTTCATTTCAGAAATTTCATATTCGAAAAGTTACGAAATTTACATAATATAGAATTTAACGCCTTAATCCGCGAAATTTGAACAAAAAATACTTCCGAATATTCGAAAAGTTGACTTTATTCATTCACCATGGATTGTGTTCTGGAAATCGAATCCAACGAAAAGTTACTACTCACCGAAGGGATTTCCAATTTCAAATCACTCCTCCCAGCGAAGTTGAACAACTCCTGCACTTTCTCCGATTCATCATCGCTTTCAAGTAAGATACACTCGATAATACGCTACATCTCAACGATGATAATACATACTACTTAAAGCGTATCAATTTCAGATTTGAACGATAAATTCGACATTATAGTGAGCTTAAACGTTAACTCGTGCAATTTGCATGACTCATCGGTATTGTTATCCTATTCGAAACTGCTCAAGCCCGGAGGTCGATTCGTAATCTATCAAATTGTACAAGAATCCGATCAAGGCGAACAACTGAAGAAAAATCTAGTAATATCGGGCTTCGTGAACATCGATCTCAAGCCAACCAAACGATTCTCCATCAAATTCGACGACTGTCGAGTAGATGAAGAATTTCACGGATGCAGCGGTAAAGAAATACTCTACATTCAGAGCGAAAAACCGCATTACGAGGTACAGCTAGTTCATAAGCGCACTCGCGTTCTCACATTACGATTATTATTAAACCTCGCGTTGACGTTCACTTCGTAGGTTGGTTCGTTTAAAACGCTTTCTATATCGAAATTGCAATCCAACAAAGCGGATGACGTAGCTGCCGTTTGGAAACTAGATGATGACGAAGAAGATTACATAAATGCCGATGATTTACTCGACGAAGACGATTTAAAGAAACCAGATCCTTCGTCACTGAAAGGTAACCACATCTCGAAAACGAACGATCGATAACATTCTTACAATCCTTGGAATGTATATGTATTTTGTAGTTTGCGGAACTACCGGAAAGAGGAAAGCGTGCAAAGGATGCTCTTGCGGTTTAGCAGAAGAACTCGAACAAGAAGCTAATAAAAATAAAGATACTTCTCAAGCCAAATCATCTTGCGGAAATGTACGTGAACTGAAACTCATCGAACAAGTACCATTTCTAAACACACCGTCGTAATAACGATTTAATAATAATAGTTAACTCGATTCATTTTTTCAGTGTTATTTGGGAGATGCCTTCAGATGTGCCAGTTGTCCATACCTGGGTATGCCTGCGTTCAAACCGGGCGAAAAAGTAGAACTTAGCGATCAATTCTTATCGCCGGATATATGATTAGTTCATTTTACACGCATTCGTTAGAGTTGTTTTAAAAAATATTATAGTTCATTTTATATTATCAATTATCATTACTACGTTTGAAAATTCCGAATACAAAAGACGTTTATCTACCGAAACCGTTCTTTTCCTGTTTTTTCCCCCCATTCGAATGAAACTTGTAGCAAGCAACTTTCAACGATATTTAATATTAAAAATACAACGCGTCTTGTAAAACGCGCCAGAAAAAAAGAGTCTTCACATTTACAATCACTAATAGTAAATTAATTGATATTAGGTTTTTTTTCTCTCAAATAAAAACATGGCAATAAATTAACAAAAATATGTAACGTACAAAATCGTATTAAAAATAATCTGCTAAAGATAAAAAGTATTATATACGTACAAAATTTCCCTAATCAAATACGAACACAATTATTTCGAAGTCTCCAATGATTACCCAAGTCGAGAAATACTTGATGGCCTCGTTCCAAACATACCTACTCGTAAATCATTTTTCTCGATAAGGTAAACACCTGTGATCCTTCGTTTAAAAAATTATTTTTTCAATTAAAATGCAAAATGCAAAATTTACGAAACTATTATAGATAGACTTTCGTAATGGATAATCATTTATAATTGAAACCCATACGCGACCATTACAGGGGGATAAAATACGAGTAATTTTAAATAACTTGTACGAAGAAGGGAAAAGAGAAAACAAATCCGTTCAACAGAAACCAATGAGAGTCCAAATTCAATATGAACCACTTCAATTGAAATTGATGTCCAAATGAGCGCTTTCTTTACGACTGAACAGTCGATGTCGACCGGAATGTTGCGTAGCATTACCGATTACTTTCATCCATCTACGGAAAATTCTCCATTACTATGAAACCCAACTAGTTATATTTAATTATCGAATAAGATTCCGATATCGTTTAAATTACGTATTTAATACAGGTAAGTATATATAAAGGGCGTCCAGAAACTGCGCTTTAAAACGACTTTATCTTGAATTATATCAGCAGCCGATTTAGTCTAGGATGTAAATTTGATCCAGTAGGGAAAAAAAGGAATGATCCAAAAAATCGAATCATTATTAAAGATAGCATAAACGTTATTAAATTTGAATCGCAGAAAAATTATCTTGAAATCGTTCGAATTGAATTACTAAGCGAAAGTTTTCTGAATATAATTCAGATTTTCAATAATCGCAGAAGACCGAAAGATTTCCACTCGCACTAATCTGCTGAAAAAGTAAATTGATTTCTTCAACGCATAAGATTCCTATGTCAAAGCCCAAAAACTGGTGGAAATACAACCCATCAGGAAGGGGTAGTAGATTGAAGTCGATCGTTTTTTCGAACGCTTAAAAATTTTCAACAGTGACCAGCGGCCGCGGGGCAAATTCGTTTTGCAATTACGCTGTCTGAACAAAATATTGAGCCTCAGCAGACGAATCGTCTGCAAAAATTGCTGACTTAGGGCTCAGCTGAGAACCGAAAGCAGAAATCAGTTAGAAATGTGAATCGAGTTGGTAACTAGCTTCGGTTACAGTTTCTAAAAATGTTGAAACACAGGCAATGATTTCGTACTATCGAAGATTAACACGTGTTTCCAAGACAATCTGTACACATTTTCAATATGTACCATATTAGGTCTCACAAATCGATTCAATTTATACCGCCATACCTGTTAAAAGTATACTCGCTCTCGGCTCTGAAGAAATAAATATGATTCTTAAATTGCAATTTGAACGCGTAATTCTTCTGTATACCGTCTTTCTCGGTCGGTGTCGTGATCGTATAACCCAATAATGGTAATCCAGCCAAAGGGCAGTCTTCCTGCAATAATGATAATTGGATACGTTAACATTTTTTTCACAACGAAATTAATTCACAAAAAACATAAAAAGAAATATGTTTTTTTTTTCGAGAAAAAGGAGGCTTGCGATTGGAAGGCTAAAAGCGACTTTATGACTGAATTATGTATTATTCGGGACGTGCTTATTTTTAAAAAATGAGCTGTCTGTGTATTTACTTTTTGTCTGCATACAAAAATGTCAAACAAAAGTTGTACAATGAAACCTTGATCTGAGCGGTCTTCTCCGATCCGATTTTAAAAATTAGGTACCTAGTCTACACAAAAACACATATAATACTGGTTTTTCTTTACCGAATCTTCCCTTACGCCTGAGTTAAAAACATAAAAAAATATCAAGATTCATTCGTGTTATTTTAACGTTCAAAAAATGAAAATTTGAAAATTTTCGCGGATCAATTGACGACAAAAAAAAACAAAAAAAAATCACCGGGCTAAAGGCAGTAAAATCACTACCTTTTGACTACCTTTTCACTACATTTCAGAAATTACCTTTTCACTACATTTCAGAAATAATATCGCTACCTAAAAAATTGAATAAATCAGAATTTCATTTCAAGGATTCTGCTACTCATTCTCCGAAAAATTTTGAAAAAAAGACATTTTCAAGTATCAAATAATCACCATTTTTTAGATTTTCAATTCTAACAAGAATTTAAAATTTTAGTTCAAGCTTTAAAAAAATTCCAACAACTGCAATTTTCAAAAAAAATAAAATAAAAAAAATAATGAAATGGTACAATTTTGTTGAAAAAAGTAGCATTGCTGTGCTTATCACTATCGTTAGTTCAGCTCTGCAAGCACTTGCCACATTAAAAAATTATTTTCAACTCCAGTAAACAGATTACTAAATTTCAGGTTATGAAAGACTGGGATCCTAAACAAACATCGACAGTTCAAAGCCCGAAATCTGGGGCGCTCTACAATTTTTCCCATGAATTGAGCTCTTCGAAAAATATCTGTTTATACGTGTAAAAGTAAATCGTATTGTTCGTGTTCAGTTTACTTATTGCATATATAATTTTTCTTGGGGGGGGGGGGGAGAGGGAGCAGAATGTTTATAATTGCATGAAAATTGAAAAACATTCCTCGATCTCAGTTTCATTTAATTTTTTTGATTTTTTTTCGACGCAACATCCGAGAATTTGTAGACAAATGTCTAGTATGCCATTTCGTTGATTTTTTTTCAACTGATGGCGGGGAGAGGAGTGTATTAGAGGCCCCTACGCAAAGAGGAGCATAAATCTAATTCTGAACACATTTTATTCTCTCGAATGAGATTTGATAAAAATGATCAGGAACTGAATTTTTCAGGGCTTTTAGCGCAAACAATTTTCAAAATTGGGAAGACGACAGGAAGAAGGGCTGGATCAAAATTCAACAAAACTTTGGTTTGAAAATTTTTCCACAGAGGCGGCAATTTTTTTTTGAAAATGGGAGAATCGCACCCTGAGAATGTTGCGGATTACAATTCAGTCACAAAATCGCTTTTTAACCCGCTGATTGCGCGCACGTTCTCTATAAAACAGAACTGCACCGTCAAATAAACCTGGGAAACTGATTGCGAGCACTTACTTGAGATGATTTATAGAAAAACAAACAGAAATTGGTAAACACGACCCATAACTTTTGCCAGCCGTTGCTATTTTTAAACTTCCTCAGTAGAAAACCGCTTAGCTGATTCTGCAAATAATATCGCGAACGCGAAAAGACGCGGCGTATTAGATTATTCAACTCGTAAAGAATAACAAACGCAGACAGACGAATGCGAAGTAAGTAATACGTAGGTGTAGGTATTAATAATTACTTCAACCGCTCTCAAATGATCATCTATGCTGATACTCGTATTACGATGCCAGCACACGTAGACGGTTTTATTGCTACGTTGGCTAGCGATAGCGAGCGCTTTATTCATATCTTCGTATTTTTCAGCAATATCCTCCGACGAGTCTGCGAAAAACAAACACACAATCGTAAATGGGCTACCTACCTTAATCCGTGGACAACAACATGGCCAATTCGGCAATTCGCCACTACTTACTGCACGATTTCAAGCTGTAATAATACAACGAATCATTATCAACGTCGTTCGTATGGTTATCGATAATTTTACATTTTTGAATAGCGTTGGTAAGATCTTCCAGCCATTTATCTTTTTCTTCTTCGCTGCTCGCAGCCACCGTTACGACTCGGTTGCCTCCGTAAATGGAAAACGAATGTTGTTGCGGCGTATCCGGTCTCTCTTCTATGATAACGTTGTTCAACGGCAGTTGACCATGGACTCGGAACATGTGACCGGATCGAGCAGAGTACAAGAGTAAATCTGAGAACTACGTATACAAAAGGCCGTTATTATTAGTTATTAGATACCTAATAGGTACGTTACGTATTAAATTCGCAAATAGTCGAGGCGTGAATATCCAACGTACCAAAAAGAACATCCTTTGTTGGTATCCTTTTCGTTGAGAAAACTTGGACAGACATCCTTGTCTGATGAATTCTCTTTCAGGAACGTAAACGCTGTCGATACCGCTGATATCGCGACTCAGCTCGTACAATAGAGCTAAATTCTCCTGTTGATTGATAAAATAAAATATTAATCAAATAATCGTAATATTATGTACTTACGAGTAATTATTGCAACAAGTGAGAGGTTTTTAATCGAGATAAAATCATTTTAGTTGGTTGATCGTTGATCGATATACGACTTACGAGTACGATATTCATTTCAACAACAAACACTCGCTGAATCTCTGATTCTAACGTAAGGTACTACTCGTATTACTCGTAGTCTCGTACTTTTATGAGAAAAACGATCAATTTTCTTACCGATTTCCTGAGAATGTTCGGTATACGTCGAGCAGTATTCAGCAATATTAACCTGGCTTGATAACAATCTTCGTAATAAGCGTGATTCTTTCCATAATATTTCAATAAATCTGTTGACAAATCAAAGCAGAATTGATTGATTCATTAATTAATTAATTAATTAATTACCTATCTTCAGATTAACACATTCCACACTTGCAGAGCAAAGGCGCGCCGAACGCAATGATTAGGCACACCTCCCCCCTCCCACGACAGAAAAATTTAGCCGCAAAATTGGGCGAGTTGAAGAAAAAAAAATGGGAAATTTGAAAAATATGGAAAGAAAACCACGAGTTTTTACTTCTCGAATTAGATATAAATTTTCAAAGGGTTTTGCCCTCACTTCGCTCGGGTCTTCATTTTTATTTTTAAAATAAAAATATGTATTACACTCGTAATTTCTTGAAAACTATGGTTAAAATTTTTAAATGTTGAAACTGAGTATGAAAATCAACTTTTTGCATCGGTTATTCAACTTTTCGAATTATCAATTATTTCGAAGCTGTTGCTCTCACATCGCTCGGCCAGATTTGAATTCAACTGCGCAATTTTTCAAATATTTTCAAGAATGAAATTCAAGAAACGTAATAAAATCAATACCTTTAGGGTTGATACTGGCGTGAAAAAGTACAAAATAACCAAAAGAGCTGCAGAATTTAATTCAAAAATACCAAAAAGTACAAATTTTGGCATTGAAACTTCTCGTATTGAAAATGTTTTTTTTTAATGTTTTCAAAAATTGAAAATTTTCTGAAGCTTTCGCCCCCTAATCGCTCGGACAAAATCGAAAATATTCGCTTTAATTTTAATTTGTAATGGCTAAAAAAAAACCGCAAAATAACACGAAAAAATTGCGAATTTTGGATTTTATAAATAAAAGCATCGTTTTTGAACATTTGAAATTCTTGTTTAGAACTTCCCCTTCCAAAATTTGTTCGAACAACATCCGGCGAATTACCTTGAAAAATACTGGAGGAGAGGGAGGGGGTCTTGGGCAAATATTTCACCCCCCCTCCCCCAGCTCCAACGAACGACACATCACTTCGTTACGCCTCTGCAGTCTGCACACTCGCGCATGCACTCAAAACATTCGTCACAAGAAGTAAAATATCGCTATCCATCAACTTACTATCTAATATTTGAGTATAATGTAACAGCCTTTGCAAAGGTTTCAGGATAAAAGCGGTTAAAGGTAAGTAGCAAATTTTCTGAGATTCGAATTCTCTATACAATGTTTCAAATTTGGTATTCGAAGCATACAACGCGTTGATTTCTTCCAGAATTTTCGAGTGCTCTTCCAAATACCTATCGTACAACTGTAAAACAAGATCGTTATAGCCAATAGGTAATTATTTGCAGCTCTAATCGTAACCATGTAACCAATAACCATACACGTAAGAAATGAGAAAATGCGACGCGATGACTTACGTTTAGATTTTCAAAAAAGTTATACAAAATGTCTCCGACATAAGGAGGGTCCCAATTAGAAACTCGAATTTCGATTTCACGAAGCAGCACGCAATGTGCATCGTATATAGGATCTATGATCAGTAACAGATGATCTACCGCTTCGAAATTCTGCAAGTCGTCGTCTTCTTTGTTAAATTCGTCTCTTAACCACTAAAAATTTAATCGCAATATCAACACACGGTACATGAATCGTGAATCATATTTTCAAAATGATGACGATGATGATGATGATGCAAATTTCAAAAAAAACAAAACAAAACAAAAACAACATTACTTACGAAGCTAATAACTTCTAAATCTTTTCTGTACGTTCTCTCGGTCGATAACAATTCTTTGGCAATGAAATAAGCCTTTTCAGAAGGTCTCTGTGAAATAAAAAATTTGTTTCAATCAAGTTTTACCTAGTTTTATGGTCGATCATCGACTATGAAATAAATTTATCAAATCGTGATCGTGACGTACTTTCTTTTTGGTGTCCGTATTCATCTCTTCGTTATTATGACTAATTCGAGATATATTACGTAATTCTGGCATCGGCGATTCGATACTGATTTCATCTTTACTCAAGAATTTCGTAGCACTGAAAAATAAAACAGAAATTACGATGTAATTAATATTGTACATCGGCTACTTTATTCACTCTGTTTTTTTTTGTTTTTTATTTGTGCCAGTAAATTCTGTCTGATTAATCCAGGCGTAAAATGGGGGAAGCCACAAAATTATTGTTATTTGTTAGATATTTTAAAACGTTTGAAACTGAGGACGAAGACACACTACCTATAGTACCTATTTCAAAACTTGCAATCATCTTTCTACTTTCTTTCGGCCGACGAAGGTTACCAGAACACGGGAAAACTGCAGAATAATCGCAACAGCGTCGAAAAGGTAACTAGGTACTCGTATGTGTATTTTTAAAAAAAGACAGCTTAATACTCACTACAAATTGGGTATCATTCCGTTAGTCTTATATACAGGAATGTTTGTTTCAACTTCGACGACGATTTGATTACCGTTGTAAATTCCATTACTCGACACGTACGATGAACTCTTCTTTATGCCGTTTCCATTGTGTAGATGAACATCGTCAGTCTTCGTACCTTCATCCACTGTAAAATAAAATAAAAAAAAAAAGTTATACAACAGGTGTCGAATATTTTGAACCTGGTAAAATGAGGCAAAACACTAAATAAAATCTAAATTAAGCGATAAGCCCTTAAAATACGAAGTAGGTAAGTCTCTAGTCTCTAGTTCGAGTATATAAAAGGCGGATTAAAATATCAAAGTCGCGGAACCTGCAAAGAGAAAGAAAAAAAAAGCTAAATTTACGTAAATCAATAACCACAAAATTACTAAATCTTATAAATTTTAGTTTATCATTAACTGAAGATAAGCCAAGCTTAACGTAAACGTAGCATTCTACAAAAATAAAAAATTAGTATAAAAAAAAGTATAATAGAGATGATATTTTATTAGTCTATACTCTATATTTCTAGTAAAGAAGTAAAAAACTTCATGCAAAATGAAAAAAAAAAAAAAAAAATTCAAATGACGATAAAAACAAACATTTCTAACAATATTGGCTCGCGCAAAACACCATAAAAATTTAGAAAAATATTCAAGTTCCGCAAATACAACGAAATAATATTAAAACAAACTCAGCCAGACAAAATCAAAAATATTTTTTTCAAAGCTTCGGCAAATAATATAAAATTTAAAATTCAGCGCGAAAAATCACCGATACCAGTTAACTTACTCGAATATTCCGAACGTGAAACGTGAAAAGAGCTTCGAAAGTATCGTAAAATTTTAAAAAACATATACGACAGGCCGATAATAAAGTATAAATTTATTGAGGAATTAACACCTTACGCATCAATTGAAATTAAATGCACATTATAAATCAACAACGACAAAAATCATTATTTTAATCGATTCGTGAGTAAGTAATAAAAACAAAGGGAAAAAAATTATATAAGTACGATTTAGCTATACCGCGGTACCACACTTTTTCAACTATGAAGCCAATATCGATACAATAGGAACAAGATAAATGTTTCGTTAAATTAAATTAAACACACAACCATCACTTTAAAAATCGTTCAAAATGATTCGACGATACGAGTACTTAGACTTACTCGATTTTCTAAAATCACAAAGTAGGTACATTTTTTTAAATAGAAAAATCAGAATGAGACCGAACAGATCGAAAAGGAACGGCCGTTCAAAAATGAAAATTGTCAAACAGCATATTCAAAAGTTTTGGATTTTTGGAGTATGTTTCGAGGTAGATTTGTATTCATTTTTTTTGTGGGGGGAGGGAGGAAAGAGGAGAAAGGCCCCGATAAGGGGGCCAGTTTTTTTGGGACCGAATTTAGAAGAATTCTGATGGCGAATTTACTTCTTGAAAAGAGGATGATTTGAAAGAATTTTCGACGCAAAAATATAAATTTTTAGATATGTAAATTGGGGTTTTCTCATTTTAAACGTAATTCTATTTTTTTGAGGTGGGAGAGGGAGAGGGACTCTGACACAAATTTTTGGAACTCGGTTAAAAAATTAATAAATTGAATTTTTCGCATCTTTTACAAAACTCCCAGTTTTTTAGGAGGATTTTGACACTAATTTTTTGGACCCAAGAAGTCAAAAAATATGGAATTAATCTAAAAAAATCCGACAACTTTGTGGGAAGCCAACCTATTCATCACACAAAATTGCAACATTTCCGCGCCGCGCCGTTCGAATCATTATGAACCATGAAAAACGAACCAAAAAAAATTTTCCTAAAATGTTTAAGAACTTAACTCGAATATAAAACGCGCGCATCGCGTAATTAACCAATATCAACAACCTATTGTAATCGGTAAAATACACGAAATTACCAATATTAATTAGTAATTCAAAAAACAATCGTAATGGTAACACTAAAAAAAAAGAAGAAATAATTAATCAATAATAAAAACAAACCACATAGTAATAATAAAATATAAAATGTAAAAAAATAAATATTAACCGATAACCGAAAACCCCTAACAAACGAGAACGAAAATGAAAAACGGAGGAAAAACAAGAAGAAATAAAATTAACCGAGTAAACGTGCACTGCGACATTTCTATTTCTACTTATTTTTTATGGTAGTAAAACCTACGGTAAAAAAAAATTACAATTAGATAGGTACTTCTAAACGATGATGATTAAAAGAAATTGAAAAATTACAGTAAATAAAAGAATTATCCGGATTAACGATTTTTTTCTCTCATCGTGGATAAATCAACGAGTAAAAATTAGTAAATAATAGAAATACGCGGGTACCCAAGTAATTATTCTAACGTCGATAAAATAAAAATTTTCAACGAGACGAAAAAAATGATCGCCGATCGAGAACTGCGAAAATTTTCATCATTAAAAGGAAGACGAACAACGCTAGACGTAAATACTCGTAAAATTATATCTTACCAAATAAATACATACAGTATACCGAGTACATACATAGGCTATTACCTATCGGATATTAACGAGTAAATGCGTGGTAATTTTTTACGGGCCTGCAACCAAGCGCAAATTACAAAAATCAGGGCATATTGGTTTCGACGCGCAAATTGAGCAAAATATTTCAAATGTGGTTTTTGGAGCATTGGTGCTTTCGCGAGGGAAACAAAATTAGTAGGGAGGGTAATGGGCGATTGGGCGATGATAAATTACGATGATTTTCAAAACTTGGATCGTTTCGTACTTTACGATAGATACTCGTAATTAAAATTCGTTCCCAAAATACACTGAAATTTCATCTAATATAGATTACTCACATATACGTAAATATACAAATTAAGTATACTCGTACGACGTACGTATGCTCTTCAAAATTACTCGCAACTCGACACAAATTCATTTTTCTTTCCTTTCTCAAACAACTTTTGTTGAATTTTATTTGAAAAAAAAAAAAAAAACACCATTAGGTGGGTACTAGGTAGGTCGATACGTATTATTATAGCATTTATGATGAAAGCTGAAAGCTGAAATCACGATGTTGATTTTCAAAAAGCAACAGTTTGAACTTGAAAAACACGGAAATCGAGTAGGTAAAGAGAAAAGAAAAACAAAATTTCTAAGTGGTCAACGAAGAAGAACAATGTAAAGGGAAAAAATCGAAAATACACAAGTACATTCGCTATCGATACAAATACGTGTAACTACGATACACTTGGAAAAAATATGTAGTAAGAAAACTTTACAACCATTCCATGAATTATGCTTAACATAACGAACATCTTTCTCTGTATACCTAGGTATCAATTTGATTGAGCAAAATAGCATGATGCTCAACACCCACGAGCGAATTTTACATATTTTTCAATATTCGAATACCAGAATTCGTGCCGGGGGACAAATAAGACGACGGTGATGTTCCCATAAGAAATTACCTCTTCACGTTTTCAAAATTTCACTTTCTCTAATACATACAATATGTTTGTAGATTATATGTATTTTTAAAATGGCGGTTGTTGAAAAGATTTTGACCAAAAATGTAGAAAAAATTTGCGAAATTATCAACGAAAAAAATTACAAACTTTGACTTACCTACTCACTTTTTTGAAAAAATTTGCAAAACCTTGCGTGCTCCACACAAAGAGCAGACATACCTTAGAGGACCAGGGACGGTTTCTTCTATGACCAAAAAAAAATGGTAAGTTTTTTGATAAATTGAATTTTTCTCATCTTTTTGGTGCTTTTGACTTCGAAAGAAAGAAAGGGGGCGGCTTCCGGCGCGATTTCTATAACTTACAAGACAGGTACCTACATCTCGACAGGGATATTTTTGAACCAGACAAAGCTAAATTGAAAGACCACGCTAAAATACATTATTGGCTATTTCAAGAGCTAAAGCATTTTCTCCCCTTTTTGGTGAGTTGTTGAAAATCTTCGGTTTAAAAATGGGAAAAACTCAAAATGACAAAAATTGATTTGGAAAACTGAATTTGGAGTGTACTCCATTTTCGAATTATTCTAGCTGTCGTTTTATGTACGTACCAAACCAACACCGATTCATTCGGCTTCCAACACTGGGGAGATTTGTTTTTTGTTGATAATGGGATTAGTTATTAGGAAGAATATTGTGACGTCGAATGACGAATCCAATTCTTTCAATTTTTCAGAAAGAAACGGGAGGAGGGGGGGGCCTGAAAAAACTTTTTTTCGACGTCGGTACAAAATAATGAAAAATTGAAGAATTATTTTCATAA
Organism: Planococcus citri; assembly: GCF_950023065.1. Classification (NCBI taxonomy): domain Eukaryota; kingdom Metazoa; phylum Arthropoda; class Insecta; order Hemiptera; family Pseudococcidae; genus Planococcus; species Planococcus citri. Next base: position 83,111,590 of record NC_088679.1, on the reverse strand, counting down.
AATCCTAACTAACAAGTTTGTTAGTTTGGTGAGTGAGATATCAGTTATTTTGATAGTTTGCACTTTTTTTCATCTACCCCGTCTTCTGTTAGAAGTTCGGTTAGTGTTTCGAAAATGAGGCATTTCCTTCCGAAGGGAACATCACCTTCAAATTATGGCCAAGTGGTAGGAGACAAAAAATTGACCGGCAGGATTTTTTTTGTTTTTTGGGCTCAATCTCATACACTCGTCATTAGAGAGTCTAGGGAGCGATAACAAAAAAAACAAAACAAAAAAAAAACGAAAAAAAAAATACGATTCGTAAAAAAATTGAAAAACATATGCAAAGGAGATTACGAATAATAATAGGCATAGGTACGTTAAAGATGACCTGCTATCCTACCTATCGTAATATTCAGTCCGTAGATGATGTGGTGTAATGATTACAAGTACCAGCTTGCGGTAGTTGTGAGACCGGCGGGGGGAGGGGGGATCGCGACGGAGGACGAGACGGAAAATCGCACGAACCTAATGCCTGCTCCTTCGTGGCGGATAATGGAATTGTTTGGGCGTATGAGGGGTATGGGCAGACGAGGGCGAAGTCGAGTAATCGAACGCTTTGGCGTGGCTTTCGGCTCGTTGCTGACGTCTCCGCATCGTATGCGGATTGCGGCGTCTTTTCGACACGCGAGGAATGGTATTCGGAGTCAACGGTGTTTCGGGCGCTTCCGGAGACGACGACGATCCGTCACTCGGCGGACTACGAGCCAACGAGTAATACGAGTAGCATTTCGCTTTGGCTACCGATTTGGCGAATTTTCTTTCGGCGCTGGTCGGCGATTCTAAACTGGTCGACATGCTGCTGCTGGTATAATGGGGTAGGAATTTCGCCGCTCTGTTACGTTCGCATTTGGTGCGCATGAGCTTCTGCGCTGTCGCAGCCGAACTATTCGGACTTACAGACATGGCCACCGCTCCGGCTGCTAGTTCGGCTGTACTAGAGACCACCGCCGCGGATGATGGTCCTGGCTGCGGCTGCGGCTGTTGTTGTTGTTGTTGTTGAAGCGAGGGGGCGAGAGCGGGAGCGGGCGTTTGGAAGTGCCTCGGAGGAGGAGGAGGTTTACGTAATACGTGCGAAGGTATCGGACTAGAGGGCGTATCTTCGGATTCCGTGTACGGGGAATCGTATTCGTCTTCGAACGAGGGAAACGTTGCCGGGAAGAAGATTTGTCTTCGTTCGAACGAAGTCTGCTTGCGGTCCAAAGTCAAGTACTTCTTTTCCAACGGAATAGGCGCGAGGTCGTCGGTGCTGCTCTTACGCGACTCGGAAGCTACGCACGTGTCCGTCGAGATGGATAGGACGCCGTAATCGCCGGCCAACGAGTTATCCTCGCTCTTGCTGTAGGTGGCGAAACCGTGCGCTTGCTTGATGGTGGTTCCGGTGCTGCTGCTCCAGTCCGACGTCGTGATACCGGCCGAAGTATCGTCGCCTACGGAGCCGCGAGGCCTTTGCAGTTCTTTCGTGAACGCCATCTTCTCTTCGTGATCGCTGATCACCTCCACCTCTACCTCTTCGTCGTGTAATGTTTTGTTATCTTCGGTGGTGCTGTCGTCGTCTTCGCTTTTCTTGGCTCCGGCGTCGGCATCGGCGTCCGCGTCCGCGTCGGCACTGATGGCCGAACAGGCTGCGCTTAGTGCCGCCGGTACGGCGACCGCGCTGTATCGTTCGTTATCGATGACCGGAGTTTTCACCGAGCCGGCCGAATGAGGCGGCGAAGGCCACTCTTCGTCGCCGGACAGCAACGGGGGCGGTATATTAAAGTCGAGCTTGTCGTCGTCCAGTTCGGCGACCGCGGCTGCGGCGTCGTCTTCGTCGAAAACGTGATCTAAATTCATTCCGGAAGGCGGATCCGACGAGAAGCTGGGTTGCTGGTCGCTCGATATGATACTGTCGTCGATCGACAACGATCTACTCAGCGGTTTGGTCGAATCTTCGTCCATGTCGGTGGTACGCTCTTGCTCGGACGTGGTGCTCCGTTCGCTGATCCTGGACAGCGTTCTGGATAGCGAGAAAAACGCGCCCGCCGAACCGAACGACGAAGTGGTCAATGTCGCCGACGATTTACCCGCCAAAAAGTCGGCCGAGTCCAGCATCACGTTCAGATTGGTCACATCCGGTAGTTCTTCGTCGTCGACGTAATCCGGCGGCAGAATGGCCTCTTCGACGCTCGAACTACCGCTACTCTCCAACGGGTACGGTTTCAGCGGATCCGGTTGCATCGACGAGCTGCTCGATGGTTCGTCGTCGAAGCTCCTTTTATCGGGGATCGCCTTCGATTCGGCCGTCGTCGGCGAGGCGTTCAACAAGCCTTGAATAATCTCCATTTCTTGTATTTGTTGCGGCGTGAATAAGCCTTCCAAGTTTAACTTTAATGATTTACGTTCGCCGGTCGGAGTTTCGACGGAAGCTGCCGCAGCACCCGTATCCGTTACCGCTTCCGCTTCCGCTACCGCTACTGTCGCAGCTGCTGTTGTAGCAACGGCTCCGGCTGCGGAGGTTACTCGAGCAGGCGGTTCTGGCGTATCGTCTTCGGCAGTCGCGTCACTGGTGTAACTGGTCGTAGAAGGTCGTCCGGCAGATTCGGTCGCCGATGTTGATTGATCGTCGATCGCATCCGCAGGCAGGGGTGGTAATTCTTTGTCCGGCATTTCGCAAGCTGAAGCGGTAGCAACGACCGGAATCGAAGATGGTTTGGGCGATCTCGGAGATTTCAGTTCTTCGTCGAATACGCTGTCGTCGTACTCCTTGCTGGTAGAAGTATTGAATTTTTTCGCCTTAGCTGCGGCGGCGGCCGCTGCCGCCACCGCTGCCGCCGCAGCTGCGTCTACGTCTTCGGACTCCCATAACTCGATGGAGAAATTTTTCAGCTTTTTGAACGAGTCGAGTCGTTCCTGTCTGGTGCTGTGTTTACGTTCGGGCGTTTGGCAACCGCTGCTGGCCAAACTTTTCTCGTAACCTTCGCTTTTACTTCGTTCTTTGCTCAAAGCCAGCGTTTCCGATTCCATTTTCTTGGCCGATTTCATATCTAAACTTTGCTTGAACATGGTCACCGCAGCGATCGAGTTTCTCTTCAACTCTTTGCTCAATCGCAGTCTGCTCGGTTCCGGAGGAGGGCCGCATGTATCCGCAGCACCACAATCGATCGGCTGTTGGACGACTGTGGTGTCTGTCGTCGTTGTCGTTGTCGTTGTCGATGTCGATTCTTCGTTCGTTTCGGCGGTTTTCGTGTTCGGTACAACTTGATCGGATGACCGGAGTAGATCCGGTTCGGCCGAGGGTAGCGTATCGATCGGCGTGGTCTCGGAAACCGGTTCGAGTTTAGATTTCACTTGCTTGATGGTTTTTTCCTCCAGTACAACGCCTTCTTCGTTGTCGACCGTATCGTCTTTGCTGGAAAACGAAGTAATCGGCGGTAACCGATGCAACGATACGATCGGCGTATCTAACGATTTCGCTCTTCTGGCCGCCGAAGGAGATAACTTTTGCTGATTGAGTTGCGCAGTCGCCGAACCTTCGGATAATCCCAATCTGGTCAATATGGGTGATTTTTCACCGCCCACTAATTTTTTACTAGCCGACGAAACTGGTTCTTTATTACGAATTTCGGTTTTATTCGCCGTAGTAACGACCGCCGCCGCCGCCGCCGCCACCGCCACCAAAGACTTGAGTTTTTTCGGCACTGGCGGTTTCTGGTCTTTTTTGTCGAATTGCGGAGGAGGTGGAGCGGGTGGCTGCTGCGGCGCAGATTCCGCGATCGCGATCGTAGACGGTGGTGGCGTTTCTTGCGCTTTATCAATCTTATTTGTACCATCGGCTATCAACAGGTCTTTTTCCACCTCGTCCTCGGTCATCGGGCTGACAACGCCACCGGTAGCGGCGGATGTCGGAGATTTAATCTCTTCTTGCGATTCGTTGATTATTTCAGTCTTGCTCAAATCCGACCCGGAAGCGTGTCTTTCGTCGGACGAATACTCGTATTGCTGCTGTTGCGGGCATCTGCGTCTGATGGCGACCAAAGCGGCGCCAGCCTGATCGACGCCTCCGGCAGCGGCTTTATACGTTTCGTCTTCGCTGATCTCGATAGTAGGTATTCGATCTTTGGAAAAGTATCCTTGGGTCGAATTTCTCTTTTTCAGGTCTTTTTTCTTCATTCGGGGAGCGTCGAAGCTGCTCGCTTCGCTTTCCGCTTGCGATCCTCGACTGTCGGACGAGGCTTTTTTGCTGAGTTTTTTGCGTCGATTGCCTCGGTACTCGACTATGATGACGCTGTCCGAGCCGTCGCTTCGTTTGTCCGAACGAGAATCGTCGAACGAGTGGTAATCGTCGCTGTCTATCACGATTATCTCTTTTTTGCCGCGAGATCCGCCGCCGCCAGAACTACTCTCGGTCCGCAGGAACGAACCTTTGCGTTCGTAAGCCGCTTCGGCGCTGCGTGATTTACGTATTTTGGCGGCGGCAGCGTGAACTTTGGCTCGAGGGCATTCTACGCTTTTCACTTTTGTTATATGTTTTTCGACGACTATGTCGTCCGCGCTCAGCGTACTTTTACTTTTACGTTCTTTTTTGTCGCCAGCGCCGCCGCCGCCGCCGCCGCCGGTGGACGTTGACTTGACACTCGGTTGCTGAGGCGACTCGGTTCGAGGCGACGTTTTTCCCGCGGCGGCGACGACGACGACGACGTCGCCTTCGGCTGCTTTGGTGGAAGAAGATTCGTGACCGGCCACGTTCTCGTTATTCTCTTCACTCAGCGATAGCATCAGTTTGGTACTTTTCTTGGTCGTTACAACCTGTTCGTAGTTATTCTTGGTCATGAGAATGTTTTTGAAATCGATATCGGTATCGTCTAGAACGCTTTCCGTACCCAGCGATAACGAAAGCCCGGAATCTTGCGAGGCTCCGTGATCCGATCGTTTGGAATCTTCGACACCGCCGCCGATTCTGACGCACGCAGCGGCGCTGCTGCTGGCCGAACCGAGATCCACTTCTGATTTACTTCTGGAGGCCGACGCCGCCGACGCCGCCGAATTCGTCTCGTACATCGAAGCTTCGTCCGCATTACGAGCGGTTCCGTTCATCGCGTTTCGTATACGTAACGTGTACGGAATATCGACGGTGCTCTTGCTGGTGGCGAATCGATCGTCTTCGACGACGTCGTTGAATTCGGTCGGCGGTAACTCGAACGATTTCTGATGCAAACCGTACAGTTTTTGTTTGTTGGACGATTTCTGTTTCAGCATGTAGGGATCGCTTTTCGTTCTCGAGACCATATCGTGTCCTCCGATAATGGCGCTAATCACGCTGCTTCTAGTCGATTCGAACGGCGCGCCCGGACCGGCGCCGACGCCGGCGTGGTCGCCTTTGGTGCCGAATTCGCTGAACTTGATGTTGCCGTGCGATTGACTGGTGTCGCGATTTCGAGCCGCGAAACCGCGTTTGCAGATCTCGTTGAATTCGTTGAAACCGATATTCCTGTAACGCGGTTCGACGTAGCCGAGTCGTTTCTCGACGTCGTCGCTGCCTTCGCGCCATAATATGTGCTTGCTGACGCTGCGGTAGTCGTTCTCCATGATGAACATTTCGTCCGATTCGACGCTGCTCGACCGGCTGCCGAATACGCGTTCTTCTTCTTCCTTCTCCAACACCTCGTACGAGTCGTGGCTCAGATCGTCTTGACTGATCTTCTTGTAATCTTCGTCGCCTTCGTTGTCGTCGTCCTCGTCTTCGTCTTCGACGGTCACCGTGACTCCAGCGTGGTGGTCGTCGTCGTCGTCCATGATGAAAACGTTGGCTGGAGGCACCGGCTCCTCGTCGCCGCTCTCCAGCGACGTATGAGGAGTCGAACCTGTGCCCGGGTAGCTGCTCGAATAAACTTTCATTTCGGATTGATCGTGAGCCGAGCCAACGCCGCCGCTGCCGCCGCCGCCGCCGGCTCGGCCGCCGTTCCTATCGAAACAGGGAGTTTGCCCGTGACACGAGTAACAGTAACGGAAACTATCGAATTTGCTAGCTTGATCGCCGCGTTGGAAATCGGATCCCGAAACGCCGCCGCCGCCGGCAGCGTCCGTCTTTAAAAGCCTCTCCTGCCGGTACAACATACCTAGTTCTTTGCACGAAGCGCTACGTTGCCACGCGAAATCATCCCCCCTGCCAACGCCCGGTTTACCAAGATCTTTCAAAATATCGGGATCGTCCAGATTTTCGCCCCTATCGGTCGAGATCCCAGCGCTTTTCCCTACCCCTCTCGCCACCGGTCCCACACTCGCGCTACTCTTAGACGTATCCGACGACATTGGGAACCTAAACTCGGTATACACATTATCCTCCTTATTATCGCGATCGCGATCGTAATCGTAATCGTAATCGTAACCCGACCCATCGCCGCCGCTATCCGCAGCAGCCCTAGCCATGGCCGCCGCTTTGACCGCGACCGCCGCACCACGTAAACGCTGTCTGGCATTACGTGACGGGCCGCCGCCGAAGGAAGTCGCGCTGACGTTTGCGTTTGCGTTTGCGCCTGCATTCGCATTCGCATTCGCATTCGCACCGACATTATTGGTGTTGGCGTTGTTGGTGTTAGTGCTTAGTAGAAGCTTTTCAGTAAAATGATTCGTTGCGAAATTGTACGGATAATGAGCTTTCTGACCTGTATCGTGGTGGTGGGGCGGACTCTGCGAAGCTATGGATGTGATGTCCGAAGATGTGGTCGCTGGCTCGTGAACGTCGGCCGGCGTCTGGTGTGATTGCTGCGTACTCGCTGCCGTGCTGCTCGTTGTACATGCACCGGCCGCCGCCGCCGCCGCCGGTGCCGCCGCTGTTGTTGCTATCGGCGCTGTCGGTGGACCACCGTCCGGGGCTATTGTCGGGCTCAGAGAACCCGACAGCGTCATCGATCCGCACGAGAGAGACGCTCCCGAGCCCGCTACGCAAAATAAACAAAACAAAACCAATACCTATATTAGTCATTTTTCTACATTGTCAGTTTATTAAAATTACGTAGGTACCAGGTACCTTGCTACCTACACAAGTTGCATTTAAAGAGTTATCGATTATCATACAGCAACGAATAACGATGTAAAAAATGCAAAACAAATACCAACGTCGCGTCGTCTTTGGCAGCCCAAATGCGAAAAAAAATGCTCGATAGGTGTTTGAGAGGGAAAGAAGGGGACAATTCAAAAGCGTTCATAACGTTCTGAAGTTGGAGAAAGACGCGAGGGAGGACTCAAAAATGCAACGACTAAAATAAATGAACTATCACGTCTTGGGAAATTATCGATCTTCATTCATTTTTCAAACGAAATAATCAGAGGCGTGACTGACTGAGTGATGTGTCGTGCGGTGGAGGGGGGGGGGGGTATGATGAGACTGAAATTTTACCAGCTTACATATTTTCCCAGACAATTGGCCAGATGCGATTCGAACAAATTTTGGAAGGGTAGTTGCGTAAACAACAATGTTGAATAATTTTAAATTTTCAAAAATGATTATTTCCTAGGTAACTACCTACAAGCAAATTGAATTTTTCCATTGATTTGGTTATGTTACCAACATTTTTTCGAGTTAATTTTAAATTTTTGAAAAATTGCGCGGCAAGTATTGTGAAAAAGTAGATTATAGGATACGCAAAATAACATCATTATGGATGCAAAAAGTTGATTTTCAAATAATTTTCAATTTTTAATAATAGTTTCAGGAAATTATGATATTTTCAAAAATGGGGAAAAAAAGGCACGAGCGAAACACGAGAGCAAAAGATTTCAAAAATTCACAATTCTTCATTTTTTAGGATAAAATTTCATTTTATCTAAAAGAATCAAATTTGGCCAAAATTAGAAATTGTTTACGAATTTTTGATTTGAAATAGGACTTTTTTTTTTTTTGATATTTCAGCAATAATGGCAGTTTTAACGGGAATGAAGAGACCTTATTTTGGAAAATTTCAAGTAAGACGACATTATTTTCGATGCGGGAAGATAATTTTTCTACTCTACATCCTAAAAATTCGCAACTTTTTGGCAACATCATTGGCGGGGGGGGGGGGTGATGGTGGAAATGGTATGATCAATCGTAACAAATCTACGAGTAAATTTTCTATCGATGAGGTGGGGGAGGGGGTTGAACTGGGGTGGCTCTGATTTATATTTTTGTGATCATTTTTTGGGGGATTTAGTTCTCTTGCTTCCACCACCTTAAAGTTTTTGGCTATCATAGTTTTCTTTAACGAGCAAAAAAAAATGAGAAATGCCCAATTTTTTTGGAAATTTTTTTTTTTGTTGATCTGAGAATGAGTCTTTCAAAACAGCCTCTTTCAATCCGCGTGCTTTTGTATAGTGTTGGAGTTACCCAAAGTTGAAATGAATAAAAAATATCACTTAGGGGAAGAGGGAGTTTTTTTTTTCTTGACAACGAGGCCCTCCTCCACCTCCAGAACTTTTTTCGCATTTGGGTAGGAAACAGCTCTTACTCTCGATTGTTTTTCTCTTTTTTTTTCAATAAAAATTGCGACAAAAATACCAAAAACATCGATGATTTAAATCAAAAATAAATCAGACTTGGACAAATAAGATGAAAGCTCAAAATATGGAACTATCAATTTTTTCAATCGCAGAAGCATACAAATAGATACGACTCCTCACAAAATATCCAAAATCGTATCGAAGATTCAAAGAGTACTTGGTAGAATAAGATGAGAAAATACTGCTCAAAAAATGTTTCGACACTAAAAGTGGGTATCCGTATTCTTCAAAATCACAAGTCAATGAAGCTGTTGAAAGTGATAATCAGAAAGATGAAGAATGAGCAAACCGCAAATCAGAAAAACGAAGAGTAAAAATGAGCTGAAGAAACACGACTGCGTATTTTCAAAAATTAATTTCACAATAACGACCCGTTGCTAATTTCAAATTGTTCCTTCAACTCGAGTTTACATTTGAGGACCCTTATTACGTAATTACACATAAAACAGCTAATGAGTTTTTTTTGGGAGGGGGGAAGATGTTTTCAAACGTGTCATGCACTTGGCTAAACTGAGGAGGCGAAGATCGAATGTCGTGAAAATTCGGAAAATGTAGGTGGCAAGGAAAAAGGCGAGTGCGGCTTATTTTTTTCATTTTTCGAAATGGAAATATACCTAGTTTTTGAAGAAATGGAGTACAATACAATATAAAGAGAAGCTACTAAATTTAGACTCGCAATTGAAGCTAGCTTAAGCCTAAGGTGAGAAAGCTTATTTTAAGATCTTAAATTTTATCCCCTCCCTACCTCCCTCTCTTCCTCCATTGATCAATCGTTTCATTTAAAAAATTTAAGCGAGAATTCCAATTATTACATCTCGAGTATCAAAATTTTGAGAAAAACTAAAAAAGGAGTAAGGAGGGAAAAATTGGCCTTTTCTGAAAACGTTGAAAATAGCGTTTTCAGTCATTTTTTAGCATATCTAGATTTAGCTGGCTAAAAAGTTGAAGTACTCGCGAGTATAGCAGTCATAATCGAGGTACAAGAATTTAGAGACGAACTGAGTAGAAGGGGGAGAGGAAATAAATACCCCGAAAATTTTGAAAATTGGTACATATTTTACGAAGACGGGGGTTAAACGTTCCAAAAATTTTAAAAATTAGTACATCATTTACTTTCGAACATTTTTTTAATCAACTTCTTCATCTTGGAAAAAAATATGTGCGATGCTTCAAACATTTGGAAATAAATTTGAAGAATTCACACCCCTCTTCCCCTACCCATTTCTTCATTTCAAAAAGTTTGGGGCAACCTATACCATCGAGTTTTAAAATCAAAAAAGTGAAGTACATATTTGGTGGTTTTTCAAATAAACTAAACATCCCGCCTTTCCATTTTCAGTAAAGGGTAGTTTTCTTTTCAATATGATTACCTATTTTTCAAAATCGGTAAATTTTTCAATTCTCGATCAAATAAACGAATCAATATATATATATTTTTTTTTTTCGAGAATAAAGAAATGACAACGACCACGAGATACAATCGTAGGCAAACCTAATCATCCATAAAAAGCGACAAAATATTAGCAAAATGAAGCGACTGATGTGCTTGAAAATCCAAACTAAACAGTAAACACCGATCATCGTTCGAACGCGCGATTACTCGCTTACCTCGGATTACCTCGGCTACATCATCGGTAAGTACCAAGTTCTAAAAAAAATCATAGTAAGCATCGCAAATCGTATGCAAACGAAGCTGATTAAATCATCAACATGAAAAAAAAAAAAAAAAATCAAAAACACAAACACCAAAAACAAAAACAAAAACCTCGGCTAAAACTTGAAAAACAAACAAAACCAAAACTCAACCAAAATAAAAATGAAAAGCGCAAAATGTGGCTCCAAAATAAGCGACGAAACACGATTTATCAATTATTTTTATCCGTTTTTTTTTCCTCGCGAACATTTATGGCATCGACACTTCGACAATGCGTAACAGAAATGAAAAAAACTCAGGTAAAAAAACAAAGATTAATAAAATATGAAAAAACAAAGAAATGGAAAAAACAATAATGAAAACTCAAAAAAAAAAAAAAAAAAAATAGAAAAAAATAGGAAAAAAACAAACGCTATTACGGTTAATAAACCTACCTATGGTGTTTTCACCTAATGGTAACAACGGATGAGCCGATATACTCGCTCCAACATTAACCACACTTGAATGAGTTGAACTCTGATGTCTGAACGATTGCGACCTGTAGGACAAACATTACAAAATAGCAGCGCTATTTACTGCTGTTTTTTTTTCATTCATTCGTTCGTTTAACTTTTTGCTTTCCGTTTTCACGTTTACCATTTCGTGTTGCGGTTATTATTATTATTATTTTTTTTAAACTCGAGTCGAACGGTGATTTTCAAACTACATAATACATAATATTATATTTTCGGAATTTTTTACAAATGCCTATAGCCAATAGCCAATAGCCAATAGCCATAGGTACACTTTCTGGGTGAAAATGACCGTTTATTGATTTCCTCCATTATTCGTGGTTTTCGGAGGTAGAAAACACGGTTTGAGAATCACTGTTCGACGAAATTATCATAGTTTTCATTTAATTTAATCGGCGTCGTCGTCGTAACTTTTTAAATATGCGTAAGTTATCAGTACATATGACTTTAGCTCGAATTATAACCATTTAAATGAGATACTTTTAAAATGATTAGTCCGAGTTTTTTAAATATTCATCCTTTCTTTCTTTCTTTCGTTCGTTCTTTTTTAAAAATCCGTTTTAAGGAGCCACATAAAAATTAAAGAAAAACTGAAAATAATTTCAAAAAATAAAAATAATCAATAAATAATAAGTACATAAATAAATAAATAAAAATAAATAAATAAAATGAAACGAAAATAAAAATGAAAAAAACAAAAAGAAAAAGAAAAAGAAAAGAAATTTAAATACCTACGGTGTGTGTACTAAAAAATGATAATAAGTATAACGTAAAGTATAAGTGGGTCTGGGTACATAACATTCCTGCTCAGCAACAATTTTCCTCCAAACACTTTTTCTATCGAATAGTAAAATTAGATAAAAAAAACTACAGAATATCGAAAAAATTTTCATCGAAGCGATTTAATGTACATTAAAATCACACTCTTTTTGTCTTTCTGCGGTTCGAAGTTCAAAAATAATGGAAGGGCGCAGATGGGGAAAGTGAGGTAGAAAGCTCAACTTTGGTATACTGGACCATTTTTACGCGCTAAACACGAATCTGAGGTATCCCTTCGCAGTTAGCATCCCCTTATTCAAAGAAAAGAGGTTTTCAACAAAGATCATAGTTATCGTTTGAAAATCATTTTCCGTACAAGAATTGACTTGGCGGATGTCCTTAAAAATGAAAATCGATCTTCCTCGCGGGTATTGAGTCGAATTGGAGTATCTAACACTCCCCCTTCACCTCATAAAAATCATCATTTCCATTACACGAGAGATAAACAGGACGATCGTATGCGTTATATGTATAAGTTGAAATGAAATTTTAAGCTCTCCACTCAATCCCCCCCCCTACTCCCTACTCCTCATCACACTCACCAAAAAAATTGACGTTGTCAATTTTTCATGGGAAAATTTTCAAAACAATTATAATCGGAAGGAAATTTATACAAAAAATTGCTTTCATTTAAATCAAAACTATTTAAAAAAAAAAAAAACAATTGTATTAAAAATATGTAAACCATTTTTTTTCAATGATTTGAAGGTTTTTGTTGCACGTTTGAATTTTTTCATTTTTTCACTACCTTGGAAACTTTTTCGAATTTCTGGCAAAAATCAGGACTTCGTTGATATTCTGAAAAAAATCGAGATTTTCCCAAATCTTGCAAAAACCGAGACTTTTTTTTGAGAGGGTGGGTGTTGGTGGAGGTGGTGAGCTTCAAACCACTATACCAAAAATCTGACCGACGGAAATTTTCAACCCCGTTTTTTCCTCGTTTTACTGAGCTAACGCAATACATACGTAAATAACGGAAGAGAAACGCGAAATGAAAAGAACGGGCAAAATCACCATGTTCAAAACACGCTTGCCAAGTAATCTCAATTATCGACAAGAGTAACAGCCGTAAAACGTACACATGTACCTACACCTACGTTCTACGTACACTACTTGATTTCTCAACTCATGCAGAATCCGCCTCCACCCCTCACCGTTTATCTAATCAATCGACTAAGAAAAAAAACACGACGAAAAAAGTATCTACACAGTATTAAAAAGATACCTATACTTGAGGCTAAAAAAAAAAGTAGAGAAATTCTCTTATTCATTTTTTTAAAGTTTTTTTTTGCAAACGTCGACTTTGTTTATTGATTTGTTTCGGGCGGAAACGACGGTTTTCGAGTCGTCGAATTAATCTAACAAATTATATTCAATTTACGTAAAAACGTACTACCAAGAGTACGCTCGGCAATATAACGACAAGAACAGAAGCGCAAGTAAAAATATACGATATTCGCTAACGAAGTAAGCGCAACGGTAATTTCTTTTTTTCGCTCTAACAGGTCATGCAAATGTGCGAAAAGTTACGTTTATAAAGCCTACGAACGTGTCACCGTTCATTGATAAAACGAAAACTAAGATACGTAGATAATACATATCCATACATTCGTTCAATGAATGTATTACAAGTATGTACTCGTACTTCATTTACTACAATATCGGCGAATAAGTACTCGTATAGGCATTCGATTCGATAATTTAAACGCTGCGCTGCGCTGCACCGGATGTTTCATAAGTCAAACCTGAAACCTAAATGTTGTTCGCTTCACACATTATTTTTTTTTTTTTTTTCAAAATACGTACAATTACTATTGATTATGTAATTTCAAAATTTCCAAACAATCCGCAAAAAACGCAGCTGCCCGGAGATGATACGACTACGAGCAAACATTTTTGAAACACCCGGCGCGGCGCTAAGACAAATTACTCGTAATAAATTTAGAAAAAAGTCGATAAAAATACGACAGCGTAACCGTTTTCCAAAGTGAATAATAAAACACTGCAATACGATACCTTTGGAATGTCTGTCTTTTCACATAATTTTCTCGTACATAGGCAACCATCTGTTTTTGCGTTTTCCCGCTATATCTGTGAACAAAAATTCAAAAGTTTTACCCATATCCGTAGAATGATTACAACTTACAAGCACTCGAAATCTCATCGAGTTGGAAATGAAATAAAAGTACAGTACATCGACATTTTTGTGGTTTTAGAGATTTTTTGGGCAGGGTACAGGACACTGCGGGGTTTTATCCGAAAAATAATCGAATATTCGGACTCGGCATTTTCGAAAATCTCACGAAGGATGTGGTGCTACACATCATTTCAATTTTTTCCGAATTTAGACCAAATTTGAAAGGTATCTTACTATGTACATATTATACGAGTATAAGCACTGGCACATTATTCTAATACCTAATTACGAATAAGATAATATGTATCGACAAGTAGGTATCAACCTGAAACTAGATCCTCGACTTAGAACTCTTGCTTTTTGCCTGGGAACACGTTTCACGTACGAACACCGAAAAAAGCCGTGATTTTCTACGCATTTCTTCCAAAAACTCTTACACTGATTTCGATTGTCGAATATGAATTCAACGACGTCTTTATAATAACCCTGAAACGAAAACAACAGCTCTTTTTAGTGAAAAAACAAAAAAAAATCATCAAATACACCGTAAATTATGCAATACGCGTCGCGTGTGTAACTTACGTATCCTTCGGGGTGCAATTTTATCAGGAATTTCTTCCTTTTGAAACTAATTTTTCTAATTTTCGCCCAAGAAAACGTGTTAATTTTTGTGCCATTTTGAAACACTACTATACCCATATGAGCGACGGCTAAATTTAATAGTACGCCTTCTTGGTCCTGCAAAGTTACAGAAAAATAAACTAAACACGATCGAATACAAATATTTAGATGTACAGTGTACAGTGTACAGTGTACACAATCATACGAGTCGAGTACAAACTCCAAAACATAACAATGCTACCATAATCAACACAAATCGGATGGAAACAGAAGGAGTAGGTGGAATCCTTTTCCAGTACCTACCTAAATTTCGAAACTTACTTTGGCAGGATGCATTATCATTCCATACAGCTCACATCTTCTGGCAGTTTCTAATAAATTGAGATCCGCTTCGGCTGGTGATTGACCTCTGAAACAAACGCACGCGCCGATGAAATAAATAGAAAAGCGATTAAATTAATGAAAATCTCCGACAAAATGCGCCGATATAGCTTTTCGTGCCACTCGAACAAATACCTACCACCTACGTCCTACGAGTAGGTACTAGGTAGCTAGGTAGTAGGACTAGGTACCTATTCAAGTTTGGAAAAATTTTTGCTATAAAACACGGCAATAGGTAGGACGTAGGTAGGTAGGTAGGTAGGTAGAGGTACGTAGAAGACGCTTCACTTACACGTGCTTTTTATGATTTTCCATGATCTTTCTTTCCAGATCTCTATCTTGATGTGGTACGAATTTATGATAAGAAAGATAGGATGGATCCGGGTAGTCTTCCGGAGTAAAGTCGCCGCATTCCGCTGTAAATTTAAAATCACGCACCATTAACTAAGACAGAGAGAATTTGCACGCAACAATTTCAACGGTACAGTTTTACACCTACACTCGTATTTGCGAGCTTTCTCGTGGCGATGGCGACGGCGATGGCGGCGCAGGTGTGTTTTGGGGGTTTCATTATTTTATTCGCTCCACGACACGTCGCGTCGCGTCGATACCTAAAATCGTACGATTCATTGTCAGCCCCGAAGCCCCGAAGCCCCGATGCGATTATATCAGACAAGACTGGATGAAAACTGAAGATTGCCGAATTTCATTCGAGGCGAATTACCTAACTTCACATTTCATTGGACCCTCGAATGATGTCGGCTCACTCGTACGGAGCCTCCAAATTTGGAAAAAATCACCAAAAGAGATAAAAAAAATTGATATTTATGTCCGTTGTAGTGTTGTAGACATTTTTTGAAAATTTTTCAACGGGCAGCATCTTTCTAAATAAGTACATTTTCAAGAAGAATCCTCCCTCGGTCCTCCAAATAGTATTGGTTTCTTTGTACAGAAGCCGTCAAAGTTGAATAATATCGAAAAAGATGTAAAAATGTCTGCAAGTACAAATTTCCATCTATGGGCGGAATACCCCTAATAGGCCATTTTCATTTCTTTTTTAAGGACACGCTTACATATTTTCGAAAGTTGTAAGTTCATAATTTTTTGCACCCCCTTCTCATCCGAAACTACCAAAAAGAAATGATTTTCTCCTCATCCGTTCTAAAAGTCCTCTTTTTGTTCCAAAACTTCTGTTCCTTGCCAAACTTCTGTTTTGTTCTACCGAAATTGCCCGAGTCAAAAAGGTGTCAATTTTGGCAAAATAGTCGATATACTTGGATGCCCATTTTTTGAAAATTATCAAAAAGTGTTCATTATTGGTAAAATTGTTAAAAGGGTCAATTTTCACCAAAATTGTCAAACAATCTTGTTCTTGCCAAGATTGTCCAAAAAACTTGCTGCTTTTGTCTAAATTGCCAGAAATTCCAGTTTCTTGTCAACATTTTCAGAGGGAGACAATTTTTGGCGAGTCGACGCGTTTTCGTAAAAATTTTCGGCAAGTAATTTTTTGATAAAATATTCAAATGAGCCTAATTTTTGCCTAAATTGCCTCGCTTGCCTAAAAAGTCCGCTTTTTGTTTCAAAGTTTGCCA
This sequence comes from Planococcus citri, assembly GCF_950023065.1. Taxonomy (NCBI): domain Eukaryota; kingdom Metazoa; phylum Arthropoda; class Insecta; order Hemiptera; family Pseudococcidae; genus Planococcus; species Planococcus citri. Next base: position 83,095,318 of record NC_088679.1, on the reverse strand, counting down.
AACAAAAGCCATGTTTTTTTTTTTTTAAAATACAAGATTGCTCAAAAAGCGTCTTTGTTTCGTCAACTTTCATTTTTCTTCAGTTTATGGTAATTTTTCGATATTTTTGAAATTTAGGTATCTTTACTAAATTCAGGTGTTAGACGATGAAAAAACGTAAAAATTTCAATTTTTCTTTCGGATTTATTTAAATGTATTTTGAGAACTGGTGGAGGAAGAAGAAGGCTTTCTGGCACGACTTCTTTTTACTAACATGCTTGGAGAAATTTTTCTCTCGAAACTAAACTACTTCGGGCAGTAGGGAGTTATGTAATTTCTAACTGAAATTATTCGCCAATTTACGAGTATAAATGAAAAGAAGCAGCATTAACTGCAGGAACCATTTATGGTTGAGGTTGAATTACTCGCATTTCATTCGAGCACTGTCTACTCCTATACAAATACTCGTACATATCAAGTCCGTTGCCCCGAATGGCGAATATCACGAAAACACATCGCAGACATGGCAGAAGGGAAACAGTCTCCGTAATAATATTAATTAAAATTAATTCTTATAAAATAGACGAGTATATGTATCTATACAATCCACATTTAGGTCGCGGCGCGAACATGACGAAAATTTTCGAGAATATTTGTACGTATGTAATATGTATTGTATATGTATATGTACTAACGAATATGAAGGTACATAGACATACTCGTACATCGTGTCCGGTTCGAACGACCAGATCCCATTTACGTATACGTACTATGTACGCTTAAATGCCGTCAATTAAATAAGTGATCCTTCCTATACCAAATGAGTAAACTAGTTTTGAGATTTCATCAATAATAAAACGAGCGACGCAAACTGAAACTGTCTGCCACCCCCGCCGCGCCGACCACCGGCCGCGTACCGTGACATACTCGTTCACTTACGCCGTACACCGTACACGGTACACGGTACACGGTACACGCACGTAAGTCAAACAAGTGCACAATTGCACATGTGACACGTGTTACCTCCACCAATAAGTACCAACTACTACGACGAGTATGAACTACGAGAGTACGAGTTACATACTTTTAAACATGCATCGACCTCCAGCCATCGCCACCACTACACAACTAACGTGTACGCTGTACGAGTAAAAAAAAAAAAAAAAATACAAAGATCCGATACCTTGAACTATATATGAAATTATGAGAGCAGCCGTGTTATCGTTACACTGCAGATCACCTTGCAACAAATCTCTCTTTATTTGCAGACAGAATAGATATCGGGTGTATTCTTCTTCTAATTGTGCCGGATCTGGCGTATAGAATTTTACGCAAAACCTCAGCAATGGATCGACTAAGGAGAGTCCAACTTGACGGTGTAGCGGTTTTTCGAAATCCAGCCAGTACTGCGAAAAAGCAGACAAAAAATCAAAACGGTATTAATCGCGTACATATTTCAAACACGAAATTAGGATCGAAGATTTCTCAAAAAAAAAAATGATTTAGGTATCGTATCGATTTTTGGAGAATTTTTTGAAAATTTAATAAGTCGTGAGGATGGAGGGGTTAAGACTGAAATATTCCCAACTTTTTACTCCAAACCTTGCCCCTCCCCTTCAGTATTTTCCATGATAATTAGCCAGATGTGGTTCGAGCAAATTTTGGAAGGGGAAATCGGAAACAAAAATATCGGACACCCGAAGTGTGATTTTTTTGGAGGGGCTTACCCATTGGTTAAAAAATTGAAGTAATTTTCAAAAAAAAAAAAAAAACCTCAATTTTTTTTCAAACTGCCCACTTATTTTTACAAATTGTGTTTGACCAACTTTGGCACTAATTTTTGGAATTTTCACAATTTTTTGACGAATTAGTATTTTTATGCGACACAATACATAATGTTGAAAAATTCGGCGACTCGTGATGCGCAATGCGCAGCGCGCACGGCGTAATCTGGATACCGATGAAAAAGTCATCGTCAGCGATCATCTCGAGTGAAATTCATCAACATAACGACATAACGCATCGCGAAAAATGTATACCAACCTTAGTAGTTGCATCCTGATATTCAAGGCCGAAATAATCAGCTTCTAGTAAATTAAGCTGCTTACACACTTGATCAAATAATAACCTTCCAATTGCTTTAGCCTGCAACACGTCAAACGCAAAAACGAAAAAAAATTAAATACTTACAGAAAAACTGATATATTGCAATAAAATTAATAATACCGAATGCACGTACATACGTAATAAGTACCTTTACCTATCTAGCAATATACGGATACCCGCCAAAAAAAAAAAAAATATGTACAATATTATAAAGTATGGAGTATTCCCTTGCCCCGCGAAAATGAAAAAAAAATTCAACGAATCGCGCTCGTCGCGTTTGAGAACCGCATTTCATTAACATGTTCACCGTAGAACCGTCGAGCAAGTCTGTCTGATCATTTTCATTCATCATCATCATCCCATCCATTATGAGGATGGTGACGGTGAGGGTAGAGGACGCCATCAGACGTGGAAACGAAAAAATCCTCGTGGCAAAAACGACCACACTTTTTATACTCGTACGTACAAGTAACTAGTAAGTACTTACCTAGTACCTATTACCTAGGTCCTATTAGATACGAGTATACTTATGTGTACCATAAAAACAGTCTAGAAAAAGGTTTGTAAATTTATTAAAATTGAACAAAAACGACTCGACAGTAATGATTGATCAAATTGAGAAAGACAACGCCAAAAAATTTCGAAACTTCGCACCAGTTGCCAGTTGGTCAATAGAAGAAAAAACTAAGACTCTCGTTCTAATACATTAGCAATTTTTGGACGTTTCAATATCAAATACATAATTTTGAGCGTTTCAATTCAAAACGAAATCGTAATTTTAAAAATTTCAATAGGCAATTTTTCCCGCTGCAAACTACGAGTACGAATACCTACACATCCACATCCACATCCACTATTCGCTTTTCAAGCATTTGTAATTAATTTTTCATGCTTAGTAAAAAGCAAAGAAAAAAAGTAAAAACTTCAATCTCGTATCTTTCTACGTATACCTATTTTTGCTTTTTATACTCGTACATATAAAAATTATAATCACACGCTGTCGGCTGTCGGCTGGCTTCATTGTATCTTATTTTAAATGAGGTCAACCTGAACTTTACGCTCACGTTACTTCAATAAGAGAAGAAAATTATTAAAAGTCATTATTTACTGTAAATAGATAGGCGTAGGTAGGTACCTCTACCTGTACCTACCTACACGTTAATGGGAAGAAAACCAACGGAAAAAATATTACGCCGGCATACAGAAAACAGCTCGCGTATCAAGTTTCACAAGTACGACGGTGCTTTTCGTAACTACATACATAAATTTTCTTCACAAAAATAATACATACCTTAACCTGTAGTATGTACATAGTACATACTACATACTACATACTACGTACATACTCGTATACGAGTATCGGGAAATGGAATTTCTTTAGGAGAAATGATGTCCATAAAAATACTATTATTGGTGGATGGGAAGTTTGAAATTTACTCCTCGCGAAATTTATACATTTTCAAATCCGAAATAAAAAGCAAATGAATGGAAAATTTCAAACTTCGATTGGGAGAAAATGATTCGAAAAAATGAGCACTTTTTTGCAAAAACAAAAGATTGAAGAACCAACTTTCTTCAAATTTTGGCAAAAAACAGAACTTTTTGGCAACTTTTGTAAAAAACGGCTTTTGACGGAGATTTTCCTCAAATGTTTCAATATGTGAGGGTGTCCGGGGGGGGGGGGGGGGGGGGTTGCATGGGTAATCCAAACTTTATTCCAGCAAAAAAAAAAAAAATTCTATTGATACGGATATGTTTCTTGCGGCGGAGGCCTGTCCAAAATTTTCAAAACCATAATCTGCGAGACATTAAATTCAATCTCATTGAAAACTTGGAAAAAATGAAATAATAATTGGAATTTTTACTTACGCGTAAGTACGTTGAAGTGGACTTTTTTCAGATAACAAATCTGACATGAAAACTTGAAATTACTAAATTTCTGAGAAGAAGCCTGACAACTTTGAGGCGCCAGACAAACAGGTCGATGACATTGAAATGCCAGACAGACGACCTTGGGAAACCGAATAAGACAGGCCAGACGGGTTGATGACCTTGAAGAGGACAGAAAGGCAGACATACGACCTTGGGAAGCCATACAGACGGGCCAATGACCTTAAGAGGCCAGACAGGCCGACAGACGACCTTGGAAGATAAGATACGCATAGGCAGGTCAGTGACGGGTAAATGAGCTTAAGCGGCCAGATTGACAGACAAGTCAATAATAGGCTGAAAATGTGATCTGGATGATCGAACCAGACCGCATCCAGACCGGATCAGATCAGATTACTAGATGACTCGCTTCCATACAGAGCAATTTTGATAAATAAAGCGAGATTTTTATACGTATAAAAGCAGAACTTTTCTGAAATGTTGACAAAATAAAGACTTTTCAATTAGGATAATGTTTAAATTCTTAATGACGAGGGGGGGGGAGAGGCTTGAGTTGCTCGAAACTTTTTTCCAGTCAACATTTTTTTCTATTCTCAATTGCAACCACAGAAAATGGAAAAAATAAAAATTGAAAAAAAAACAAAATTAATGTTTTTGGAAGTTTGACTGAAAAAAGGGCGAGACTTTTCAGCAATATTTTCGCAATAATACGAGTAAACCGCGAGTTTCATTTAATTACAGGTGAAAAGTAGGCGTTTTTTTTTTTGAAATTTTGGTAAGAGAAAGGGGGGGCTTCCAAGAAAATTTTTAAAAAAATGTTTCAATGTTGAGAGAGCGTGGGCAGTTCAAAATTTATTCAAGTTGAACTACTTTCAATTTCAAAGAAAACTGGAAAAAAGGAGGGAAAAATTGAAATTCTGAAAGAAAAGGCAAATTTATGGAAGATTTTGAAGTTGGATTGAATCAAAAAGGCATAAAACCCGCATTTTTTTTATTGCAATTTCGACAAATAAAGCGAGACTTTCTCGCAATTTTGGCAAAAAAGCTGGAATATGTATTTCCATGTTAGATTTTAGTTCTACTTCAATAAGTACCTCAGGCACATTGGTCCGACAGTAATCGAAATTGCAATGTTTTCATCGGCGCCTAATGAAGTTACGATTCAACATCAAACATTGAAAACACGATACCCTAACGTACGTACTCGACTACTCGTACTCCAAAAGAACCATAAGATCTGTTCAAGCGGAATAATCGACGACGCGACGAGTGTCCAGTTAAGTAGGTAATAGGTATACTAGGTGCAGCGCCGCGCCGCGCCGCTGTTCAATTCATTAATACTCGTACTCGTATCAAAAGGAAGACGCGCGTAAACGTGTACAGTGTACACTGTACTCGTACGAGTACATAACTGTAGTTGGTCGGAAGTACACATAGGTAATTAGATACTAGATAGTACGACAGTAAGTAAAGTACGAGTACATATGTCTCGTAAGTACGTACATGCTACATTCGAGTACCTCTACATATGTCATATGTAGAAGTAATTTGCCGCTGCACCGACCGAACCGGAGACCGGAATCTGTCTATCGTTAGGAAAATCGTATCTCGTTCGCCGGCATACTCGTATGTAGTACGAGTACGTCTACGTAGTGAGTTGAGTAGTACCTAATACCTATTAACCCAATTAAAAAGCACCAAGTGATACGCGACCTGAGTAGACGTGTGCTTCTTTTTATTCTTATTCTGCATACTTAGTTATTAGCTTGGAAGAAAAGAAAAGAAAAAAAAGAAACAATACAATTATACGCAGACGTAATACTACACAATACGACGAGCAGCATTTTCATCAATTAACCACTGGTGCGGTGCGCATACTTGGGTACATCTACATACATGTGTACGAACGAATGAGTATGAGTAACAACAGCAACCTGTTTCCTTTCATTCATCAGCGGTCGCGGTCGACCCACCAGCAAGTCGTATAGACTGTGTACCAGTGTACCCCAGACCAGTACTCAATATCCAAACCTACGAATACACCTAGGTACGAGTTAAAGAGCTTTAGGTACGAGATCCCACCAAATGAAGATCTGATCATCGCAACGTCGTGCTTACTAATTCATATTTCATACAATGATACGAATAATATGTACAGTACAAGCCACTTTATGCGTCAGATTAGGGAGCTTTTTAGTCATATTTCACGCTGCACTGTTAGATAACAGATATGTAATATGTATGCACTACGAAGACAATATATTCTCTTGTATTGTTTGACCGTTTTCACCCCATTTCTGTCTTCGTTATTAGAATATTCAATTCAACAGGTAGGGTACTAAAAGTAAGACTAAAGTAATATTACTCGTAGTACAAGATCTGATACGTAAGACCAAGACAGACCAACCAACCAACCCAAACAGTAAACTATCCACCTACACGGTAAACATAAACATATCACTCGTACGACCGTATGTACATAGATGCACATCTGTGTACACTGTACACTGTACAAAGGAAATTGCCAATAATGGACGCACCAGCCAGAAAGAGAGTTGATTAACTGCTCTCGCGTGTTCCCTCTTTTCTACGTATTACACCCATCTCGGCACACAAATGCAATCAAATCTACATAATCATCAAACAAACAAACAAATCAGAATCGTAAGTCATGTCTGGTTGTATGGCAGCTTCCAACCACGTACTTAATTTTCAAGTTTTGGAATGGTACTCAATTCAATCCATCATCCTATGCAGACGCACCCCTACACACAAAACTGGTTCAATCGTCTTCTTTCCTCTCTGAAAAAGGGATTAACCAAGAAAAGCTACGACTTCTCGAAGTGTATGCCTCCGATTCGGATTTGAACATTTTGCAATCAGCATCGTCCGCACACCCGCGACCCGTGGTAAACATTTATTTTTTGTAGCCCACATTCATTTTTCAATTTTTAGCGAATTTTTGAAAATTCAACCCTCGTATCGTAGATTATTTTCTTACGCATACTCCAACCAAGTGCATACTTCTTCTGACTCCCATTAAATAGGATCTAGGGTGTAATGTACCTTTTTGGTGGAATTTTTTTTTTCGCTCCCATTTCCTAAAGTTGTTACCTCGGATGAGAAAATCACACCATGAAATTTCCACCCCCCTCGGTGAAAAATAAAAATGATACCGGTGAGTCCCCTCCCTCATTTTACAAAATATAAAAAATCGAAATATCGAAGAAAATTTTCAAAGTTGTGAACTTTCTAGTTCCAACTATACATACCAACTTTAGCCCCCTATCACCACCACCCATGACTAGCCTGTGGATTAGAGGAAAGAGCACTTTATTTATGTACATACATATAACTAGGTACTTATGAAAAAATATCTGGTAACGCCCTAAAGTTGTCGGTTTTCATGAGAAAAATTTTTCCAACCATGTTAGTAAAAATAGTAGTGCCAGGAAGTCCCCTTTTCCCTCCACCAGTTCTCAAAATATAAATAAATCCGAAAAATCTAAATTTTTACGTTTTTTTCACCTTTTAATTCATAAATTTTGTCCGCATTTACATTAGAAATAGTGTCCAAGTGTTTTTCACCCTTCATCAAAAAATGAAAAAAATTAATATTTTCATGGTTTTTTTTTTGTGTTTTTTTTTTTCAATTTTGTAACCCAGTGCCCCCAAAGATGAATTTCAAAAATATCGGAAAATTGCCACAACAACTACAAAAAAAATAAAAGAATTTAGAGGAAAATTATATTTGATAGAACAAAAAAGCTTTTTAAGTAATTTCGTAAAAATCAGGACTTTTGTTTATGGTAAACTTGGAATCAAAAAGAGGACTTTTTAGTAAAGCAATGCAAAAATCAATGCTTTTTGGACGTTTTGGCAAATGAAAAAAACGAAAATTTCCGATCAATTTTGGCAAAAATTAGTATCATTCGACCATTTTATCAAAAACAAATTTGGCAGAAAGAAAGACAGAACCGTATAAGCGAGTTTGGCAAAAAACAGAACTTTTGAAACAATAAGAGGACTTTTAGAAGAGATCAGGCGAAAATCAATTCTTTTTGATAATTTGTGGCGAGGGGGTGCAAAAAATTATGAACTTACAACTTTCGAAAATTAGCGATGAAAAAGGCCTATTTAGGGGTATTTTGCTCGGAGAAGAAGAATTTTCAAATTTGTATCTGCAAACATCAATTTTACGTCTTTTTTTGATATTTTTCAACTTTGGGGGCTTCGTGCAAGGGGGCTAACATCATTTGGAGGACCAAGGGAGGTTTTTTTTGAAAATGTGCTTACGTAGAAAACAATTTTTTTTTCTTATTTTCCAAGTTTACGGGCTCGGGGCTCTATACAAGAGAGCCAGCATCATTTTGGGAGTCCATGTAAAGGTTTTTTCTTGAAAGGGGGATTATGTACTCGTAGAACAATTATAATGTGGAAACGAGATATTTTCATAAATTTCCTTCTGATTTGAATCAGGGTGTCCAGCTGTCCACTCATTTCTGGAAATGATTTTCCCTGACTTTTCCAGGTTTTCCAGACCAATTTTTCCATTTTTCCAGACAGACATTTTTTTAAAATTTTCTATGCTTACCCCACACTTCAATAAAAGAGGAATTGGGGGGGGGGGGTGTAATTTTATTTCATAAGCTTCTCTTCGAACTTGATACTTCTTCGGATATAAAAGACAGCTAAACTTCGATCATTAACTTTTTAAATTAAAAATAAATACTTAAATGAATAAAACATCCATCAATTTTGGCCAATTTATACAATATTCATACGACTTATAAAAATTTTTCTTTTGTTTTTTGGATTTTTGGAGGCCTGAAAATGTGAAATTTGTTCATTTTGAAATGAGAAACAAATTGGCTCGGCTAGAACTTTTGAAAATTTTCATTTCGAGATGCCTAAAAACGAGGTTTTTTTAATGCAAAGAGTTTATTTTTTGGTTTCTTAAATTTTATTTTAATATTGGAATGATGTTTTTTTTTGTTGAAAGAACTGAAGTTACTTTGGAAAAAGAAAGAAGAACAGGTTCGAGCGAAAGCTTCTGAAAATTTGCATTTCGAGAGGCATAAAAACGAGGTTTTTCATGTGGGGACAAGTAGTTTTTTTTGGCTTTTAAAATTTTAGAATTTGAATGATCGTTTTTTTCGAAGGAAGTTGATTTTGACAAAGAAAACAGAACAGGCCCAAGCGAGGGCGAAAGCTCTTGTAAATTTGTATTTTGATATGCATAAAACGATGTTTTTTTGTTAGAAGTTCATTTTTTGGTTTCAAAACTTGATTTTTATTATCTAGAAATGTCCATCTTGTTTTTGAAAAAGAAAAGAAAACAAGCCCGAGCGAAGCGAGGGCAAAAGCTTCTGAAAACTTGTCTTTCGAGAAGCAAAAAATAACGGGCTTCTTTCATCATAGGTCCTTATTCAAAATTTGCAATTCATCGTTTTTTCAAAATTCCAGGGATTTTTCGTGAAAATTACGAAATTCCCTGACTTTTCCAGACCGACCAAATTCCCAGACTTTTTCAGTCTTGTGGACACCCTGTTGAATTAATTCTTATGTTTTGTGATTTTTTTCAACTTTGAAAGGTTCCCTTACTCCAGGGGTCCAATATGGTTTGAAAGGCCGTAGAAAAGTTTTTCTCGAAAAGGGGGTTATTTAGAAAAATTCTGACCCAGAAACGAAACTTTGGCGGGTGGGATGTGGAAAATTCCAATTTCGCAAAATAAGGTACCTATATACACCCATGAACTGTCGCAAGTAAAATGCCTAATTTATGATTTTTTTTCCTTTTCTTCAACATCAACGTTCAAAACTGTCGTACGCAGGAACTGAAAATTATAAAAATACCGATAGTGCTGTTCGTTGCATATGTCAGGTTATGTTTTGGTGTTACGAGGAGCGCGGTGCGGCGCGGCGCGGCGTCACGTTATTCTACATTATGTAATTCGCCCAGTCTGCTTCTCTTTTATCTGCTTAACGTTTGATCAAATTTGTCGGGTGACGCAGAAAGCTCGGTGTGAACCTGAACAGTTCGCGGGTGTTGGGAATTAATTTAGTCAAATGAAGCCTTTAACGGTGTCTTTTTTAGAGAAGAATAACGAACAGCGCGGCGCGACATACGCGTACCTAAACCTATACGGTTGTTGTTAGCGGTTACCTATTGAAATTTCATTAATCTTGGCATTTGACGTACGTCTGCGTATATCTTAACGTTTCCGTATGAATTCGACTTGATCGAGCTATCATACTGTATTTGTATTTCGCGTTGGTTGATACGAGTAAGGAATTATACATATAACTACAAGTAACAACGTCTATCGGAGTACCTAATATGCGCTTTCAAACTGACGTATGTATTTTTGCCTCGTCTCTGAAAAGGATCCCACATGTACCGGAAATAAAAAACCATAGATCTTGGAATTTGTCAATTTCTTATACTTAATTATACGAGAAATTTCCGTTCAACAAACAATAGAAAAAGTAGTCGAAAAAGAGGTCTATGTGAAATTTTACGAATGATTTTATCACTGTTATTCGACGCTTTCATTAAAATATGTACAAGCATTTTATCACCACACTTTTGAACTCGATCATCAAGGCTCGCAGACTAAAAAAGTTGCCGGAAAGGCGAAAATTAAATTTCCAACAGTGAAGTTGACGAAATGACGATAATATGTATCGTTTTTCGAAATGGCCTCGTAAGTAAGTTAAGTACTGTACCTATCTGGTATATCCGCAGCCGCACCGCACCGGTAATCCGGCATTCGGCATTCGGCATTCGGCAAGCGCAGGAATTTCATTTCTGTTTCTGTCAACAAGCAACAACCACGCAACTACGAGTATTTGTAGAACCGGTCCACCCAACATATTGCGCTGCCCGCCGCGCCAGAGACCTTTACCACGCACGCGTGCATCAGCAATCGTTTATCGAACCGAGGAGAAAGTTGCGACTTGCGAGTCATATTACTCGTATTCAGTATTCACTTCCAACCTCCTCCTCGTTTACTTATACGCAGGAAAAGAAAAAAATTCCACTGCTCACTGCTCACTGCTCAGTGCTCATTGATATCGTAAGTTGGTACCTCTACCTACTACCGACTACCTACTATACCTAGCCTACTTCACCGTCAATACACGTACTACCTACGACCGACATACGTAGAATTATTGGGCATCGGGCAACTGTAGATAATTTTTGAAAAACCGTGTAACACGCTGATTCCCGACTTTCTATGATTCTAAATCTCCATATTATATGTACGAGTACGTAATTACTTAATCCCTTTTTTTGGTGGTGCAAATTCATTTCAGCCCCCTCTTCTATTCTATACTCTCATCGCTAACGCTAATGTTTGCCTCTCGCATTTCAAAATTGGGTAGCACGATTGCCAAATAGGTAGGTTATTACTATTAGGTACGTGTAGTACGTACTACGTACAAGGATTATTTCACACGTATTCGTGTTTTTATTCCAATCTGAATCGCACGTCTCAAAACAATTTCATCCGTCACGTCAGGTGAGCTTTTATACGAGTACACTCGAAAATCTTGGAATTTTCAAATTATCTAGAAGAAAAAATTCCCAATTTTTTTAAATCTTAAAATCTTTTAATGCCCTTCAAAATCTAGTACCTATTTTTCTGACAGCGACGTGGTATTAAGATTTTGAAATAAACTGCTGATAATACCGTGGCAGATCATCATTAAAATTTCCTTACATGTATAATTGGAATTTCAACTTCGAGTTTGAAAAATTGGCCCTAATCGCACGTAATCCGATAATTTCACAACACGTTATACGTTTACGTACTCGTATTACGTACGTAGACGTACGCAACGTACATACTCGTATTGCAGAGTTTAAATCAAAAAACACATCACCCAATCGCAGATTATAACTACAAAATCGTTTTTCTTATGCAAAAAGAAGGAGTAGGTGGAGAAACAAATCGTGACAAATCGAGAAAATCGAACAGTCCCGGTTGAAAAATTCTACTTCACTGTCGAGGAAAGGTTTTCGAACCGGGTAATGCTAAATTGAAAGAGCATGCAAAAATACATACATCAGCAGTCAAAATTTCAGACGCCATAGTGCACTTAAGGTGAATTTTTGAAAATCAAATTCGCTCCAAATAGCAAGCGATTCTCAGTAAGATACTCGCATTTTTTCAAAATGTTTCGATTACAAAGTGGAGGAGGGGGGAAAGCTAAAATTTATTCGAATCGGAATTTTTTTAAGTCAAAATTTCCAACTTTCAAAGAGATCTGAAAAAAATTGGTAGACTCGAATACTTTTTTGTACCTATTTCTAACGAAAAAAACAACGTTTTTGGCAAATTCAACAAAAAGAAAGATTTGGCTAATTTTTGGAAAAATATGCGAGTTTTCGAAAACGCTTCCTCTTCGAGTACCCCTATCCCCCCTTTCTGGAGCACCTCCGGAGCTTGACATTTTTTTGAGTAACTTTCAACTTGAAATGAAATGAAGGTCTCCGCCGAATTTGATCAAAATCTGCCGACGACTGTTACGTATGTACCTTTACCTACCTATGAATTTCCGGCAGTTTTGACAAACAAGCAGGACTGTTTTTATTAAATTTCGTTTAAAAAGTTTAAAAAAGAGTAGAATATTTCTTTAAATTCTGCAGAAATAGCGGAGGTTTTCTGTAATTTATCAAAAATCAGGAAATTCCGGTAGCTTTTGCAGAAAAATGGAAATTTTTGGCAAGAAAAAAATATAGGTACATTTATAGTAAGTAGTTCAATTTGAGCAAAAATGATAGACTTTTCAGAGCAATGCTGGAAAACACCCGGATTTTTGGCGATATCAATGAAAAGGCGGCGCATACTTGTTTTACCATGTTGGGAAATAGGCGGTATTTTTTTGAAAATTTTCTAAAAAAGCAAAAAAAATTCGGAATTTCTGCTTTACAAAGTAGGAATGCAGGAATTTCAGCAAAATTCGTTTTTAAAAACGGGGATTTTTTCAAAGAATTTTGAAAAAAAAGTTGAAATTTTGATAAATTTGAGCAAAGAAGCGTGGGTTTTTGCCAGTTCGGAACCGTGTACAATTGTACATATTTCATTTCTCCAGCGATTTCACTAGTTCCAAGTGCATTTCTTGGATAGTTTTCACGGCATTTAGCCTAAAAGTAGTCTCAAATACATACTATGTTTTGGAACTGAGCCATCACCTCTCAAAACAGGTTAGGTAGGGGCTAGCGCTAGAGCGAAAAAACTACGATTTGTTTGAAAATTCATCCTCTTCGAAGACTCGTATTTTCTTTCCCCTCCAGGTTCACCTCCGCGGAGCTAAAAAAAATTTCCGCGTGACTTTTAACTCAAAATGAAGATCTACGCTGAATTCGGTTAAAATCCTCCCAAATTTTTTTTTTTTGCGATCTCCTCCCTAATGTACTTACCACCCTTTCAACTCTGCAGATTGACTGAACTGTCAAATAAAAAATTTTGAAGACATTGAAATGAACTTTAGTATCCAGAATTGAGGGTCTTGGTGGAATAAGGTCGTTCGGCGCCTAAGGCCCTTTTTCCGCGAATGGTCTTAAAATAATCTCCGAAGCCGAAGACTTGCGAATCTACCCACCAACTTTCAGTTCACAAAACGCTTCCTTCGCAGAGCTACAGGTTTTTAAAGACGACAGGGTCGCGTTTTCGCATGCATTACTACGTAATTACTAGGTACCGCATATCCGGGTTTCCCCGTTTCTTCACAAAAATACACGATTCCGGATTGAAAATTTTAGTAAATGACGACGACGACGACGACGACGACGAGAACGATGATGATTAGAGATATTGTGTCTTTATATCGCGCTATTTGTATCAGTATATTACGATTTTGACTATGAAACTTCTATAGTTCTATATAAAATTAATTTTTTAAAAACTTTCACAGCTCTACGTTCGGTATTTTTCATTCATACAGTCGATAATCGCTCTTTTCAGCAATCAGCATCTCATTTTCGATCTTTCTACTCGTAGCTTCGTTTGGATTAGAAATTTTTCGGCCGTGCCACTTCGAACACCCCCTCTTAAGCGGTTCTGTTTGAGGGAAGAGGAGAGCACAAATTCACCTTGCATCGGGTTCTCTAGCCCTTTTATCGAGTCGAATACATTTTTTTAGATGCCTACATATGTACGTACGTACTCGTAGTCGTATGTACACGTATGTACGATTGTACGACCACCACACAATTTATACCTATACTACCTACTAGGCTACTGTACTACCGCCTATAAATGAATTAATATTATACCGTAAATCTATCGTAGGCTAATCTATGGCCAACTCAATGGATGCGCATTGCACATTGCACGTACCTGAACTTGAAATATGGTAATCGAGTCGTCCAACATTTGTACCCGCACGCCGAGCATTTTACCAGATTTCTTTGGCGTGGCGGGAGGCGTCTTGGATGTACTCGTAGATGTGCCGCTTCCGTCGACGCCGGCCGGAGTGGATTGCGCGTGTGCCAAAGTGTTGACGAAGGTGCGCGGTGCCGAAGCCGAAGCCGATGATGGTAAATTATTAGAGTCCATCGTCGATCGTGAAAACGTATGCTGCATCGGTCTGGGTACTCGTGCCTTGTTGGACGCGGCGAATTGCCGGGATGAGGCGGCGGAGATGGCTGAGACCGCCGTTCTGCCGGATAGCTTATCTCGAAGCTCCTAAACGAGCTCGTTTAAGAAAACGAATCTCCCAAACGCGTAATTCGATCGCCAAGCATTATCGAGTTTGATATCGAAACATCGATAATACTGATGCGTGATTGCGTAATATGCGTAATCGTACGAGTACGAGTACCTCCTAGGTATTTAACGTATACGGGTGGGTGGGTGGGTGGGTGGGTGGGTCACCGGTGGTAGCCCTGCATCCGTACAGCTTTTAGCTTTTTCGGGCTCGCTGACAAGGTGACGGACGTCGTCGTCGATGTCGGTCTTTTCGCATATTTCAGCTCATTGCTCCATGTTACCTATAACAATCAAAACATATACGATACCTAATGATTATTTCTCGTTTAGAAATATGTACATAGGTACGAGTGTACATACACAATACGCATTCTGCGATTGAATTTATTTCGATAAAATTAATCAAATCTTCGTCGCGTCGCAAAGATACCTAGTACCTACTCGCCTCATTAGCATTACATACATCTACGTAATCTACCGTACACCGTACGGCGTACACATTACATAGGTACAGGTAGGCCGCCGCCGCCGCCGCGCCGCACCGGTCAACAAAGTTGTCAGCCGAGTAACGTAAACTTTTCCACTTTTCTATTCGAGTTAAATCTCTCAAAATACCCACTTATACTCGTCGTACGATTACTACGCGAAATTTCAGAGAAAAAACGGTAGCAGTACGAAATGAAATTTCATCCTCGACCCGCATAATCTAATCAGACCAGCGCTGCAGCGCGGCGCAGCGTTGCTAATTGAATTTTTGAAAGCTAATATGGCTCAACGCAAGCAGCAAACACAGCTTTATTGTGTGTTGGAGGAGTTCAACGCGGTCCAGGGGAACCGTGGTACGGGGCACGGGGTACGGGGTACGGGGTACGCGGAAATGTACTCGGCGCTGATAAAGTTGAATTCGCTTTGAAAACCAAAGTACCCGACTATGGTTGGACAATGACATTTAACCATGTACGAGTAGGTCTTAACTCTTAAGTAATTCAAATGATCGAATTCTACAGTACATCTACATACCGATATCATACGGACCAATCTCGATTAATTTTTTTCCTAATGTCAATACCTGATCGTGGAAAAGAACCTACGTAGTACTCGTATTCAAATCTGACAAGGGAGATGCCCCAGGTAACAATAACATGCACCGATTTTAATGATTCTCGCACCATTGGATAGAGGACATCGAACATAGTCTACCACGAAATTTTCAGCTGCTGAAGTTGATACTCGTATTTCAGCCTTCCAGGGCGATTTTTCAATTTTCACATGGCAATTTTGAAAAATTGGCCAAAAACAGTCGGCGGAGGTCGCATACCGAAACTTTCGATATTATTTGGGCATTTCAATACATATGATAAGACTAGCCCACGGTGAAATTTTCAGCTGCTGAAGTTGATATTTCAGCCTTCCACAGGGCAATTTTTCGATTCTCACATGGCAATTTTGAAAAATTGGCCAAAAATAGTCGGCGGAGGTCGCATACCGAAACCTCTCGAGGTCGATTTTTCGATTTTTTCAAAATTTTATTGCAATGTGAAAATCGAAAAATTGCCCTGGAAGGCTGAAATACGAGTATCAACTTCAGCAGCTGAAAATTTGTGGTTAGACTATGTTCAATGTCCTCTGTCCAATGATGCAAGCATCGTTAAAATTGGTGAATGTCACTTGGGGCACCTCCCTTGTGAGCTAATCCGAACAGTGCAATTAGTGTAAGCATTTTTCAGTCCCATGATTTTGGGGAATGGTTGGTAAAGCAATTACATATTTTGCCGTAGTATTTTGTAATTTCAGGTAAAAAACGTAACTTTTTCATCTTTTTGGACAATTTTTGGAAGAGAGCAAAACTTTTTGGAATTTTTCGCAAAAAACGAAAATTTTCGTCATAGATGTACCGATGAGAAAATTTCGAATTCGTTGAAATGAAATACACAAAATACGATACACTGTTTTTGCTTGCTTGGTTTCTCGTTGCTTACAAGCGAGGTAATCTATCAATAGGTAGGCTTACCATTAGTATTGATATTGATGCGTAGGCGACAGACGTACACTGTACAGCTGTACGAGTACACCTATCCATGTACCTCTACGTATACTCGTACTTGCGAGTTGCGATGCGAATGTACGATTCGTTTAAAATAAACATCACTTTTTGTAAGTATTATAACCAGGCCACATTTAAAACCACCAAGTTTCATTGCTTTGTAAACAGATCGTTGACGTTTGACTTGGCGGCATCGGCACAGTGTGATGCAAAAGTCCTAGTCCTGATTTGTTGAAATGGCTCTTATTTTGATTGGAAAAAATCAGGAACGGTGGCGGGTGAGGGGATTTCACGAGAGTTCGAGAAATGGATTTTCAAATAAATCGCGCCATGTGAAAAAAAAAAAAAAAGCCATCAGCTATTCGCTGATTGCAAGAGAGTTTTTGCATTTACCTTTTGCTTATTGGGTGATCTAATGCTCTATGCTTTTGAATATTTCTTCAACAAATCTCGATGGTATGCTCGATATAATCTCACCTCAAACATTTACCATCAACTTGAGAATTGATTTTTCTGAATTTACCGTTTCAATTCTTATATAGATTCTTAGAAAAATGCCAGATTTTCATAAAATTTCCGACGACTTTTATATCAATATTATCGACAATAAAATTTTGAATTGAGTTCGGAATTTAGAAACAAACATAAACATAGACAATTATTTTTGCATATTGCTTAGCATTATAAAAATCTACTCGCTGATTGGCTTATAGCTGAAATACTACTCACTGATTGGATAATGTATTATTGACGAAAGTACGACTACGACGACAACGAAAAAGTGGTTACAATAGAGTTTTTTCGCGCTTCGCGCAAAAACTCTAAAACCTTTACGCAACAATAAAATTATTATATCGGAATTTTTGTTAAAAATTTATTACTAGGCAACGGGTAGTTTTTGGAACATCACCCACTTTACTTTTCATTCGGAGAAAAGCTATCAAGCGTGATCACGATTTTGGTATCACACTATACACCTTACGTTCACGTACAAAGCTAACGATTCGTTAAAAAACAGATGCGTCTTTTGGGGATGGTTTTTAATTGGCTTTATGATACGCGTATGTATACGAAGAGCCTTAATTCGTGTGAAAGCGGGAAGAGAGAAGACGAATTACGTACGCAGCTCCGAGTCGCAATCTCCTCGTCGGAATTAGAGTTAGAACTAGAAGAGAGGCTTACTTTACTTTATACTCGTATACTCGTGTACTTACTCATATGTAATGTACTATATACCTATGGTAGAAATCTCCGTTGTCTTCGGCGGAAGTATACATACGATGTATTTCGAAAAATTCTAATTCGTAAAGTTTCCCTCGAGAGGATATTTTTCTCGAAATCGTACATTTTGTTTCGTATACAAATAAAATTGTTTTTCATAGCGTTACTGAGATGCTGCATAGGTATTTTGATGAGAAATCTTTCAAGTTTTAGAAAACTGTAGAATCCTATCTTTCGTCCTTCGGAAAACAGTTTGTTGGTCCAAAATATCAAATTTCATTCGAAAACAAAAATGGCTCGAAATGTGAAACTCGGACTGAAGGAGGGGGGGGGGGGTTGATTGAAAATTTCCCTGCGAACAAAAAACTTTCGAGTGTTTGAATTGTTTCCTTTTTCCGTCATTTCTTTTCGAATAAGTATACTTACGTAGGGTATACGTTCGCGTTGTTTTAAAAAATCTGAATCGCCAAAAGGTAAATTTTGGTTATGGTAGTTTTTGATCATGCTCTTTGCAAAAATCGCAGTCCCCCTTCAAATCGGAGCGGAGGCAGGCACGTCGAAAGGTTCCCTCGCGAATTTAATACGGTTAACAATATCAAAATTATCCGCAATCGAATTGATCTTTCAACAACTGGAATAAAAGTCGAGTACATAAATTTTCCTCATTACACCGTGTTCGTGAATCGTTCAGTTCACAATCACGTGTGAGAAACCGCAAAAAGCGCAGTATCAGCAATCAGCATCCAAGTACTCACATAAGTGGGAAATGTTTACTCGAGTAATTTTTGAAACAATACGACGACGCCGGCCGACGACGATATGTTGTGCTATAGTATGTACCTGGCTATTTCTTTTCCATCTTTGTCACATGTCGCGTGCTGCGCTGTGCTGACTGCTGTGCCCAAGTAACCTTGACTTTTCGTTGATATTCGATTAATTCGATACGTGACCACGGATGTGAAATGAGGAAAAATATAATATGTGAATGTGCCCTACCTTGATTCGCAGTCACATTTCCCTTCTACGCACGAGTATCGCTATCGTTGGTTAGGTATTTTACGAGTATTATCATTCATCCGACCACCCACCCACCCCCCTCGTACGCTTGTGTTGTTTCTGTGCATTGGGAAAAAATCAATCGTTGAAAACGACCTAACAACCCTTGAAAATAACGTGGTTGAAATGTTACGAAACAGGCAAATTCTGGTAATTACTGGTTGTCTACCAGCTTAAAAATCCAAGAATCCCAGTCTTACAGCATGTACAAATATCTAATAGCTATACTAATTACTAACGTATGGTACAAACTCGAAATAGTAGTTTATGCAACTAGGGAGTAAAACTAAAAGTGATTTTCGACGAATTTTGAGGTTTATGGCCCGAGATGCGAGGAAAATAATTCAAAATCGTCGAAAATCACTCTTACACTCGCTGGTTGAATAATACATATATATTATATCAATATATATATCGCCGAATGTTACTTACTTACTTACTTACTTACTGGGTGATAGAAATTATTAGAGAAACTATGATAGCTAGAAAGCTCAAACTTGGGGTGTGGAAAGGTGTGGATAACAGGTTGTCAGGAAAAATCTAAAAACTTTGAAAAGTTAATTAGGAAAGCTTCTAGAGCGAGTTGAAAGTTGAGAACTTATACAGCCGAATCCAGTAAAGCGACGTTTTGGAACGTTTAGGGATGTTCAACACGTCATCATGCACTAAAACCGGTTTGGTTGGCGAGTATTCTGTGGCTCTTTCGCGAATACCTGACTGTGGTATCTCACAACAATACAGAAAATCGCCTCTCCCTCTTCACCCTACATTTAATGATTTAAAGCATTTCACGATACAATGTATATTTTTTTTGCCGTTTCCAAACACTCCACAACACCAGACACATGCATCAATAATATGAATAGGTAAGACAATAATTAACAGCCAAGCCTTATTGTACACAATTTCCACGAAAACCAGATCACATAGGCTTACATACATTACATACATTATGCACCAGTAAATCTGAATTTGCATTTCGAAGGAAGGAAGGGAGGGAGGTGGTGAGTTGGGAAACACAGAAAGGATAGATAGAGATATTAGATAAATCAGATTTCAGAATATTTTGTCTGCATTTTAAGAACTTGAAAAAACAATGTTTGAAATTTTATTCATGTTGAAATAGAATTTTACTTATCACTCAAGAAAAAAATCATTAAAGGGTACCCCTGTTGTGATAAGTGAATAATTCGGTGATGAGATATCGTGGGAAATTGTAAAATAGGAAAAAACATGAGAAATTGATTCTCAAAATGAGAAAAAAATGTAGGAAATTTTGAGATTTCGACCAAAAAAGTGAGAAAGTGAAGAGATTTTGAGATTTGAGTGGCTTTACTCTTTAAAAAATTATAATAATATCGGACCATTTTTTATACCAAAGTTTTAAAATTAGCAGTTGTGATTTTTATTTTTTCCTCGCTTTTTTCTTTTTTTGTTTTTTTATAAGTAGGTACTTTTTTCGTAATTTTAATTTCAAAAAAATGGGAAAACCAAGGGAAATAATATCATGAATTTTTGTCGGAAAAAGTGGGGAATTTCCCGCTTCTAAAATCGAAGATAAGGGGGAAAATACAATTTTGATATCCCATCACTGAGTGAATAGGTTTTTTAAAGCCCAAATTTTGAAAATATTCATATGTTCAAGAATATGTTATCAAATTAATAAATCGCAGAGCATCTTTTGGGGAACCAAAAAAAAAAAAAAAAATAGAATTTTAAACTTCTGTGGTGTATAGAAATACGGAAGGTGAATCCGTAGATTTTTTACAAATTTCATGGACTGTATGCCAGGCAAAAAGCTGAGAAGAAAATAATTTCAAACTGAACCAAAGTACATACATAGGTATTTTTTTCAAATTTTTTGAAGTGGTGGACCTCGGTCAAAAATCCAAAAAACTTATTTCTTGAGGGTTCTTTCATTTGTTTTCGAGCTTCTTAGTTACATTTTTCATTTTTTTAAATATTACTTCTAACAATGACTGTATGAAAACAAGAGTAAGAGGCTTGAGCAACGTGAAGATCAGGCGAGCAGCCCGAGCGAAGCGAGGGCGCGAGCTGTTGAGTGAAAGGAAGAGGCAAAGCCTGAGCGAAGCGAGGGCCATGCGAGCAGCCCGAGCGAAGCGAGGGCGCGAGCCGGGGGTTGGAGCCGCGAAGCGGCTCAGGGGGCGTAGCCCCCTAGTATATATATATTTGTCGAGTGAAAATTTGGAGCAGTTTATGAAAAAATGCGAGATTTTGACAATTTTATAGCAAAATACATACATGCTTTTTCGCAACTACATACTTCTGGCAAAACAACGAGACTTTTGGCTGAATTTCAGAAAAAAGCGAGACCATTATTTTGACAATTTTTAGCAAAAAAGTAAGACGTGGAAATTTTTGGTAAAAAGCAAGATTTTGAAAATTTCAACTATTCATGCAACAATGGAAAAAAGCTGTCAACTTTTTCAAAATTGTAGTCGAAGAATGAGAGCTTTTGCAATTTTTTGATGAAAACGAAACTTTTTGGCAATTTTTGCCAAAAAGGCTAGACTTTGAAAGTTTTAGAAAAAGGTGGAACTTTTTAGCAATTTCTCAAAAAAGAGAGACTCTGGATTACTTTTTGGAATTTTTTGTGAAAAAAGTGAAAATTTTAAGCAGTTTTCGGGCAAAAAACGAGACTTTTGAGCAATGTTGATTCGAGGCGAGACTATTTGTTGTTTTTGGCCAAGACTGCAACAATGTAAGCAGAAGGTAGGGCTTTTGGGCAAAAAAATCTGAGGCTTTTATCAAAAAGAACTTTCGACGATTTCTGTTGAAGAAACGAGAATTTTCAACAATTTATGGGAGGAAAGAAAACGTTATCAACATTTTGTCTTTCTGTTCTTCTCAGGAAGCTTAACATGACTGAGATTTGGAAAAATTGAATTTAGAGCCCACCGCATTTCCACCTCCTCCAGAGCAATAGTTACTCGAGTTTTCAAAAATGAATCGCCACTTTTCTATTTATTTTTTTTTCAACATTTCATAAGCTACGTAGTAGCAGTGTTGCCAATGCCACGAGCGAGAAATCCGGAAAATTGGCTGTTTTTCCACTATATACTAGTATGTATACGGTAAATCAACGAATGTGTCAAAATTTCTGTCAGCGAAGAACGAAAAGAATTTCATTCGTCGAATATTTTATTTGTAATAAAATTTCTCGTTCTCGTATAGTACATACATACGTACGTACGTATGGGTACATAGACATACTATATTCAGCCAAGTACGATATATGCTTTGATAGAGAGAATACCTTTGCGCGTTGAAAAGGAAATAATATAACAACAACACCATCACCATCGGGACGGTATGCGAAATAAAAAAAAAAGGAACGCGGCCGCGACTTTTGAAAATTCAATAATGATGGATTTCTTTCGGCAAGTTGGGCATATATATATACGCTTATACGCGTAGTACTCGTATGTACTTTTCGGTTACACGCTTCGTTCTTATTATTACACTTCGTACCTACCAACCAACCACCTACTTTCATTATAGCGTATCATTTTTTAATATATTTAATGGCGGCCGCGCCGCGCCGGTGGCACTGGCATGGTCGGCAGCAGCATCGCCATGCGCCACGTAAACCAGAAAATTGTCAATAAGCTACCGAAAACGCGTTGAAATTTTCATTATTTGAACATAAACTCAGACGGATGAAATTGATATGTCTCGCGTCGCGTCGCGTCGTCTTATTTTCGTATCATTTTACGCTACGTTTTACGCTCTGGCTCTGCGTTTACCTACGTTAGCGTTTTAGCGTTATAGCGTTATAGCCTTATAGCCTTACAGCTCTCGGATAAATTTACAAACAGCGCACGTGTCCGGTGTCGACTTTCAAACAGCCGAAGCCGACGTACACCTCTGCGTATTTACAGCAATAAACTGTAATTTGCGGCACGACCTAGTCTATCGATAAGCCACCGGATCACACCGACACCGACACCGTGTAAAAAGTAATATAACCCAACGAAAAATTGCCGTTTACGTTTGCTTGACACACTTCGTTCTATAGTATTTCTTATGCGTCGGTAGTCGGTCTCGGTACCGATGTCTCCTTCCCAGGTCCCACCTTTCTTCTACAGTTCATTTTCCAATTTGACTGCCAAGTTCGAGTTCGACGCGATACCGAATACGCAGTTTCTACGAGTATGTACCAAACCCTACCAAGCCTCCTTACAAAATGTTCGTAGTTGCGCTTTCCGGATTAAAATAAAAATAAAAATAAAATTAGATTCAACTCCGAAATTCGACGATATTTCGAAAATTTGCCTTCCAAAAAAAGTTCAACTTTGAACTTTTGAAATTATTTGGCAAATATTTTTGAAACTACTCTTAATCACCTTCGAAATGCCACAAACTGATTTCCACCGCAGGTGCAGCAGTGCTGAGCAATCGAATCCCAAAGTTTCGACGTTATTGCGAGAGATTTCGACCGCTGAAAAAAACGAACCGCACCCCGCCTCATCTACCCCAAACAGGTGTTGGAAGGACAGGGATGAGGGAAACTCTCCCCGCTCCTGTCCCTTTCTAAAAATGAGCGAAATTAGAATACCAAACCCGAAAACAAAAATTTCTATACCTCAATTTCAGTTACGGACTTTTGACGAATTTTGGAAAATTCTAAAAATTCAAAGAACAGGGTGTCTAACAAAACTCTTAGACGCACGTAGCTAACTTGAAACTGCGAGAAAATCAAACCGGATTGCCATTATTTACAGGATCAAAAATTAAGTATTTCAGTTTTTTCATTTTTCTGATTTTTTGAACAAATTTTTCATTTTATGGGTTTTTTAAAAAAATTTCAAGCGTGTTTCGAGCAAAATTCGTGACTTTTTCACGACTTTCATGACCGTTAGACGCCCTGTTTTGGCTCGAAACAATTTATATTCTTTTTGAAACTTTGAAAATCGCCCTCGAAACAGCTTTTTTGAATTGTTTTACTCGTAATTCTCAAAAATTCGTTAAAAATCCAAAAATGAACTTAAGCTCCTGAACTTTTCATTACTAGGGTTTAGGACAATCATGCTCTTTTGATTTAGCATGGTTTTGTTCAAATCGAAAAGTGCCAGTTCGAAAATTTTCCTTCGTCAGTTTCTTGTTCAAAAGTTGTCGCGAAAAATACTCCAATAATTTTAGGTGTAAATATGTATTAGGTACTTATGTATTTAATTTTTTGCCAAAATTTCAACACCTTATATCAAGATTTCCATCATAAATGTACATATTATATTGTATACTGTATAGGTATGATTATTTCTTCTTTCTCACCCAAATGCAAAATGATCCGCCCCCCCCCCCATCTATAGGGGAACTAAATGGACACGCAGCTCAGCAACTTGTTTCCTTATTCAACTATTCCCCGTGTGTGGAAGTAGCAACTTGCTTTGCAAATACTCGTACGAATAGAAATCATTTCACGACTTGGAATAAGGTGATGTTTGATACGCTTAGTGATTTAACGACTGCGAAAGCTCTGATTTGGTATTTTTTTACGTACACCAACCACGAGTGTAATGGAGAACTTCTCATTCCTACCTGAGTCAAGAGTATCGTAAACTTGTACGTAGGTATAGGTAGTAGTGGGCTACACTCGGTGCGTCTACGTACTTGTATCGTATTTTGTTATGTGTGCATACTACATATGCGGGCGAGGTGACTGCCAGTGTTCGAATGAATAAATATTTAATGTCGGCTAGATAAGCGTCGCGTTTCCCGCGCTCTTTCTACTACGTGAAAATTGGTCGATTTTGGGTGGTTATAATACTCGTACAGCATATTTTGTACGTACAAATAGCTAGGTACTTCTTCATATACGTACTCACGTACTCGTATAACGCACGGTGTCCAAATCCAAAAAAAAAAAAAATTACATCATTCTTCCAATACGTGTACCAAGAAGTAGTACATAAACGGAAAATTGTTGCAGAGCGTGGTTATTATGAAAACCACGCTCTGCTACCATATGACATTGCGACCCATTTGCAGAATCTTCAAAAATCGCTAATGAGAAAATTTTTGAAAATGAGATTTTCCAAAGTCAGAGATGCCTGAAACGGCTGACTATGAGACACGCGAAGGAATCCCAGAGTTTTTTCTGTCGCATGGTAGCAGAACCGAGCGTGGTTTTCACGAAGACTGCGGTTTTATCCAAATTGACGACAATTATTTCTTTGCAAAAACAAGAAATCGTAGAAAGTGATGACGATGACGATGACAATATTTTCACAAATTGGCGAAAGTTGGACTCGCGAAACCAAGTAGGTATTAAGGCCCTAAGTAGGTAAATAGAGTGAACTACGAGTATACAAAGTTGAAAGACGAAAAAAAAAATATCGAGCCTGTTTTACGCTTGCAAATGCACACAAACACGAATCGCAATGTCCAGCAAAAGCAAAATATCCTGCGCTTTGCTAGCCTCTGTTGATGTTGGGTAGTGGGTAGTGGGTACGAATACGAGTACATACTACATGTAGTTGTAGTATACTATATGTGCGATATACGTAGCAAGAACGCGCGGTACGACATCGCGAGTGTTTCGAGATTCTATACTCTAGTGCATTGAAATTCACCCCTGCCACAGCCGCAGCCGCAGCCCGGCGGCACAGCCAGTACCGATGCCGGTGATTATTCGCTGTGTATGGCAAAAATTATTATCCGCCGTTTAAATTTACGCTTCTTTCAGCGGTTTCCCGCCCGCAACCGCGTTCTCGTCATCTCGTCGTCGTACGTAGACGTACTACGTGTACGTTACGTGCTCGTATTAATCGTCGTCGTCATCATCATCTCAGCATATCACATGTTGAAATGAAAAAAGAGCGAAAGCAAGAAGCGAGGAATGAACTTACAAGTACTTTAATGATCTTTAAAAAAGGACGTTTTCCGCGACAGGCGAGTTTTTAATTGTAGTGCCTCTTGCGAATACTCGTCGTGCACTCGAAGCGTGCTTTTTCCCTCCTCTTCTCCGTCTGTGTCGCGTCGTTTGAGTTTACCAGTACTACGGAGTACACGAGTTGCCGTTTACCATTACCAGGCATTTGACAACGATATACCAGCCATACTTGAATTTTGTTGTTGCACATCGCCGCGTCGCTGTAGGTAAAAGCGGATGCATAATATGGCATTTTTTTTTTTTTTTTTTTTTTTTTTTGATAAAAGGAATACGTTGAATATTAATTTGCCAACTTTGGCGCGGTAATTGGATGAGGGTAATTGCGAAATGTTCATCGGGGAAAAAATGACGTGCTCGTGCAGTTTAAACATTAGATTAGGGGGTTTTCACACTGATATTTTTTGCTCGAAATTGTCGAAAAGCATATTTCTGAATTGCCCCGGCGATGACGGCCGGCCCTCTTATCGAGTTCCTCTCATTTTCTCGATAAATACATAATTATGTACTATACATTCATATTACAACGATGGAACCTTTTTCCAAGGGAACGGTGATTTTTGGAAAGATCATGGTCTGAAACTCCCATAAACCAATCTGACCAAATTAACTTTTGGATTTTTGGCGAATTTTTGAAAATTCAAAGTTGGCCATTTTCGGGGCGATTTACATACGCTTTTCTTAAAAAAAAAAAAAAAAAAAAAAAAAAAAACGCGTTTATTTTGTAAAAATGGTGAAAATTAGTCCAGAAACTATCACCAACTCCCTCGAGCCGAATTTCATCATTCGCACCCATTCTGGAGCCTCCAGCACGATTTTCGCCATTTTTCCAGAATTTAAAAATTTTTCCAGAAGGCGTGGAAATTAATTTGGGCAGCTACGAGTAGAAGAGTAGAATTGTGGCTTACTCTCAACCTGTTTGGAGGAAGGTTTATTCTCATTCGAGCCGATTTCCGGGCGAATAATGCATACGAATGCGTGCTTTTGACAACATTTACTATGTAGTATAGGTACCTAGGTAAGGAAGTAATTTAAAAAATCAAAATTCTCCCTTCGTAGAATGGTTGATTATGACTGAAACTTAGCACTCCTCTCCCCTGATGAACTCGAGTAGCTGAAAATTGGAGGGTAGGGGTTTTTCGAGGTCCTGTTTCGACTTGTCCAAGTTTTATGGACTCTCTCAACCATAATTCACCGATCGTTCTGAAAGTACGAGTAATATTGTCCAAAGTACACACAACGAGACGGCGGTCACCAAACTAACGACCATTTTGTAGTTGTACCAACCAGCGCGACGCGGCGCGGCGTACGAGTATACGATCATCGTATCATTAGCTCTTACCATTAGCGCATCCTGCAACCGAAGTAATCGTTTCTCTGGTCTCGTATGTAAATTGTAAAACCTACCAAGGTATTTTTAGATAATCCGTCGTACTCGTAAATTTGTAAACGTTTAGAGGTTTTGAAAAGTCTACGATTGTCGTTTGGATCGTTCCCAAAATCATAGCCAATGGTGAGAAGGTGAGATGGTGAGGTGGTGAGGTGGCGCAACGCGGCGCGGATATACTAATCTGTAATCTCTCTCGTTCTCATCCTGTTGCCACCTTGGATCGTGGGCATATACAGGTGTGTGCTGTGTGATGCTGATGTGCGTCTGCCTGTGTCATTGTCACCATCATTGCCACCGCGCTAGCGCCATCCAGCCCTACCCCTAACCCGGTTTGATTCGAGTTGAAACGCCCAAACCAAATGTCATGTCGCTGCTTGGGTTACCTTATAACCCCTTACTTTTACTTTTACTTTATCGGTTGTCGCCTGTCGCCTGTCGCCTGTCGGCTCGGCATCGGCATCGTAGCATTGCTAAGTTTCAAGTTGTAAACTACAAATGCGCTCGTGTTGAATCATATCGCATATGATTGGAAATCAGAAAAATCCAAAAAGTGCGAAGCACCTTTTTGGTTCCGAATCGAATCGAAATTTTGGCCAGGGGATTTTTTGAGACGGCGCGACGAGTGGATTTCCGATGTCAGATTTTCCCTTGTCTCAGAAATGGCACATTTTTCGCTTAAAAAATTAGCTAGAAAAAAGTTGTCAAATTTTACATTTTCAATGACGCTTTCTGACTAATTTCAGGTCGCTGAGCTCGAATTCGACGTCCAAATTGACGCTAGTCTATCGGATTGCCAGATAAGGGCCAGTTCTCCACGAAGGAGCGGCGAGTGTTCAAATCGGACAGCAGATTCGGGCTCGGCGCTAGTCGAAAACGACCTTCTATACTCGATTTTTTTTCAATGTTGGAATCAATGCGAAGGGATTAATCACGCATTTTTTTGGGAAGAAAACTTTTGGTCGCGAATCGAGTCGAAATTTTGGCCAGGGGAGCGCACCCTACTCCCAGAAACGGCCCAAAAATGAGCCGAGAAAAGTTTCTCGCATTTTCACCAAAAAAATGAACTATCGAAGTTTTTGTTAATTTGGCCCCTTCAACGCGACGCGTCCATCGACCCCTCAAATGTCCTCCCAGCACGCGTATTTTTCTGACTCGCTGAAACAAAGTCAGCAAAAGCTCGTTTCTCGAGAATAAATAATGAAAAATTATACCAATTTCGAAACGTATCAATGGACGTAGGCGTTTTTGACGTGCGACGATTATAATCGACGTATAATAGGTACGGGTATTTTATTCAAAAAACAGAAACCAACAAAATTTTTTCGCATTCGATTTCTTTAATCAAATCATTCAATCTTGCAGTACTGAGTAGAAATTCGTGGATTCTGAGATGATATTACATACCTATGTCTGTTACGATGTTTGATACTTAAGATGTTTCTTCAACGCATTCGTATCTACCACCTCGCAGGAGACAGAAAAATAAGGACTAATATAAAGTTGAAATTACGAATAAAGAGAAATTAACTAAGAACAAAAATTTAGATAGAAAAAATATTTTCAAAAATCTCGTGCTTAGCAATAATTCCTTAAAATTCAACGCGTATTGTACACAAAAAGTAAACTATCTGTTCAGAAAAATCGAATTTTAAACAAGCATAAATTGTCATAACTCTGTATCTGTAAAAATAACGGGCGACTTAAACAAATAAGTTTGCGTAAGTCTATATGATATCATCAGCGAGTTGATTATTCATAATTATTCGAGTAGGTAAGGTATACAATATAAATACATAAACACATGTATGTACTCGTATGCACTTCGTATGCAAACGTATAGACGTACCTCTACTGGCGATGGCGGTAAAGTGTGATAGCGATACATGTTCTAAGTCAAAGGTCGTATTACTCCACCGCAGTTTCAAAAACATACTCCAATTATACGTTACATAGTTGCTTACAACAACCAACCTGCAGATAAGATTCAGCATAAAAATACTGGTAAGTATCGAGTTGTTGTAGTGTCGCTGCGCCGTATTATACTTATTTACTTAATAGGTATAGGTAAAACTCTCAGTACCGCACTGTTTTCAGAGCGGTATTGTTACACTTTACCGGCTACTTTCAGCAGTACGGTACTGACGCGAGTTTATCAGTGACACAACCGTAATATCAACAATACCTATGTGAGTATGCATAAAATGGCGATTAGTGAATCTTTATAACATTTTTCAGACGTTTTTGAGCGAATCTATTCTAACTGAACTATTAAATTAAATATTCTTCTGTACTTTCAATACTATGATTAAGGATTTGGGCCAGTTCATTCCTCATATTCGTACATATTCGATGAAATTTAGTTTCAACTTTCAAAAGATATCAAGTTACGTTGTTAAATTCTTTTATGAATAATTTTTTCAAAGTAAGAACATCATAGACCACAGTACCTGTTGATAATTCCTTGGGAGAGTTGATTTACAAACAAAACACACATTGAGAATGATCAAGTGAAGTGTAACTAATTTCGAGAATAAACGGTAATACATAATATGAGTATATAAGTACTTTGGTAAAATTCACATCACTTTGTTATCATCACATTATAAACAAAACAAAATTCATTTTCTGATACCTAGATAGAAATTGAACATCCACGATTTATTTCAAAACTAAACGAACTAAACGAAGTAAAATTCACTCAAAGAAGTAAGAAATCACATGTACGTAAATCTGTAATCTACTTTCAGCCAGTTCATTCGAAGGTATTCGATGAAATTTGTGTTCAAAAGATATCAAGTAACCATGTTTTAAAATTCTTTTTTGAAGAATAAATTGTATGTACGAGTACATAACTAAACTACTACGTACTTCAGTAAAATTCACATCACTTTGTTATCATCACTTCACATTTGAATGTAAATACTAAAAATCGAAATTGATTTTGTGAATAAATAAACTAAAACAAAACGGAATTCATTTTCTGATAGATAAAAATCAAACACCCATTGCTTTATTTCAAAATTAAACGAATAAGAAGAAAGAAATTCATATTCAAGAAATCAAAATCACTACCACATGTACGTACGTTATCTTTTCTATCTACTGAAAAACACGCTTCGAATGTAAAGCAGGGTTGCCATTTAGATAAATAATTAAAGAACTACAATTGTAATTTTTTTTACATTTTTGTGTAATTTTGTACGCATAGTGACTTAAAGACAACTGCCTTGTTTTAAACAGTGAGGCACTGAGAGCTTTACCTATACTAATTAAGTAATATACTATTATCATTGGGCAAGTATCAAGTACATCTACATACACATACGATACAAATTGAACCAACGAGGCAACGAGATAGGAACACTGTTGTTGCGGTGGAGAGTGGAAAATGTACGAGTACGAGTATGAGTAATGAGAGTATACAGATACACTATTCAGACGAATCGATAGGGTAATAGTATACTGTAATTACTACTTAATACTAATTAGCTACAGCTGCGATTAAACGATGCGTTTATATCGACCATTTGTAATGATCGTGATTACAAAAATACGTACGTACGTATTTTCTAAACGCGCGCGCGCGTGTAATGGAGCAAAATTTACCGAAATTTACATCAGTTTCATACGTACTCGTACTTTGTACTCAATACTTATCTTTTGAAGCTACTCTTCGCAATAACTCGATGACAAAAAAAGATTTCCCAAAAATCTACTCCGACAAACACAATTTTCAGTCTTAATTAAAACAATCTAATGAAAAAGAAAGGTCTGTTTTTACTCGCACTACGCGGTGCCCATGCGGCCATGCCCACAACCAATGCGAATGAAATGATTCGAATTTCGGCTTTGTAAAATTCAAACGATAATCGTTGCTGTTTTTTAAAGCAAAAAAATTCAAACGGAATGGAAAACGTTAGAAATGGGTTTTAAATGAAGTTTTCATTTACGAGTAATGCTGCGAGCCCCGAGGGCATTGGGCGAGGGAAACGTAGACATAGACATGTAACGCGACGACGACCTATATTTTCTCTGGTAA
Organism: Planococcus citri; assembly: GCF_950023065.1. Lineage (NCBI taxonomy): Eukaryota > Metazoa > Arthropoda > Insecta > Hemiptera > Pseudococcidae > Planococcus > Planococcus citri. The sequence continues at coordinate 83,063,959 of NC_088679.1, read as the reverse complement.
AACGGGCTTCCGAGCTAACGCTAACTTTTGGGATTCGTAGACGAATTTTCCAAGCGCGAAAGCGCGAAAATAATCGTTTTCGTTTACCGAGAAGCTAATCGCGAGAATCGGTCATTTCATCGGAATTACGAGTACCAGGAAAATTCGGTGGCCTGTTTTCTTATTTCATTTTTGTGTTTTGAATTTTTTCAAACACCAAAAAAAAATACGCGCTCGTTCGTCCGACTAAAATTTGATAATAAAATTGAGAAAATGGAAATTTCGCAGCAACTTCAACCATCATTATGTTCTCCAAAGTATGTACTCCGACTTGGACTCGTCGCGTCGCGTCGCAGATAGGTACAATTACGAGTACATACATACGCTATAAGTAAACTACCGAGCTTTTTAAAACTCATTTCCATCGCTCGGCACAAGACGAGGATTTTTTTACCGTACACTACAAGGTGGTTGTTCGCGTGAAAAGGGTATATTTTTTCAATTAAGGAGCTTAAAGTACTCGTTAATTAGAATCGAATTTTCCCGCAGATAGGACTCTTCCCTACGGGTTTTTTCTGTCTCTTCCTTTGCTCGCTAATCCTTCGTGTCGACGTCAGACCCAAGAAAAAAGCTCTCTCAATTATTATTGAAACGATTCCGCTCTCGAGACTCGAATTACGAGACTTGATATTCTGCCTCGGTCTCGGCGCGGTGTTGCGGCTGCTTTTTAAACGGTGCATTTTTTTAATGGCTTTAAAACAAAAGTTGACATTTCACGCGATTTGTAAAGAGGAAATATCGTACGTCTATATGTATACTCGTACCTTAATTATTCCTTCCATGACAAATCAGCCTGGTTTTGGCATCACGCGTTTAGGGCCGTCCAGAGGGAGGGGGTGGCAAAGGGGCAGTGCTTTCTGGAGGGTCCGCGGCAAAAGAAAAGCCTGCGATGAAAGAAAAAAACGTGTTTTTTACTCGTACGAGTATTTCTCAAAACACAAATTTTCAAAAGTTTTCGCCCTCGCTTCGTTCTGGCCTGTCTTCCTTTTTTTCTCGAATCAACTTCTTATAAAAAACATCGTTTTTAGGCCTCGCGAAATAAAATTTTCACCCTCGCACTTCGTTTCACTCGGGCCAATTTGTTTTTTGTTTTAAAAAAATCACATTTGGGCCCAAAAATCCAAAACAGAAAATGGAAATTTGTTTAATCATACGAATACGATATCAATCGGCAAAATTGGTATTTTTTCCTAATACGCGTATCAATCGACAATTTTTAGTCGAACCTACCCCCTCCCCTTCATAAACCCTTTATGTTTGAATTTTGCTCAAAATTGTTTCGAAGGGTTCGAGTGGGTAAGGTTTTGCTGGGTTTTGAGAGCGCTGGGTACGAATACCGAGACATTTTTTTGTTTCGACCGCTTCAAGGTGCTCATTGACCCCTCCCCCTCCCCCTCCACCCAATTGAAAATTGAACAAAATCGTACGACATAATAGTGTTTCTGTTTTGGGTTATTGACGGAGGTGCCGAATACAAATATATAAATCATTCTATTTTTTTGATTCAGCGTTTTCAAATACTCGTAACAAGGAGGTTTCCCTCATGTTGGAAAAATATTTTTTTATACGTTTTCCAAAAATATGATCCCTCCTTTTGCCTATCAAATGATAAAGATGAGAAATCGCTCAAAACGGTGACAAGTATAGAATTTTTTATTAAACGAATACCAACAACACTCGTGCAACGATTCGTATAGATTGGTCGCGTGGCGCGTGGCAGCGACGACGTCAGCAGCAATCAGAGATGGAATGAAAAAAGGAAAATCTTTTTTCGCGCTTCTTTCACGTCGTCGTCGCCTTCATCGCCCATCAAGTCGACTTACTCGGTGCGGGTGCGTTGTTCGTTCCGCGTTCTGCGAACGTCGCTGGTCGCTGGTCGGGTGGTCGCCCGTGTCACGAACGTCGTGAATAAAAGCCAATAAAATTTAGCTAATTTTACTTTAGTTTCTAAGAAAACGATGTTTTTTATTCGTTATTAAAAAATGGTGAAAACCGCAGTTAATTGTTTCATTTTTTCGCAATTTATCATTTTAAAATCATTTTAATTTACTCAAATTTGAGCAATTTGAGATATGGTAGCAGAGCTAAAAGTGAAAATAATCGTTCGCGATTAAATCCATGAAGTAAATCATTATGGCAATTGTGCCGCGCATTCCGCATTCTCACACGTGTTTTTTGCATTTTTTGAACATTTTTTAACGCATTTTTTGACGCATTTTTACACATTTGTTCGTTCTCACACACGCATTCATTCATTCACGCATCATGGCACTCGATCAAACACTCGAATCAGAATTCAACATTTGGTTGGAAAACCTAAACACATCTGTAACGGCCGTCACAAACGCATTAGCAACAACACCGGTAAATATTGAGCAACTTAGAAACAGTTTCGATGAGATGGAAGTAGACGCTTCACAACTCGAAGGTTTTCGTCCAATATCGAAAAAAACGCTTCCCTACGATTTTACACAAGCATTGGGTCCATTAGCTTCGGCCAAACGTTTATCCGCACGAGCAAATCGAGTTCTTGTTAAAGCTGGTGAAATTTCAGTTCAACTGAACACGACACCAGTTAATAACAACATCGCTAGAAAAATTCCGGAAATCGAAATTACGCCATTCGATGGAGATATTACTCAGTTCAGCAGTTTTATGGAAGCATTTCAGCTCAAATATGGTAACGTTCCCATAACGAAAAGTGAGAAGTTACAACATTTGAAATCGTTATTGATTGGTGGACCGGCCAAAGTTATTGCTCACCTAAAGTTGAGTGACCATAATTTTGATCTAGCAATTTCCAGTTTAAAAGCTGAATACGAAAACGAAAAAGAAGTGGTATCCGCCTTATACATCAAACTGGACAATCTTCCACGCTCACGTAACACAACGGCAAGTATTTCCGAAACATATTACGAGTTAGAAGGTTTATTGACTGCTCTTAAGTCACATGGTCAAAAACCTGATGATTATGCGCCTTTACGGGACAAAGTTTATTTTAAATATCCATTCTGGCTAGTGCAAAAAATATGTATTCAAAGCAAACCATCGATTTCCGAATTTCAAGCAGAAGTTTTGAAATACGTTCAGTTACGGAACAGTTTAGAAGCGTCAGCTAAAGCACACAATATCGTTCTCAACGAAGATTCTCGTCAACATGCCGTAACTGCAGCACTCGTCACATCTACACCTCCGACTTCGTCGCATTATAAACCACCAACGAGTACCAGTAAACAGGATCGACCTATTCCGTTTTGCGTTTTTTGTAAACAAAAACATTATTCCAACGAATGTACAGCTTTTCCTACAGCAACGGAAAGGCGCAATCAGCTGAAAGACAGATGTTATCGGTGCCTAAGCAAAGAACACAAGCAACCTGCCTGTACAAAAAACGTGACCTGTCGTTTTTGTAAACAAATAAATCGTCATCACGCATCTTTGTGTCCTGCTCAATATGATAAAAAAGATGTAACATCTCATTCAAACAAACCCCCGATAACTGAAACGGCATCCGGCACCAGCGGCACTGGCGACACTGAAAATAAACACACCAACGAAAAATCTGTCAACTTTGTACGTACGCATCAAGGCGCTCATACTACGGCACTTTTAACTGTTATTAATCCAACCAATCAACGAAAATACAACGCTCGCATTCTATTCGATAACGGCAGCAACGATACGTACATAAGTGAAACAGCAGCTCGTCGATTGGGTTTAAAATTATCTAAATTTCAAACCACACCTGTCAAAGTTTTTGCCGTCGATCAACCGATTAAAATACGCACTGCATCAACTTCGTTCATCCTGAGCAATAATAAAGAATTTAACGTAGAAGTTGTTGCTGATACCATTCAACAAGTACCTCAAGGTGTTCATCTATTCGAATACAGCTCGTTCATCGAATCATACCCAGAACATGCCGATAAAAAATTCATTAACCCAGGTAAAACTGAACCGATTGATATTTTACTCGGAAGCGATTATTATTTCGATATTATCACGCCTGAATCGAAGATTACGGTCAATACTGGTTTGCATCTGTTTAATACTCCATTTGGCTGGATGCTAGTTGGGCGTCAAGCTAGTAATTCACATCAGAAATCTGCTCTCTTTCAAATGTCTCCGTCCGCAGCTATCAAACAGCTGTGTGAATTAGATTCTCTAGGAATCAAAGAACCTCCGTTATCCGAGATTCAGCAAGAGCAAATCGCTTTGGAGCAGTTTTATGAAAACATTGAGTTCACAGAGAAACGATATCAAATACGTTGGCCATGGAAAGATTTTCCCCCTTCCCTTCCTGATAACTTCGGTCTTGCAGTAGGACGATTAAAATCATTGCAACGTAAGCTCACGGACGAAAATTTCAACAAATATAATAATATCATAGAAACGCAGTTAAAAGCTGGTATCATCGAAGAGGTAAACGAACGTATCGAAAAATCAGCTGTTCAAGTACACTACTTACCACATCACCCTATCATCACACCAGAGAAGTCTACATCGTTACGAATAGTTTACGACGGATCTGCGAAGGTTTCAAAAGCAGCAAAATCGATCAACGATCTCATTTACAAAGGCAGTAATTTATTAGCAAATGGTTGTGGAATAATATTACGTGTTCGACTTCACACTATTGCACTGATAAGCGACATCGAGAAAGCATTCCATCAGCTGATGATTCATCCCACAGACAGAGATTTTGTTCGGTTTCTTTGGTTACACGATCATCGTTTACCTGCAACTGGAAAAAACCTACGTATTCTTCGTTTTGCCAGAATTCTGTTTGGTATAATTGCTAGTCCTTTCATCTTGAACGCAACCGTACGTTATCATCTCCAGAAATACGCAAAAATATTTTTCAAAGTGGTACTACTGATTCTACGAGACATTTACGTTGATAACGTTATCACTGGTGTTCCTGAAAAGAAAGAAGCGATCGAATTCTATCACAATGCAGTGAAAATTTTTGAAGATTGTTCGATGAATTTACGTTCATGGTCGACTAATAACGAAGAAGTACGCGCAGCAATTCCTGCTGAAAAATATAACAGTTCGAAAACAGTGTCGATTTTAGGCATTTCCTGGAATCCATATCGTGATGTTTTGAAAATACAAAGTATGCACGTTAGTGAAAAATGCACCACTATGCGACAAGTAGTAAGCGAAGCAGCGATGTTTTTCGATCCGTGTGGTTGGTTTGTTCCTTTATTGATTTCTGCGAACATTTTTATACAGAAATTGCATGTTGAAAAATACGATTGGGACGATATTATCTCTGAAAACTACGTTAATCAATGGAAACAAATTCGACAAGAATTGATTCTAGCAACGCAAACAACCCTGAAACGTTTTCAGTTCGAAATGGAAGATATTTCTTCTGAATTCGAACTTCATGCATTCTCAGACGCATCCGAAAAAGCGTACGCATGCTGTATTTATGTTCGAAAAAAAGTCAACGATGAAGTTCAAACGTTTTTTATTATGGCGAAAGCGAAAATTGCGCCAATCAAACCAGATTATTCCATTCCTCAGTTGGAGTTATTTGCAGTCATTTTGGCTGTGAAAACTATTTTATACTTACGTGATACATTACACTTGCAATTTAAAAAGCAAATTGTATGGTGTGACTCGAAATGCGTTTTGAGCTGGATTTTAAATAATAAAATCTTACCCGTTTTCATTCAACGAAGAATCGATTTTATCAATAATGTTGATAATTTGGAATTTCGGTATATTCCAACTCATGAAAATCCAGCAGATATTTCCACCAGAGAAATCACTTTCGAGAAATTACAAACGTCAAGATGGTTTCAAGGTCCAGATTGGCTGATAAAAAACAGTGAAATCTGGCCGCCTCCATTTATACAAGATAATACTGTACCTGAACCTGATAACAACGAACCGAAAGCTACAGTTCTACATACGACAACGACAGTTTCGAGCTATCCGTTCGGTATTGATCCGGAGAAATATAGTTCATATTTGAAGCTATTACGAATTACTACCTACATGACGAAGTTTGTTGCTGATTTCAACTATGTGAAAATTCGCAAAATCTTTCCCACACGACATACTCTGTACTCAGCTCAACAATTGTGGATTAAAGCAGAACAGTTGAATCATTATTATGACGTTTTCGCCGCACTTCGAGAGAAGAAAAGTCATAAGCTCATTTCGAAACTCAATCTATTCATCGATGACGAAGCTGGGTTATTACGTTGTGGAGGAAGATTCAAGTATGCGCCTCTCTCACCTAATGAAAAAGCACCGATCTTGTTACCTCGAGCCAACAACTCATCATTTGTGAAGTTACTCATACACCACGAACATGAATTACTGTTTCACGCTGGCACAAGTTACACTTTGCATTCGATTCGCCGCAGGTTTTGGATACCTAGTGGCAGACGCGCAGTGTTTAATATCATTCAAAACTGCCCAAAATGTAAACGATTCATCGCACGTCCATTCGATCAACCTCAGCGATCCGATTTGCCGTCATTTCGTCTCCAAAACATGATAACACCTTTCCAAAATGTTGGTATCGATACTTTTGGGCCCATTTACGTGAATAATGTGAAACGGTACGTAGTAATAGTAACGGATTTAATTATTCGCGCCATCGAATTAGAATTACTACCAGACATGACAACAGAGGAAGTATTCTTGGCATTGCGTCGTGTGTTTGCTCGTCGTTCTACCCCCCATCTCATTTTATCTGATAACGCGCCGCAGTTCAAGGCAGTAGAACGAGCATTTCAAGATATATTTACTCACGAGTGGAAATGGAAATACATCCCAGAACACTCACCCTGGATGGGTGGCGCATATGAGCGTTTAATCGGATTGACAAAAAGTGCTCTTTTTAAAACCTTCCATAACGTTGCCCTGAACGAATCGCTTATCAGAACCGCACTTGCGGAAATCGCATCAACGTTAAATGGAAGGCCACTAACTTACGTATCCGCAGATTCGGCTGAAAACGAGTTAGTTTTAGCGCCAAATCATTTCCTGAAAACTCATTTCGAAGAGGAAAATCACTCGGTCACAGCTGAGCAGCTTGGAAAAGCTGAACATGTTATCAAGCTGTGGAAACAAGCAAACGAACTTGGAGACAAATTTTGGTCAATGTGGAAAACCTCCTACCTCGAACACTTACGAAATCAATCGTTAGTTCATCATTTTCCGAAAAAGGTGTCCAAAAATCAACCGAAAATAGGCGAAATCGTTCTCATCGCCGAAAAGAACATAAAACGAAACAACTGGAAAATGGGAAAAGTCGTGAAAATTCATCAGAGTGATGACAACGAAGTCCGATCACTTTCCATTAAAACGAAAAATGGAATTATCATTCGTCCATTATGTGAGATTTATCCATTGGAATTATCTTCCGATTCCGAAGCTCCTCAGAATGACAGCATTCCAATGGAAAATCAGTTACAATCTCCCGATGATGATTGGGATGAGCCAGAGATTTCAGTAGAAGAAATCTTCGAATAAATTTAACTTTATTTCATTTTTAACCTGTATTTTTACCTTTTATTTTACATTTAAATTTCGATTTTTCGATTTTGACTTCGAATTAAGTTGTGTTTTTTACATTTTTTTTATTTTTCGTAAAATTTTGTATCATTTGGCATTTTCAAAATTTTTTTTCCTCGCCTGGAATGTCACGAACGTCGTGAATAAAAGCCAATAAAATTTAGCTAATTTTACTTTAGTTTCTAAGAAAACGATGTTTTTTATTCGTTATTAAAAAATGGTGAAAACCGCAGTTAATTGTTTCATTTTTTCGCAATTTATCATTTTAAAATCATTTTAATTTACTCAAATTTGAGCAATTTGAGATAGCCCGCGCCCTAGGCTCGCCTTCAGTTATAGTTTTTCATCGCATTGCATCGTCGCATAATGAATTTCATCAAACGTGTACCGTACCTGTACCGGTACCCGTACCCTTACCGACGGGACGCGACGACGATGTGACATTTCGTATTTTACTTTTCGTCGCTGTCGGTGTCGCTGTCTCTCTCCTCTCCACCGGTCACCTGCTGAGACGTTATCTCAAACTTATGACATTTTAAAGGCGAAAATGACGACGGATGTGACACGACGACGTACACGTAACTCTCGCTACGAATCTTGTACGTAACAACTATGTACCGTACAAGTATGTGATGTATGTACTATGTACTTCCACCATAACAACCACCCACACCCTTATACATACGTACATACGTATTATAAGCATGTATATTTACTTATATCCTACTTTGTACGCGAACGCTATTCTTCACCAACCTACATACTTTCTCTTGAAGATGAATGGTGAGGGTTGGTGGGGGAGGGGAGGTACAAATTATCGAATTACTTATATTATTATTTCTAGATATTCGTGCGAGCAAGAAAATAAAATAGGTAAGCGTATTATAATGGCCGTTTTGTTAACATCCAACCAGCCATAATTTTTCCCTATAGCTCCCACGTCCCACAGCATTCAATATTTTCTCTCGCCCTCTCCGCGCATATTATTCGTACTACGAGTATTATACGTATTATTAGTACATCAAACTTACGTAATCATTTTCAACTTCTATACACACACCTATACGGTGCAAATTTGATAGGTACTCAGCTACTCACCTGAAACAAACAGAAAAGTTGGTCGATTAATAATTGAAAGTCAATCGATAGGTACAATGGTACATATTAAGTATTGTTTTTAAAATTAAAGTATGAACTCGAAGTAGGTAGCGCAGTTTAGGATTAATTTCTAATCATGGAAGTGCAGAATCTCAAGACCACCTTTTCTGCTTTTCTATAGCGTCTAAATTCGCCTGTAGTAAACTACAGCTTCATTTAATATGTGCTTCATTAACACGATTATGAGTACTATGATTCGTACGACTCCACTCGATTCCGATTCATTCATTCAGTAGTCAGTGACAATTCGCAATAGCAGTTATTGGATCGATAATCGATATGTATTATGTACTGTCTCCGTATATGGAATACTACATAATATGCGTATGCGACCAAAGACCGGTTCGCAATGTCAGCCACCACTACTGTCTGCTGCCAATTGCAATCGCCATCAATACGCAATACCATCATCATCTTCAAAATCGATACCACTACAACGGCCATCATGATCTTACGTACGTGACGTATAAGTACGTCGTCGCGTCGTAGCATAGCTGTATCTACTACCTCCATCGCTCTTTCGACTGCAATCCCACACGTTTCACGGTGCACAAGGAGGAAAGAGGAGGGGCGAGCACTAAAAAGAAATGATATTTTTTCTCGATAACATTTCTCATATTATCAACTTATTTCTTCTTAATCTAGAAGAATATGCATTCCACTACCTATACTAATAAATGTCTTTGTTCCTGCGAATTGTTTCCTCCACGTTGAATGTCCACGCCGCGCGCAGCCACCTCATGAACTTATCACGCGAATACGATCAATGGCATCGCATCGCTGCAGGGAGGGTAGGAGATTCTCGTACTTCCAGGCTTGCTGAGATCCTATTTTGAAAATCAATTTGTTGAAAAAAAAAAGAAAGTAAAAAGTGTATTCCCCATAATTTTGGAAAAAAATTGAATTTAAATAAATCATCACTCATCAGTCATCAGCCATCTGGCAAATTAAAAATTCCCTCAAAAGAATGCAGAAATTGAAATAAACATTTGTCATAAATTTCGTCAGCTGAAAATTTTTTCACTCTGCAAATCAATTTTCTTCAAGACCCACGAAGGAAACATTCAAAAACAACATTTAATTCCTTTTTTTCGACAGCTTCTACAGCTCGCAAGGAAATATTTCTACATCATGACAAAAATGGAGTGAAATGAGGTCGATTTCGAAAAAATTTCATTTTGGAATTCTGAAATTCGGAAAAATTCTGAAGGAAAAAACTGAATTTGTGGACAGTTATCATAATTTTAATGTTTCTAAATTTGAAAACATTCTACTAATGATTATTTTGGTAATTTATGTTTTTTTTTTCCAAAAAAACATAGCTGGTGGTATATTCACTGATTAAAAACGATGACAATTCAACAGGGCTGGCACTCAATTTTTTGCCAAAAAAAAAAATTGATTAATTATTCTACGAGTAGTAACCGAAGTTTGATAGTGATCAAAAACCCGTGTAAAACATTTCAATGTCGAAAAAAAAGAAAAAACAACATTTCAATTAAATTTAATGCAAAAAAAATACGAAACAAAACGTTTCAATTAAAATCTGATAATGAAATTCGATCGAGACTCGAGTAATTTTTGTAAAAATCAGGTCTCTTCGACAATCTATGTACAAAAAAGCGAAACATTTTTTTCTAGAATTAATGTCAAAAAAGGAGACTACCTACCTACAAAAGTACACACGTATTTTGTAACTTTTTGCCTATTTTCGGGAACGAGTCGTCAAACTTTTTGCGAAAAAAGCGAAAATTTTTAGCAAAAAACTCGACCTTTTTTATTCTTGGCTGAATGCGAGACTATGACAATTTTACAAAAAAGGCGATGCTTTTTTTAGAAATTTTTTTTACGAAAAAAGGAACTTGAGCGTTTTATGGATAAAAAAGAAAATTTCCTAAAAAAGCTCGAATAGGTAACCAAAAAGTGATAAAACACGCATAAACCATTTTAGATGCAGAAAAAAATCACCGAAAAAAACATAAATTTTCATTATTTTTTATACTTAATTTAAAAATGGAACTCGACGGAAACTCGTAAAATTTTAATTAAAAATTGGGACTTTTCGAGAATTATTGGTAAAAAGGGTTGCTTCGGGGTGCTCAATTTTTGAAAAAAAACAAACTGTGATTAAAGCGAGACGATTTGTAAATTTTTTCGCAAAAAGCTGAAAAAGCATGAATTTCACAGTTTTAGTAAAAAGGAAGACTTTTTGGCAATTATTGACGAACAAAGTGATACTTTAGCGATACTCTTTTCCATCCTCTGCAATTTTTGACTACTGTTGTCAAAAAAAGCGAGACTTGTGAGATTTTTCTTGGAAAGAAATGAGACTTTTCGGAATTTTTTGCGGGAAACCACAACTTTTTAGAAATTTTTAGCAAGAAACGAGGCTTTAGGCAATTTTGAAAAAGGCATGGAGATGTTACTATACTTTAAACGTATTTTTGGCAACAAGTGAGACATTTTCTCTTGTTTTCTTCACGAAAAATTTCCGAGATTTGGAAAAATCGGATTTTGGAAAATTGAAAAAAAAGTAACTTTATGTATTGTGACCAAATTTCAAAAAAGTAACCAAAACCTACGTTTAGTAATTAGGCTACTTGAAATTTTTTTTCAATTTTATCGTAAACGTGAGACTACTTCACATTCTGCATTTTAAAAAAATGACAATTTTTAGCAATTTTTGGCAAGCAGCAAGCCTCGTGCAGTTTCAAATTTTTGAACTTTTTTACTAAAAAAAAGTAATCAAATGAAACGAAGAAATCGAAAATTGTACAGAAGGCTTCAGAATGACAAGAAAATTACACTGTGGGTGGGGGGGGGGGAGGGACAAACAAATAATTTTCAAGAATTTGCCAAGAAATCGAAAAATCAATTTGAGCATTTGAAATTTTAGGTATGGGATCTATGTGATATCTATCACGCTCTTCAAAAATCGCGACCCCATTCAAACCAATCTCGTGAGATTTTCTCTTGAAAATCAAATAGCCCTTACAGTCGCCCGTTACTCTATATACATTATCTTCACCATAAATGAACCATTCTCGAATTTCGGTCATATTTCGCGTCTTATTGATCACCATGCGCATTTAATTTCACGCTATATTTGATTTTTGATTTTCGTCTCGAAACATTTCTTCTTCTCTGCGAATCTTTGATCTTTTTAATTACACGATTTTCGTCTCATTTTTTGATAATGATCGCATTCGTTTAGGTTTTTCTGTTAGGTTCGTAGTACCGCATAATATGGGACACTTGAGACACGTATCGGCTTCCGTATATCGCATATCACATCACTATTGTAACAAGCGTGGTCAGTGTTCACCGTTCCCATTCTGCAATATTGTGTAGTGTGTACTGTGTGGTACTCTACCCAACTACTCGTCGTACCTGCCATCTCGAGAAACCTATAAATTCTTTACACAGTTTGTCCAATGCGACGCGCAACGCTACCTAATTCGTGAAATTGATACGTACCACATCGCGCGTGTACGAATTAAAAACACATCTTTCTACGAATGAGACCACAGGTCAATTTATCATTTTGCAGGGTGTCCACCAATATTTTTGGCAAGTCATTTTCCCCGACTTTTCCGGGTTTTCCAGACCATTTTTTCCAATTTTCTATACTTATGTACCTCATACTTCAATTGAAGAAGAAATTTTCGGCGGTGGAGGGGGGTGGAGTGGGGGTGGGGGTGATGGTGTATTTTTTTCATCGGTTTCTCTTCGAACTGGATACTTCTTCGGATATAAAAAACAGCCAAACAGGCCCAAGGGCAGGAGAGGGCGAAACCTTTTGTAAATTTGTATTTCAAGAAGCATTATTATAACGATGCTTTCTGCGAGGAGTGTTATTTTTTGGATTTAAAACTCGATTTTTATTACTTAGAAAGTTTCATCAAAGCTTTCGAAAATTTGTGTTATTGAGAAGTGAAAAATAATGTTTTCCATTCATCGCAGGCCCTTATCCAAAATTTGCAATTGATCGTTTATTCAAAATTCCAGGGATTTTGCGTAAAAATTACGAAATTCCCCGACTTTTCCAGGTTTTCCAGATCTTCCAGGAAAGAGGACACTATGATTTATCATGTTGAGAGAAATCCTTTTTTTTTCATCATTTCAGAAAGCATTCTCCTTGGATATCGCGTGTAACTTGGGTGGACCTCCAGCTCCCCCCCCCCAAGTTGGATTTACTAAAAAAAATGATTCCTTATCAGTTTCTCCGAGTCTAAAAAAGTGGTGCCAAGAGCACTCCTCCCGAGTTGAAAGAAACCACAGAATGATCAAAATAATGACATTCTTTGAAACAAAAAGAAGACTTTTCAGGCAGATCGATGCTTTTTGGACGTTTAGACAAAAAAAGTACCAATTTCTTAGCAATTTTGGCAAAAATTGCGATCATATGACTATTTTATCGAAAAACTACTGCCTGAGAATTTTAACGAAAAAACATTACAACTTTTCGTCTACTCGCCAAAAGTTGACACTTTCTGACAATTTTTACAAAAAACGAGAATTTTTTGACAATTTTGGCAAAAACATTATTTTTTGGTCGATCTTGGCAAGTACAAGACTGTTTGATAATTTGGGAAAAAATTGTCCTTTTTTGACAATAACACCAAAAATTGACACTTTTTTAATAATTTTGGCAAAAAAGAATGTTTTTTGACACCTTTTTTTCTTTCAAAATTGATACGTTTTGACGACTTTTCCAAAAATGGACCCTCGTTACGCAGGCAAATTTGGGAAAAAATCAAAATCTTATAAAATAAACATGTTCGACAAAAAAAACAACTGGACTTCGGTCCGGCGATTTTGGAACAAAAGAGAGGACTTTTTAAACAAATGAGGCGAAAATTAATCCTTTTCGGATGTTTGAGGTAGAAAGAGAGTACAACAAATTATGAACTTACAACTTTCGAGAATTAACACGCCCCCCCCCCAAAAAAAAAAGAACACGCAAAAATGCGAATTTTCTTTTTCCTCATTCCTTCGGGCTGTAATTTTGAAGTAAACATTGCAAAATTTCCAGATTTTTTTTTTATTTTTCCAAGTTTTATGGATTTTTTAGGCTCTGGACACTTCGCCGTAATCATTCTTTATATGTATATTGTATAAAGATCCTGAAATCGGTCTCAACTCCTATGTTATCGATAATCTCGCATTATTTTTTTCCCCCATTCTAGGTCGAATAGGTGACATGGCGAAAACCTCGGCAGTTTGGTACTTAGCAGCACATTAAATAGGTACGTAAAGCTTCGTCAAAGCGTCCAGTAAAAATCACGCTCCTTCGTCTTAGTATTTCAAATGAGGAAAACCCCGAGTGAAATAAAATACGAGTATAAAAAAAAAAATAGAACGAGAAAAACGTGGAATTAAACGAATACTTTGAAAAGAAAAAAAGAGCAAAAGAAATCATATTGGGGCGGCATGCGGCGGCATGGCGCATTGGTGGAAAAGGAACAGGAAAAAGGCGAAGGAATAAGAAAAAACAAACGTCATAGCGTCATCCGAGTCTGAGACTAACGTTAATGAAGAAGAGTATCGAATAGTGACGCGAACGCGAACGCGAACGAAATTCGTCGTATGTACTTATCGCATCGTCTTTGCGAGCACGTTGAAAGTTTACAACTTGGGCGCTGCGCTGGCATGGCAGCTTTTTTTCGAAGAAAAAAAAAATCATCGTGCCATTCGTACTTTAAACGACCGCGACTACTCGTTGTTTTTTTTTGCATTTGCATTTGCATTTGCACCGTGTCGTCGTCATTATTATTATTATTGCAAAACTCGTTGTCGTTCTTATGTTTATTAGGAAAAATTTCTTTTTAACTCGCGTTGAATCGCACCACCCTACCACCCCCGCACCACCGAGTCGTTGGCAACCGCCGCGCCGTCCGCCGTCCGCCGTTTTGTAACCATAAACAATAAAACTTTCCAGCGAACGGAAAATTTTAAATTGTCTTTCGCCCTCGCTCGTTCCCATAAAACTACTAGGTAAGTTATAGTACATATAATGATACTTTCTCGAGAAAAGCGAGAAGGAAAAAAAAATAAGAAACATTATCTTCCCCATACTTCTTCATACATAGGCAGATCTTGATAAGTCCCTCAAGTAGCCTCCTTCACCTGCTCTGCTTCTTCATCTTCGAACGACTAAAATGTTTTTTTTTTACGTCCGATTTTCATACCTTTTCGAAATACCGCGTGTATTTTTTCTTTACGCGTCGATTTTGGAGCACCTCCCCGACCTTGGCAGAGTTGGATGAATTCTCAAGTCTTTTTCTCTCTGCTCCGCGCGTCTCTGTACACGCGCTTTTATTTATAATATCGCGATTTCCGGTCATTTATTACCATTATTACGAAGTACTTTTTTACTCTCTTACAAGTAGGTAGGTAGAGGTACTAGGTAGGTATATAATACTACTACATAATATACGCGCATTAAGAAACACGATGATGATGGAGCAGCACGAGCAGGGGTAACTCAACACGCGTCAAGTCAAATGGTTCGCAGCAAGCTAAAAGGGTCTCGACTAAAGGCTTCTACAATGTAGCTCCAGCTACTGCTACGTAGGTACTTAGGTAGGTAGAGGTACATACCACGTCACGCCTGTCTCACTGTGCCGGAAGTAATAAAGAAAAATAATATCGAACAACCCTGCCTCAGACTATCTTAACCTACCCTTCCCAGTTGGCAGACGCGTCATTTATCGCGTTACTTTTTTCCGCGTGTGTGTTTTCATTTTTCAATTTTCGTTTTTTTTCTGTTTTTTAACAGCCTAGTCGATAATTTTAATTATCTATAGATAGTTGGTGGACTGCGAAAAGCGCGTGATTTTTTGACGAAATTAGGTACGCCTAATTTGAAAATTAGAGTAAATTTAGCTACGTATAATACAGTGTACTACCCCTAACCGATAGCTCTAATAGAGCTCTCGAGTCCTCTTCCCCTTCATTCCATCAAAGGCAATATACGTAAGAATGTCCAATCATAATGAGCCGTTATAATATTATAATTACGAAGGTAGCTTTCATTTATACTTGTGAAACGTTTGACCAATTTCTGGCCGTGTCATACCTACTCGTATTTGCTGATATTTTTACTTATTATATCGGACTTGAAACTGATCAATTTACAATGTTTGGAGCTTTTATCTGATTTTACAATATTATTTTATCTCGCAAAAAAAGCACCAATTTTTTAACAATGTCGGCGAAAATTACGATCACGAGATTATTCGGCAATTTTACCAAAAATTTTGGAACACCGAGAAAACTTTTTTTTAAACTCCAATTTTCGAAAATTAGCGTTCCTACAAAAAAGAAGTGACAAAAAAGGCTAGATTGTAAATATCGTAAAAACGAATATTTCCTGGAATTTTTTTTTCAATTTTGGAATTATAGCTTTGAAATTTGACAAAACTTGCAAAAATTGAGCTTTCAAAAACACCCAAACTTTGAACTTTTGACATTCTCGGCGAATATTTTCGATAAGTATTTCCACATTCTCAGCACTACTAAAAAGTCAAATTTTTCGACTTATAGAATTCCGATATTTCGTCGACTTCAATCAACAATACGGAGTAGGTAATCTGCCTTCTAAATTCCGCTCGAACAAGCTGTTTTTCCGCAATCCGCATACATACATAATGCTCGTCGTATTGATGGCAATGGTAATGGTAATGGTAATGGCAATGGCAATGGCAGTGGCAGTGGTAGACGTCAAAAAATGCCAAACAAGTACTCGCCATTCGACTCCCGTGCCTCTGCATACAAAATCCTTGAAACGTTCAACTCGGTTGTCGAACACAATAATCTCGCAACGTTTTATTACGGGGAATTAATAAATAATATACGACCATTTACCAAATAATAAATATTCATCGAAACGATTACCAAACACTACCGCACTCGTACGTAACCCAAACAGTAGGTAGATACAGGTAGGTAGAGGCATGGTAGAGGTACATCTACGTACAGTCGTACACAGTACACACTATACTCATACACAGGGCACCTAAAGCACACTACATAGACATACATATAATACTCGTATTACGACAGAATATGTTGCCTATGTAGTATGTACTCGCTACTCGCACACTACATATTTAACTCACCCTGCACAATTGACAATACATGTAATACCTCCCCCTCTCCCCCTTAATAAACTAATAAACATACCTAATAAATAAAAATTACTCGCGTCATTAACGTACACCTATATGTATTTATACGATCAATTAATATTACGCGAAAGCGCCTTCCTATACCTTCCGCTGCACTCGCCAACACGTCACACCGTTTGCTCTTACATACTACAGGGTGCCCAAAAATATCGAGTACCCCTAAGAAAGTTTTTCATTGAAAATATAAGTTGGCAATGTGAAATAGATGCATTGATATGATCGGTGGAATGTTATCTCTCCAGTCCAACAACCAATCATCTGCTATCATTATTACTCGTATCATTCACTGTGACCAACAGAAGTATTTTAGTAGAAAACTTTTTAGGGGTATTCGATATTTCTGGGCACCCTGTATATGAGTACCTATGTACGTATATTATGTACTATGTAGTATGCGTTACATATTAAAACGTTTAGGTAGTAATAAATTAATGATAAAATGCATAATACTCGTATACGTGGTGCCATGCCATGCCACTTCTTACGAGTACACACTTACGTACACAAAACAAAACGACGACGATGATTACTACGAGTAGGTATGATAATAAAAATAACCCTAAACTAACAGAAACAAACCGAAACATTTCCATGAGATGTGATGTGTGAGCACGTGCGGGGCGAGGGCCTCCTCGATTCGGGTGAATTTTCATCCGAGAATTTTAAAATTTCAATACGACGAGGGGCCTTTGTCACAGAACGTGTAAAAATTACATCCAAGTACGCGAGAAGCACAAAAAAAGGAGGCCGGATTTTCTACTGTATATCATCATTTTTGATGAGAATAACACCAAGTTTAGATTACTTACTCGAGAAGGGGGAGCGGGAAGAAAAAAAAAATAACGTCGAGGAGACTAGGTAGAATGAAAAGGAAAGACGAAGAAAAGTAATAATAATAAAAGTCGAGGGAGACGTGTACAAAATAAATAACGAACACATTCGGCGATCATCCAACTCCACGTTCCACGATCAACCATAATATAATCTATCCAGCTTCAAGCTGTACTTATTATATTACATTTACATTACGGCTGCGGCTGCGGCTGCCACCGTACCGAACAATTTACGAAAATAAATGACTTCCGGAATATGCCGTTTGAAAAACGTTTTCCTCAACTGGTTGCAGAAATACAATGAACAATTTTTTTTAATCGCATCCCACAAACGGTTAAATCGATCGTAAAATTGTGGAAAAAAATCACGTATTTGAGAAATACTGTATAAGGAGCCGAGCACGCGACGACGCAACGTAGTAAATGACTCCCAATTTCATCTTTTTTTTTTCATCATTCGAATCGAATTTCTGGTAAGAGAGGAATAACAAGTCAGAAAGATGGACGCTGGAATATCGAAGATGGGTCGATTTTTTTAAAATTACATAAATGTAGATGGGCAACCGAAAAAATGAGAAACTGAAAGAGACGTACCAACATAAAGTTCGTCTCATCTGAATGCACATCGCAGCCAGGTTAAAGAAAAAACGAGGCTTTTGCGAGACTTTTTCAAATTTTTGCTGTTTTGAGCAACTTTTCTCAAATTTACAGGATGTTCAAAGTTTTGGGGAGATTATTTTCTCACACTTCAATTTTTCAAATGTTTTAATCGAAAAGCAGGAGGAGAGATTTGGAACGTTTGAAAGAATTTGAAAAATCAGCACCTCGTTCGTTTCAATACCTACATACTATACGTTGACATTTTTAGCTGTAAAACAATAGTACGATGATGCCACAGAAATAATTAAAAAGATTGGGAATATTTAAACCTCCTTTCTCCAGCTCATGAAGTATGTCTATCGGTAAATGAAAACAACAATTTTCGAAATTTTCCTACATTCAACTTCTCTTCTTTAGCCCATTTTCCAGACCGTCTCCCTTCTCCATCGCGTTTCTAACATTTGGAATATGACTACATTAATTGATCAAATCAAAAAAAAAAAAAATCGACCAAAACGTGCCAAAAAAAAATACGTAAAAATATCTGAAAAACTCATTAAAATTACATGAGAACGATTAAACACGACTGGTAGGAGGATGAAGTGTCTCAAATTTGAATATATCGTAAAAACCACCCAAATTACTGAAAAGTATCAATCAGTGTTGTCAGTTTAAAACAGCACCATATGTTTAAAACGTTTAAAACAGTGTTTTAAACGTCGAGAAAAAAACAGACAGTGTTTAAAACAAAATTCTGTTTAAAATGGTTTTTTTTGTTTCAAACAAGTTTTTTTCTCAACTCCGATTTCCTAAAAAAAACACGTTTTTTTTTCAATTTCTCGTTAAAAAAGTTGTGAAATTGAAGGAACTGAATTTTTAGATTTTCATTCTTCTTCCTGTACTTTTTTTTAAAGGCAAATTTTATGTTTTGATTTTAATTTTTCAATATTTCTTGAGCCTTATAGCTTTTTTATGACGTCACATCTTAAAAGTTGATGACTAGATATGAGATAACGTATATTTGAAAAACTGAATCCAAAACAAATGAATTTGTGTTAAAAACGCGTTTAAAACACATTTTAAACATGTTTAAAACACGTTTAAAACAAATGAGAATCCAGCAGTTTAAAACTCTGTTTTAAACAAAAAAAACTGTTTGTTTTGTCTTTTTAAAAAAAAAACGTGTTTTTTTCAACACTGGTATCAATTCATCAAAAACTCATCGAGTATTGGCACAATAGAATGAAAATTACATAAAACGCCATAAAATAGGAAATTACTAAAAATTGGTGAAAAAAGCAAAGAAAATGGAGCAGAATTTTGTGAGAATTAAAGTACTTAAAATTACGTTTAAAAAAGTTATTGCCACATTACAAAGGTTTACCAAAATCTCTCGCAATTAACTGAAATCTCAGAAAAAAAATTAATCAAAATTAGGAGGAATTGATCGAATAAGTATCATCAAACTGGAATAAAAAATAAAAACTAAAAAATTAAAAGTGAAAATGACCAAAAGTTTTAAAAATTAGTAAACTTAAACAGAACTTGGCAAAAATGTCTTCAAACATCGTTAAAACTTATTTAAATAAACAAAAACCAAAAAATTGCCATGAAATTACTGAAAATGACCAAAAAGTTTTAAAAAATGAGTAAAACTAAACAGAAAACAGAATTTGGCAAAAATTGCTTCAAACATCGTTAAAACTTGTTAAACGACTATGAAATGTCTCTAAAAACTGGCAAGAATCCGCCCACCCTCCAAAAAAAAACGAAAATTGGGAAGAATTCATCGAATATTATCAAATTGGAAAAAAATCGTAAAAACTATATGAGAACAATCATCAGCGATGCTCGAATTATTTGAAATCGTCGTACGGTAAATTGATGAAAAATCATCAAAATTGAACAAAAATTCGCTAAAATTGCTTGAAAATTCATCAAAAATGTAATAAAAAATAAGGAATAATAATTAAAAGATGAAGTAAACATCGTAAATTTTGAAGAAAAATTTCGCTAAAAATTCCACAAAAAACAAAATAAAAACTGGCGAAAATTGATCAAATATTATCAAATTGGCGCGAAAAAGGGCATCGAGTATTAGGTAGTAGGTAGTAGGTACGTTGGTACGTATTATCATAAAAACTGAGATATTGGCATGAAGTTGCTAAAAATGATCAAAAATTAATGAAAATCAAGAAAAATTGAACAAAATTTTGTGTAAATAGCTTCAAACATGAGCCAAAGTTTATAAAAATTGCTTGAAAATTGAAAAAAAAAATAAAAAATAAAGACAAAACTTGAAAGATATCAATAAAATATTACTGAAATGAAAATTGGCAAAAATTCTATCAAATATCACATTTGACATTATAAATCACAGAAAATAACTGAAAAAATGTAAGAAATTTCAATAAAATTGAGAAAAACTGGACAACAACATATTTTGAGCATTGTTAAAATTATTATTAGAATGACTAAACGTTCCCGAAATAATTTGGAATTTCAAAAAATTGTCTATCTCTGTCACAGATTTCTTTGAAATAAACCCATTTCCGAAAAAAAAATCACCCCGGTCCCCCAAGCTAAGTACATTTTTCCCCATACAAAAAAATGGAATAAATCAGAGTAGACAAACATTCGTTGAAAACATCTCATCTCTGTGTCAAAATTCTTCTAAATACTTGGCCTATTTTTTAAGAAAAATCCCTTCCTAAAGCTCCCAAAAAAATATTGTTCCTTTTCCCCTAGTTGAAAAAAAATGTATCTTGTTTATTTACTTATTTTTTTTTTTAATTTTTCTAAATAATTAATCCCTTTCTCTCGGTTCATCAAACTATTTTGGTCTTTTCGTGCACTTCCAAAAGATGAGAAAAAAAATGAAATCCATTAGAATCTGTTATTTTTAAAAAATTTCATTTCGGTATCAGAATTCCAAGGGAATTTTTTTCATCGTGAAATCGATTATTTAAAAGGGTTTTTGCCAGAAATGAAGAATTTTTTTTAAATTTCACATCCCACTTCAATTTTCTACGATTTGGGAGGCTTCACACACAAGAAGATTAAAACTAGCTTGGGAAATCGTGGAGGATTTTTAACAAAGAATTACTTAGAATAACACTGAAACTGAGATGGGAAATTATTTTTTCATTCACCGTCTACGGACGGGTAGAAGAGGGGGGGAGGGGAGGGGGGCTCAACCATTAAAATTCAGTCAGGCAGAGAGCACTGGTTTGTTTTCTAATAAATTTGTTCACGCTTTTCGTTACCTACATTATAATTCAATACAATATACCTACCGCAGAGTTTGGCGCGAAAAAACCCTCACGTTAGAAAATTAGGTCATGCATGGTACGGCGCGGTGTTTCTCGCCGGGTCTCTAAATTTTTACAAGGGATTACCCGCGACAAGTTCATATCGCAGCCCCTTCTGCGATCAATCAAACTCCGCAAGTGACAAAATTTCTTTCGAAAAACTACGTAAAGGTGGAAACTGGGAATATGTATCTATGTGTATTTCGAAAATGATATTCGTTATTTTTTCTCAGCTGTCGAGCTGCTGGTCAATACTGTATTATGTAACTGGTAAAACGGAATTTAAACGAGAGGAGCGGCGCGGCGCGGCGCGGCGGTAATTCGATCACGTTGCGACAAATTAATAATTACCGCTGTCGAATAAAAAAATTATAGGTATGCCAATCTGGCGAGTTATTAATTAACCTTGGGTAGCAATTACTCGGCGATCCCGATGCGCCGCCGTCTGCAGGTAGGTGTACTAGAGGTATGCCTTATGCCAGTTATGCCTTCTACAGTTCTACATATCTACGAGTAATACTCGTAATTTGCAAACGAAACGGAAAACTACCAATTTGTTTAAAGCAATTAGCAAAATTACAAACACGCGTCGCGATTATTAAAATACATATTATACGTATTGTAATTTGTAATCGAGCTCGAGCAGCTTACACGTCACAAATGCGTAAATATTTAATGTAAGTAGAAGTACACATTTGATCCGAATACGAGTAAGCCAGACGGTGTTTATATAATCAGGGGCATTTTTAGCCTTTTTTTTTCACAAATCGACTTATCGTATCAGTTCGGTTAGTTGAACGTCAAAGGCTTTTTAAAAAAATAAACCACCAAATCCTTCATAAATATTGGTACATATTTAATAATAATGCGATTCTGTTTCAGCTTCAGAAACAGATTGGCTTTGGCTATTTACAACATGGAATCAGTAGTCGACTGTATTTTTACAGAATGGCATCGGTCACTTCAAAAATTAGTCGATGGTTTGAATTTTCTTCGACTTGCAGAATATTTCGATCATTTATCTCGTTACTGGTCTCAGCACATCCCTTCGTATTGAATGTAAACAAACAAGTATCATTAATAGTGCTCTGGCCCAAACCGTACGCCGCACAGTGGTCCGAAATGAAGAAGTAGCGGCCAAAAATCAAATTTTAAAGCAAAATCCGCAAAATTTCGGATATGGGGGTTTTTTTGGTCGCTGAAGTCGATTTTGGCATTTATTTTACCCCTAATCTCAAAATGAGCCCTCAAAGGGGGGCAGGGGTGGCGCAAAATCGAATTTCAGAGCAAAATTCGTAAAATTTTGGATATGGGGGTTTTTTAGGTCGCTAAAGTCGATTTTGGCATTTATCTTACCCCTAACCTCAAAATGAACCCTCAAAGGTGGGAGGGGGCAGTGCAAAACATGAAATTTCGATTAATTCGAGATGGGCAATCGAAATAATGTATTTTTTTAGATCGCTATAGGATATGGGGGTTTTTTAGGTCGCTGAAGTCGATTTTGGTATTTATTTTACCCCTCACCTCAAAACGAGCCCTCAAAGGAGGGAGAGGGTGGTCCAAAACATGAAATTTTGAAAAATTCGTGAGGGTATCGAAATATGTTTTTTTTGGGTCACTAAAGTCAATTTTAGTATTCATATTCCTGTAGTAATTTTTTACTTGAAAATGTTTTTAAAAAAATAAGAAAAACAGCATTTATGCAACTTTACATAGCAATTTTTTCAAATGGGGCAGGTTGGGGCAGCCAATTTTTCAGGGATGTTTTTCTTTACATGCCATAGTACCCCAGGGATGTGATATTTCACCTTGAGTCAGCTTGGGTTTTTTAAAAAAAAAACTTTTACCATGAAAATAGCAAAAAAAATGAGTTTTTTTGTGACGAGCATGCTAGAAACCAAAATATTTTTGAAAAAATCGAATCAACGATTTTTATACTCAAAAATGTCCATATTTTGATATAAACCCATAAAGTTTTGAAAAAAATTGAAATTGACATGCTTTACAGCATTTTGAAGTTGGCAGTTTTTTTGACTATTTTGAGGTACTTCAATTCATTCATTTCTGTAGGCAAGCAAAATAATGGAAAAGTGTTTGAAATCACAGAAAGGGACGTGGAATATAATGTAGAAAACCGCTACATATTCGTAATCAACTTTTGAGACTTGTTCAATCTGAGGATTTTTTGAATTTTGGCCGTTACTTCTTCATTTCGGACCACTGTGCGCCGTACGCACAGATTCATCATCAGTCATCACTCATCAGTAACGGGCAACGGCTACAAACGCTATTATTTTCGTCGAGGTTTTTCGTAAAATCACTATTCACTAATCAGTCTAAAACTAAATACACCGAGCTTTACACGCAATATAAAATGAACAAATTATTGTACGCTTATCTCTGAGTTTCTATCGCATACTGCGCCTTTATCAACTGCGAGCACTATGGGTGAGAGTGAAATATATCTACAAGCCAAATGTTCGAAATGAAATAGCTTTCTTCAAAATACAGATACAGATAAACCAAATAAATCGAAATTAATCTTCGTAGGGAGTTCACAACGTCAACTTCACTATAACAGAAATCGTATTCGGTTCGGGCGTTTTGAAATCAAGAGATGTTCCAAAACCTTCGCGTTACCGAGTGTCTATACCTACTGGAGATAAATTAAAAGGCTAATCTGTCAAACGCAGAAACTTATACTGTTTAGCAAACACATTTAGCAATTCGAAAGTTTTGATTTTCAAACAGTAGATATCGAAACACAATACGATGAATAAAACACCAGAAGAAACTTACATGTTTGTTTGTCCAACGAATGCTCGAACGATGAAACTGCTCCAGTAAGATATCCGGAATGGAAATATATTATCACGCCCATAAAACAAGTATTCCGCACTAAACCAACACAAAATATAACTTCAGCTACTATTCAGCCAAGCACTAGAAAGCGTAAAGACTCGAATTTTCGGCACAATGCACAACGAAATTTGAAATTTTCTAACCAATACACACCGAACACTAAACAGAAACACTCTGCGAAATCGTAGCGGCGAAGCGGAACCCACAACGTACAACGTAAAAGAAAGCAGATGATGCAGAATGAGCTTTTTCCAGCTTCACAGATCACAGAATAAACAAACCGCATCGATACTTCACTTCCCGGCTGGCCCGTCGAAGCGCTAGCTGTGCGTGGAGAAATTTGTTTTTTGTCGTTAGTTTGAGTTGTTCTGAAGGATGCAAAGCTTAGCTGCGGATCAAACATTTTTTCATTAATTAAAAATATTGCGTTATCGTCCGATCGATTCGATCGTTTTATTATTTAATAATATTATTATATTTATCATTAATTACGCTACATCATTCTATTTTTATAGCTATAATATCATGTTCTCAATCACACACCGCACACACGACACGAGATGACGAGACAGGAGACACGAAAAGAAGCAAAAAGAAGTCGCGTTATTCAATTCATTTCGATATCTAAAACTCCACATCATTCTTTTTGTACTTGATCAATGAAATGAACTGAACAGTTTCCAACTTCGAAAACGTTTTAATTTGGTAGTTTCTTTTGAAGATTGTTTCATTCTGTTCTAAGTTTTAATTAAAACTGTCCAGGGTTCCATTGGTTGAGGTGAATTGTGAATTGAATCAAGATTCAATTCAAGAATGAAATTTACATACCCGCAAGTTTTTAGGCAAGTACTTCCGTGATTCAATGGTTGATGTTCGTTCCTTCCTAGCCTCGATTAATCGCTCCAGTTTTGTTATTTCTGAAAAAAATAAAAACAAAATATGACAGTTTGAAATGAAAAAGAATATTCGTCACACTAAGCTAGGTGTACTAATAGATACAGTATTGCGAATTTTCGTGGTGGAAATTAGGAAATTGGAAAATACAACACGCGAGACGAGAGCAATCAAGAAATGAAGAACATGCTCTACCAAATGGTTCAAAGAATAGGGAAATTCAGAGAAGTGAAAAAATGCATAGGTAGGTAAATAAGTAGATACGAAGAGGTGAGAATTAATTTTCATTTTTAAATTTTTTTTGGAAATATTTAATTAATGCAACTCAGTTTAATTTACATCATTGACTTTCCAATGTGAAACTGAAATCAACGATTATTTACTCCTCAATTACCCACATCAAAAGTACAATAAAACACAATCCCTATAGGAAACATCTCGCAATAATTTATTTCAGATACCAAAGGCAATCTTCGATTAATAAATAAAGTAGGTAGGTACATACACATATCACATTAAAAAATGAAACAAATGAAAGAGATTCGTTAAGTACAATACAATATTAAAATACAAATGAACATAATGTACGAGTACTTCTTCATCAGAGAACAAAAAACTACCTAATTCTAAGAGTACTTACATACATTTATAAACAACAACATCATCAAATAAATAAATACCTAGCCTACTATTTGAAAGTTTCTGTTCATTTCACATTCACAATACCGCTTGAAATTTGTACCATTTGAAAACACAACAATAATACAATCATTTATAAATTGGACTATAATATATCGTCAATATCGAAACCATCAGCGCCGTATAGGAATTCGTAAATAGCTAATTCGGCAAAATCATTATTATCGAATTCGTGTTTGCTCCTGTCATTTCTCTCCATACCGATCATGTTGTCATCCACTTCGTCCGACGAATATCTATCCTTAATGTCTTTGATTATGCAAGCTTCCATTTTTTTATGCTAAAAAGCAACGATAATAATTAGTTCGATGTTAAATATTCAATCCGTACTGGTCCGTACCAACTCGAACCAAAAATAAGGTTGGGAGCTCCGACTTCACCCAATTTTTTTCGAAACGGTTGTCGCCCTTAGGGTTTAGTGAAATTACCTCCGTTCGCGGCGGGGAATCGAGTAGGTAATCTAATTTGAATTGATGAAAATCTGTTTACTGGGTTACAAGAGAATAAAATGAAAATTCAGAATTAGAAAAGCTAACAGTTTAACCTATCAATTTTTCATTCTGAATAAAAAAAGAGGGAAAATTGCAGCCTAGACACATTTTTATTCTTCATGCAACAATCAAATTTTCAAAATAGGGTCTCAACATTCTGTAGATCTGGAGGCTACAACAAAGTCCTCGATTGTGTTGAAAATTGAAAGAAAAAATGAAGCGACGTACTTAAATTCATTATTTCCGATCCAAAAAGCCGAGTTCAAATGTAAACTGTTTTTTCGATTACATTCCCTCCACATACGACCTCTCAGTGTCTTCCCAGCTCCCAAATTTTGGGAAAAAAATATAAAAAATAGCAAAAATGCGATGTAATTTTTCAATTTGTACCGGGGGGGGGGGGATGCGGTTGTCTAAGACTGAAAGCGGTGTGTTTGAAAAATCATCTTACATCACATATTTGCAATTGTTTCCGCTTTCACGGTGGAAGTTCCACTTCTTTTAAACACGAAAATAATAGAACAATATGCCTACCTTTCATCGCGACATTTTTTTCAAATAGGTATTCGACTTTTTTGAAAGAGGGGAGGGAGAAAGAAGAATTTTTCAGATAACATGTACCATCACACAAAAAAATTTGAAAAAACTTTATCAAGCGAGAAAAAATTTGGTAGGCTATTATTTAAAGTTCTGAAATTGATGGACAATAAAGAGTAATTTAAAACACGAAAAACAGACCATTTTTTCAAAATATTTTAATTTTTTGGAAGTGAGAAGGAGTTGAAATTGTATTTTTTTTCTTTCAAATTTAATTACTACCCCCCCCCCTCCCGGCGCTCAAAAAATCGAAATAGAGAATGAAGATTTTCTTCCTCTTCAATTCTGGTACATCACTTAAAAAATTTCAAACCGAAATTCTCGAAAAAAGAGAGAATAAAATAATGGAAAATTTCAATGATCAAATGAAAGATGAAAAAAGTACTATGTCCAACAAGCACCAGACAGTAGGGTACATACTCGTAGCTCTTATAAATCTGTGGGGTTTTATGAGAAAAAAAATTCGTAAAAATTTTGAACCTGCAATTTAAAATTGAGTGAGAAAAAAATGTAAAAAAAAAATGTACTCTGATTTTTTCAAAAATCTTCTTTTAAAGAACCCCTTACCCATCCCCAAAACTATTTCCGTTACCTAGTGGGTAGTATGGAGCCCTTAGTGTCTGAAAAAAACAAGTAAAACAAAGTAGTAAATTATATTTGAAAATTTTCAATATCTGGCCAAAAATTTTAAATAATTAATTTTTCGAGAAAAAAATTTCTTTTGACTTCCAAAATGTGTTTCTTGTCCGTGCATAAAGCCCCTCTCCTCACAAAAAAAAAGTTGGAAAAATCCAAAATATTACACGGAGACTGAGGAAGATTTTTTTTGTAAGATGGTAATTTAGAAGCGTTTTTGATCACAAAAAAAAATTTCAATATTTTGATCACATTTCAATTTTTTTCAATTTTTCCAACTGGGGGGGGGGGCATACGAGGTAAATGATTTTTTTGGGAGGAACCGAGGGAAGGACTTTAATTTTTTTACTATTTTTTTGTGTTTTCCGATTTTTGAAAAGCTTCATACAAGAAAACTAATTTTCTAATTTTTTTTTAGTGCAAATGGCAAAATTGTAAAATAAGACTCGTTTTAGGAAAAAAGCAGGACTTTCAGAGAGGATTTTAATTTTTGAGAAATGGGAAGGGGAAATGTTTCAGTCAGTCCAAAATTTTTAAATTTTAGGAAAAAATAAATATAAATAGAAAATTTTGAAGTTTGATTGAAAAATGGTAAACAACAGGATAGGAGAAATACACAAACAAACAGATTAGTTGAACGTAGACACCCTGCCCTGAATAAATTACGAGGCTCGCTCCTCTC
Source organism: Planococcus citri (assembly GCF_950023065.1). Classification (NCBI taxonomy): domain Eukaryota; kingdom Metazoa; phylum Arthropoda; class Insecta; order Hemiptera; family Pseudococcidae; genus Planococcus; species Planococcus citri. Next base: position 83,035,423 of record NC_088679.1, on the reverse strand, counting down.
CACACATCCTCAAAAATTGGGATTAAGCATAGATGGCTGCTTTACTTCAGCTCATGAGGCGAACTCGTAAGAAAAAAACTGAGTGAAATTGGAGTCCCCTAATTCATTTTTAGTTCAAGTTGTTACGCATATGAACGTAGAATCATCCATATAAGAGATCCGAGCATTACCTTGTAGCACCTGAAGAAAAACATAGGTTTGACCATATCTCTTGAAAATTTGTCTTTACTTTCCTCAGGTACGCACAACTGCGAAAAAAAAAACAAATGAAATAGGTAATCAAACTGTTGATAAATTTTGAACAATAGGTACCCATTCCAAGCGTCAAGCGTGCATACTAAACAGAGGTTCAATTCACTTACAGAAAATTGTCTACAATATTCCACACTGTCGGTCATTTCACTTTTTAAATCATCTGGTATGGACAATTTTTTCACCCTTTCGATTATTTTTTGGTAGTCTGGTTCTAAATTTTCGTTCATCTGTTAAAATGAAAATAATGGTATAAGTGCAAAAAAATCTACGAGTAGGTATTAAGATGGCATAGGGGATAGGCGTACGTACGTAACCCAGTTCTTGCATAATACAAGTGACATTTCTAATTCTACCGGACATTCGAACGGCTAGCGATTCCAATTGACCTTTTACATCTAGATCGCGCTGTTGAAAAAAATTGCAATACCGATACGCATACGCGTATACGAGTAGTATATATTAACAAGAGGGTACAACTACAACTTTTGCGGTAATTTTCAACGGAAACGTTGTCCGATGGCCAATGAATTATCTTACCGACGATCTAGCACTCGCGTAAAACGGCGATAAAAAAGGGTAATGCTGGAACGGGTACATGGGGTAATGCAACGAAGCCATATAGGCAGGACTGGCAGCATGCTGAACGGCCAATAAACCATTATTTTGCGGATACGGGTAAGGGTTAGCCGCCGGCGGCGGCAGCGGCGCCGCTGCGTAATTCCACGACCGGACCGGTGAAAATGCCAAACCTCCGTTCATGGCTAAATTACTCGAATACGACGTCGGTTGCTGATGTTGCTGATGTTGATGTTGCTGTTGTTGTTGCTGCAACATTCGAGGAAACAAACAAATTTTCAATTTTTTCAGACTCGCGCGCAAAAATCCACACATGTACGAGAATGTTGACGGATAATTACGATGATATTTTTATTGTATCCGGCCAAAATGGCCTGCTGTAGTTTATTCAAATCGATGCTGGAAGCGGAATGTGTTTTGAGATGCTCGGACGAATACGAATTGTCGCGGTCGCCAGAATTCAGATGATGCTTGGTTTGCAGCAACGAAGCTAGTAAAGAAGGTTTGGGCGTCGCGTTTTGAGCGGCCGAAGCCGAATATTGCGAAGCTGCGGCCGCTGGCATAGCTCCGCTACATTTTGCCAAAGCGATTTTCATTTCCTTTCGCACTTCTTTCACTGCTTCCGGACCGAAACACGATTCGTACATCTGTAAAGTTTTGATTTAATTAAGTTACGCGTAAAATACACGCGTCGTCTAAAAACACTACTTACTGAAGAGGATAAAATTACCTTCATCAAAGCGTATCGTTTAATGAATCGATCATCGGCAGAAATGCAACAATTTCTTATAACGAAGACGATAAAAAATGGCACAAAAAATTTCAACGTTTTCATTTCGAATATTTCTAAAAAAAAAAAAAAGTACCTAATAATAATAAAAAATTACACAATACGTAATTTGACTTCAAAAATGAAAATAAATTTTAAAAAGCACCCAAAAAAATCACTCGTTTTTTAAATTTAAATTAAAATTTCCACACTTACCTACTTAGCACTAAAAAAATTTGATATAAAAAATAAAAATTAATGAAAAAAAAAAACACTACACAATATACCTATCTATTAAAATAATAAACTCGCGACATTACGTTAAATTTTCGTCTAACGAAAAAAAATCACACTGACACATGCTGCACGTTCACCGGCGATCGTCTAAAGAATAAAAAACCATGAACTAGGTTTCGTTTACAATGTTGAGGAGACCACGATACTCGTATTGTAACGCTCAAACGCTGGTTCGATGATGGGAATAGGTATCATTTCACGATTGTGGTAGATGTACCTACTACTTAGATACAATACGAGTAATCCAAACCATAGGAGCGAGCGGTCAAATGATTTTCTTTTCTTCGGGAAAAACCATAGAATTCACGAGTAAGTATAAGTACCTACGAGTAAACGTACCTACGCGTAAGAGGTACACGCGTGGACATGTTGCAGAAAAGGGGCCCCAGCCAGTGGCAGAGAGCAAGCAAGGAAGGTAGGCTGGGGGAGAGGAGAGTCAATTTTTCGCGATGAATGGACAGGTATTCGCTTCAGTCTACTTTTATTGCTGGGGTGAGACCATTCCAGGAGGGGAAAATGGTATTTTGAAAAAGCTACAACAACAAAAATTTTGATCAATGAGTCAAACAGGCGGAATCTTCATCGAAGAACCGGATCGAAAAAAGATGCCCTCGAACTCGTGTAACCAAAATTTTAGAAGCCGAAGTTCATTTTGAATTTTTGCAGAATTTCACGAAATTAAAAACTTTAAAAAAAAAAACACTAACGGCGAATTTGCGAGTTTTTCACGAAACACCCTTTTCCAAAGTGTTTTTACAAACAGGATAAGTAGGATAACAATGCGAAAACCAAGACTTTCAACAGCAAGTTTCTTTAAATGTACCTAGCTAGTTCTATTTAGAAGAGGGATCCGGTCAAAATCGTTTGAAAACAAAATTTTCAAGATAAAGACGAAAGGGAGAGAGGTCAAAATTTATTCACGTCGAAAATTTTAGAGTCGTCCTCCGATTTTGCTCAACATTTTTCGTAGGTTCCGAGAAAGAAAAAAAATCGTCATTATTGGCCCCCAACCCACCTCGGGACAGGTGGGAAAGAGTTTGTGTTTTTCTCAGCAGCAGTTAAAATTTCTCGTCATGATGCCCATGCAACAAGGTAGTTCAATTGCTCGCGAGTAATTTCAAAAATGTTGAGCTTTTTTTTCAAAAGCTTCGATACGAAAATTTATGAAATTTGACGACCAAAAAAAAGACGCTTTTAATGCGAAAAACAGGACTTTTGTTTGGCAAATTTTGAAACAAAAATAGGATTTTTTGGCAAAAAAGCACAAAATTCTCTTAGCAATTTTGGCATGTACCTATGTACTTCCTGAGAATTTTGACGAAAAAACATCACAAGTTGAACTTTTCGCCAACTCGCCTAAAATTGATACTTTCTCGACATTTTTACAAAAAACGGGCAATTTTTTTGACAATTTCGACGAAAACATTTTTTTTTTGGTCAGTCTTGGCAAGAACAGGACTGATTGTATGGTTCCTTTCTTGACCGTTTTGCCAGAAATTGACGTTTTTTGGTCCCCTTTTTTTTTTTTCAAAAATTGGTTTTTTTTGACGTTGGCATTTGGAGAAAAAAAAACAGGACTTTAAGAATTTGGATGAAAAAACATCACATGTTGAACTTTTCGCCAACTCGCCTAAAATTGCCACCTTCTCACAACTTTTACCAAAAACAGGGATTTTTAAAACAATTCTAAGTATTGGCAAAAACAGTATTTATTGATCGATCTTGGCAAAAATAGGACAGCTTCGACAACTTTGGCACGAACTGGCCTTTTTCAAAAATTTTACCAAAAATTGACACTTATTGACAATTTTGCCAAAAATGACGGTTTTTTTGACACTTTTTCACGCAAAATTGGAGATTTACTGACCACTTTTACAAAAATTGAGCCTCGTAAAAAATCCCGCCTTCGGTCAAAAATTAGTACTCAAACTTTTCGCTTATTTTTTGCGAAAAATTCCCCAACGGCCAACGGTTCGCTTTCTTCCAAAAAATAATTGTCCAAAAGCCTCGTTTTTATTGACATAAATTCGCAAATACACGTCAAAAAATGCGAAATATCGTGTGACATATCGTTTCATGCGTTTTCGAGATTTTGTTGATTCGACCTCGACCCTTTTAACATCCCTCCAATTTTCTGATACTTGTCAATTGTAATTGAAGAAATCGTATGACATGCGATCGATTAGGTTATTAGAAGCATTAAATGGGCGGTAAAGGCTGCTCGCTCCTTCACTGTAAGTCTTGCGTAGTCCTACACGGCTACACTTGAAAATCTCGATCTCGAATGACTCGAAGAATTGCACACGGTAGCCGACTAGCCGTTAGATTCTCGAATACATTTGACGATGTACTCGTAGATCGAGGTTCTCATAAGCATAAACTCGCAGAATGCGCATATTTAGTCGTCGATCGTCGGATGATCCACCATCTATCTATTACGAGTATGTAGATAATAGGTATACCTCAGTAAAAATGAAATTAACGTTTTTTCCACCAAAAGGCAAGGTTCTTTATTTGTACGAAGTACATACGAGTATAAAAAGAATTTCATTGTTCATTCGAGATCAATATACACGTACACAATCGGCTATATACCTTAGTTATAGCTACCAGGTATCAAAATGGCAATAGGTATAGAGAGTAGAGACTAGAGGTAGGTACAGGCCACAGGGTACACTCTAACACTGTTTGCATCGTATGCACATTTTTATAAAGCGTGACAATGCGATGAGCACGTTCTTGAACATGAAAACACACGTATAAATGTTTGTTATAGTCGTACATACGGGTAGTTACGAGTAAGTAAGTGTAGGTACTACTGGTACTAGGTACTAGGTACTCGTCGTACTCGTATTCGTATTAACAAAATATACATACAAATACACTACGTATACGATCGCGAATAACGCATTTCGTTCCAGTATTTTATTATGGCACAATTTGTGTATCATTCTGGTATTTCTATATGTATGTAGATTGTAGATAGCCTTTTAGGTAGATACCTAGACCTAGGTACCTATCTCTTCCTCTTTTCGTGTCTGAGGAAGCAATAGGTACTCGTAATTTGACGTCGCGTCGCGTCGATCGTATGGAATTTTATTTAATTGTTGTTCGGTGTCCGTGTCCGATAGCAAAATATTACCACGTAAAGACAATTTTCTTTCGAAAACTGCTGTTTTGTGCAGGCTGAAGAATGCACCTGCAGTTATTAAGTTGACGAAATAAATTGGCAAGAAACGTACGAGTAGGTACACGTACAATGTCATTTTATGTAGAATTTTCTCCGCGTATTTTTCTGCGTGCTTGCGCATGACAGTCATGACACACGTAGGTAGTCATGTATCAGGTTTCAACTCAAGTTTCGAGCTTCAAATGCAGCCCGCTATTTTAGTCCAGTCAGCACATATACATATAGAATGATATATAAAAGGGGGCGGCGAGATGTAAAAAAGTAAATACCTACAAATCAATATAAACACATAAGTATCATATCGTCGGGAAATTGAAAATTCAATTTTCGCATACAAAACTAACGAGATGAGAATTTTTTTTGAAAAGATTGATAAAAAGACTTGAAAATTTTTTGATCTAAATTTTGAAAACGGAAATTTCTTAAATAAAGGTTCGATTTCGACCAAGTTCAGAATTATTGTCGCAAGCTCGGAGTTGTATCCCATGGCCCATGGCAATGGCAATAATTGGCATTGTTGTCAAATCGGTCGCGAATCAAGATCTAATCGAACCTGATCTAGAATAGATGCCGCACCACACAATACACACATAATGTGTAGTTGTGTACCTACTAGTACCTATCTACTTGTATAAGAATATACGGATTTTTCATACACGATCAATGATCAATAGATACAGCTAGACCTATAGTAAACAGACTGCTGGGAAGTACACTACACATACGAGTATAATACGTAGGTACAATGTCGTAAGTTTCATGGTTATTAAATTTCATCCGACCGTTACATATTGACCATTGACTATTGAGATAGGTTAAGCAAATAACGACGTGTTTAAAGCATCTAGGTACAACTACAAATACCGATATAAGAACGTAGGTATCGAGGAATGCAAATACGAGTACCTACGAATAGTTTTATGCATGTTCGATTCAAATTCGAGTTCATTACCACGATCTCAACTATCAAGTAACTATACCTAATGTATTAGGTATTCGTATAATATCATAGAAGTAGTTTCCTCCTCATATCCTACAAAATTATAAGCCTTCAGAGACGACGCGCGCGACGTGATGAAGCGATGTGTGGCGGGAGGGGGGTAGAGGGCGAGACTGAAATTTTTCCAACTTTTTACTGCAGATTCCCCCTGCCCCCCTTCCCGGATTTTTTCAGATAATTAGCGAGATGTGGTTTAAGCAAATTTTGTAAGGGGGATTCGAGTTGGAAACAAAAATGTTGAATAATTCAAAATTTTCAAAAACGACGTCAAAACTACCAGAAAGTCCTTACTTTTGCTGAAATAGGTATCAAAAAATGTCCACTTTCACACCGAAAATTCGGAGACGAAGGGTTGAAAAGTCGACCCTTCCTCTCCTCAGCCACATTTGGGGTACCTTCGAATGTATGTAAATTGTACATTTTCAATCTTCCCAGTCAATTTGCAGGACTGCAAGGGGGGCGGGTGAGGGGAATAACACAGGGTTTTCAATGATTCGAAAAAACCGAGGTTCTTTCCTCCAAACTGCACTGCTAAAAAAAACACTCCACCTATCTCCAGGGCTCGTACACATTTTTTCCACGAAAAAAAAAAAAAAAAAAAATTGAAACTTTTGATAATCTCTTAGCAAAAGAAAGGGTCTTTTTTAAAAGCAATTTTTACATAGTAAACTTTTTGTCTAAAAAGCGAAGCCAAACACCTAGAAACATTTTGTTGAAATGTAAGAATTTGCGTCAAAAAGAAAGACATTAACAATTTTTTTTTTAACGAGGCTTCTCGATAATTGGTAAAAAAGTAATAGGTATTTTTTTTGCAATTTTTGTCAAAAAAGTTCAACTATTTTGCATCTTTTTGGTTAAAAGTGGGACATTAGCGTACCTAATTTTTGGAAAAAAGGCTCCACTTTGAAGAAAGTGTAGGTAGATTTGCAAAACTCGAGACTTTTTTTTTTTTTTTTTTTTTTTTGATAATTTCCGACATTTCCCGCAAAAAAGCGAGATTTCTGGTACTTTTTTAAAGAAAAAATGTAATGAGACTTTTTCTCAATTTTTTGGAAACAACCATACCTAATTTTTATAATTTTTTTTAGCAAGAAACGAGTGTTTTTGGGCAACTTTGAAAAAGGTAGGATTTAGTATTTTTTGGCAAAAAGCGAGATATTTTTCATTGTAGAATTGAGATTTGAAAAAATGGGATTTCGAAAATTTAAAAAAAAAAAAAAAGATAACCGAGTAGGTACGACAGACATTTTTTTAGCAGAATTTAAATACACTCAGTTTCAAAATCGAACTGATTTAACACGAAATACCCTCGAATAAAATTTCGATATGACCCCCCGCCAATGGATTTTGAAAATGTGTGCCCAAATTGATTGAAAGGGTCACACAGACGATAAATCTGAGTTTATAGGTGCCGGATATTTTTTCAAAAACTAGAAAAACCAAAATCCACCGGAAGCTTTAGAACAGTTCGAAACTATCGCCAATCGACAGTCGACTTGAAAAGTCGAAAATATGTACATAGGTAGCTTACCAAGACGAACCAAATTTTAGCTTTTTACGTTAATTTGATCAGATTTTGATTTTTTTCATGGGGGAATGAGTCAGATTTGAAATTTTAAAAATTCGCAAAAAAACGAGGAAATGATTTCACGGGTGATGTACTATTCTTCTGAGATCTTTCAATTCTCCCAAGTCCCGAAGTCTAACAAATAATAATAATACTGAAAAAAAACCGCGATATTGTATGAATTTCAGTAGAAAAGCGTCAAATTTTAAGATTTCTGACAAAATACCAGAATTTTGAGTTTTCAAAAATCTCTCCCCCCCCCTCCCAAAAAAAGGACAACTGGAAGTTTGAAGTTTTTTTATAGCATTAGATATCATTCCAGGGTTCAAAAAGTTCTCTTCTCACCTCTGCAAGGGAAAAACTATAAGGGTAGGTAAGAGTTACGACATTCAAGCTACGAGTAGATAATCAACTCCATAGTTCTATCGATCTCAAGAATAACCGCACCTATTAAATTTCACTCTTTTATGCATAGGTATAGGACAGATCTATTCGTGATGAAAAACATTAATCCCTTCAATGACTAGCAACATTTGAATCGAGCATCTTAAAACTTGAGTATCTAATTATCACTATCCGAATACTAATATGTGACGCGGCACGACAAAATCGACCTTCCGTCTGAAAACAAGTTTTTGAGTTATGGGGGGTTAAAGTTTTCAGTCCAGTTCTGCTCGTTTAGCGGAAGCGCTTGCGCTCTAATCGCGTTCTCCGGCTAAACTGAGCTAAACATAGTCTAGGATAACGTTTCTTGCCTGTTTTGTGTGAATATCACTGGGTAAAATGGTTATTTACATTGATACAGGGGGCTCAGTCGTGATTGCGCTCATTTTTTCAATTTTTCATTTTATTTTTTCATTATTTCAATTTTGAAATTGATCTGGAGGCGAAACAAAGCGTTCTACGAGAAAAATACTTCAAGCAAAGTTGTAGAGAATTAAATTTCCAAAAACCTATAAGAGGTTTATTTTTCTCCTAAATGCATAGTTTTTCCGTTTTTCTCAAAAAACAGAAATTTTATGGTAATCATCATGAGGTTTTTGTTTTTTGAGAAAAACGGAAAAACTATGCATTTAACGCTTTGTTCCGCCTCCAGATCGATTTAAAAATTGAAATAATGAAAAAATCAAAAAAAAATCAAAAAAGTCAGAAAAATGAGCATACTTCTGACTGGATTACCCCGTATATGGAGCTATGCAAATCGTAGGGACTTCTGGGTGGTTTTAAATGATTTTTGAATGTCCAAGTACCAAAAATCCGTCAAAAAGTGAAAAATAATTTTTTCAGACGGAAGGTCGATTTTGTCGTGCCGCGTCACATATATCAAATACATGCAACTAATAAATAGGTAGGTAGGTACTAGGTATGGAATTTTTACTAATCAGCGCAATCATTTAGTTTATTGTGAGGAGCGACACATCGCCATCGCGACTAAACGCCCATGTCGGCAAACGCCGATATTACGATTGAACTGCGTAAATAATCGCACGAATGGACCGGACCTTTAATTTCATTGTACGAGTATTACGTACGCGTAGCATCGACTTGTACGTACACGTTGAATACTCGTATACTATAGAATAGATAGGCAAAAGAGTATGGATACTCGGAGCAATTAAGAAGAAAATAGGTTGATTACTAGAGATAATTAACTAATACTAGGTTAAGTATTGTTACTCACCATCACCACGCAGACGACGACGACGACGATTCGATTTCCATTCGCAGACATACAATACATACGAGTATGTATTCGTAGGAGGAGGAGGACGACCGACGACGGCGGCTATCACTCGGTAGAGGTACCTACCATGCCATCGCAATTCGCAATTCGCACATCACGTCGCACACGTTAGTTATACGGCGAGTACATGTGTAGCCTGTAGGTATCCGAATGTCAATAAAATCTTCCTTCTTCAATACGACAAAATTAAATTCGCAAACTTTCGTGCGTTTAATTACGAGTAGGTAGGTAGGTATATTATCGTAGCTGTAAAGTGTAGGTGACCCAAACACGGTTAATGGGCAATGGCAGAACTCCTTTCATGAAAATAGAAATCATTTCGACGGGACGATCTATTTCGATCGTCTGCCTCTCTGGTGCTGAATGCCGCCGCCACCGCATGCCAGCCCATAGTTCGGCGGTGTCCACCTGGACCATAAATTTACTCGCTTCGTTAATCGAGTTGATAATAATTTAGTAACCTGCAACAAAGTTCGAGAGAGAGAGAGAAAAAAAAACACACAAAATAAAAAAAATTATGCAAATAACCAGAGTTAAATGAGTTGATGAAATAAAATCGATGAAACGACCGTTACGACGAAAACTCGCAAACAGGTGACGAGAAAAAATAATACTTTCGGTGAAATTAACGAAAATTATACTCACCGATACGAGTATCTGGGTATAGTATTAGGTATACAAGTATTGTTTAATTTCTTCTTACATGAAAATACCATCAAATCGTAAATTAAAACGTCGTCGAAGCAATATATCTTCTCGATAGGTTGGTAGTTGATAAATCTCTGCAAGTAAAATAATTATAAAGAATTAGAACTGGACAAATACCAAAAAAAAAAAAAAAAAAAGGTACAGTAGCTACTTTAATTTTGATTCGTCGTCGCTGTAATTAAGTTCGAAAAACGGTCATTCACTTTCGAAAGTTAGTATATCTACCACCTTCGCAAAGCCCACCCAGACATTGCAAAACAAAGAGGCCACAATACTCGTAGATAGATAGATAGATAGATAGATAGACAGACACTTAGACAGATAGAGATACATATTGCAGATGGTCAAGTTGAAGAAATCACGTACGTAGGTAACTGTTATTGTTTAATCTGAGAAATACGATGACGGATTGACGGATATTTTCTTGTTGGTTAAACTAAAATTTGACAAATTTGCAGCATCGATAATTCGATGTAGGTACGAGTAGGTTAGTGATAGGTAACGGGGTGTTGGTTGTTGAAAGTGATTAGGTAGATATATTTTTAACGGATATCGTCTGGCGAGGTGTCTCAATAATTGACGCCGCCATCATTCATTTCAAATCCAAACAGAACACTTTCTTTACGGTGTGACTTTTGAGTAAAATGCCGAACCAAGACACGATAAGATCGTAATTAATTATGCACCTGCGAAAGCCCACCATTTCAGTTGAAAAAAAAAACACAGCCATCCCGGTCGATGCAGAATTCATTTTTTCAGTTTTACTTTCACTTTTCAATTTTATTTTCAGTTTCCACATAATTTGTTCGATAGATTTGAATTCATTGTAGGTAGCCAAATTTTTGTTAAAAATGATGGCTTTTGCTGGTCGGGGGAGGAGGGGGGAGAGTAAAAATGTTGATCTTTCTCAAATTAAGCAGCAATGTTCTGTATTTATAAAGTCACATCATTTCAGACATATATGTATGTAAGCACAGTATTTGTTTAATGTGTTAGCGTTAGTGCAAAGCAAAACCGATGGATAGTAACTTTAAGCGAATGATGACAAAAAACGAAGAAACTAAAGAAATTAAATTTCACATCAAAATTTCTACACTGTCAGGTTGATTTGCCAAAATTGTCTTTTTTTCAGGACAAGATTGTGAAAAAAATTCTGATTTTTGTCAAAATTGCCAAAAATACATTTTTTTTTTTTCAAAATAATTGTAGGAAAGAAGATTTTTTTGTGGAAATTGTTGCTGAAATTGTAAGAACTCTATTTGACCCCTGTCCAAGACCAAAATAGCGGATTTTTGAGATATTTGACCAATTTTACGTGTTTTTCAACCTTTGGGACAGCCTGCAGCCCGCCCTCCAAATTGACCTAGGAGGTCCAAATTTTTAAGTACAATATGTGCCTTTTGCAAGTTTTTAATTTCAATATTCAGAATGTCCTATTTCAGTTCAGTTTTCAATTTTTTATCGTCAATTTTTAATTTTATTTTCAGTTTCCCCGTCCGGCAACTTTTTTTGCAGGAGGCTTTAAGTAGATATAGGCCCAAGAATTACGGCAATCGATTCAAAGACCGGGGAGGGGGTAGGGGAGTCGATTTTACCAAGTAACGAAGATTTCCAGTGATTTGCAACAAAAATGAACGATTCAGGAATTTTTTCGAAATTTGAAATATTTCAAACTATAGATACTTAGGTAAGTAATATTATACAATTAATTTTCAACCCATCACCTCGGATTCGCAGTTAGCCTGCCCTAACCCCTACTGATTCGCAATGCCATACTTTTGGCAGAATTAGACATTCAGTTGCCGAATTTGTACACAACATCTTCGAATGAAAATCTACTGGATTTTTGACAAACTTGGTCAACTCGGCATTTTCTCAACCTAGATACACGCTGTACATTGTCCGAAATGTAACCAGCTGCTTATACCTACCTACTATACTCGTAATTATGGAACTGGAAGCACACAATGAATACTCTCATAAGACTTTGATCAATGCCAATTAAGAAAACAGATTTCCACTCGTATTGCAAAGCTCCGTTAAAAAGTACCTCTACAACACCTATACCTACACCTATACAGCCTACGATGATGTATATACCAGACTACCAGACCAGAAGCTACGATACCTCGGACGTTATGCTGCTTATGGTACATTATGTTGAGAAAAAAATCAGCCTATACCCCGTATACCCAGTCCATCTATTGGCGAAGAAGCCGAAAAACGTTGCACGTAATTGCAGTTGTTATATGCTCAACTAGTCGCTATAGGTACAGCAATTTTACACCATTAACGGTTTCGCATTCGTATCTTTCTCACTCGCTGCTGTTTATTTCATAATGAAACAAATAGTTCATTGACTTTGAACACGAGAGATTTCATCAAATCTTTATAATATTTCGGATACGCATCATTCGACATGTTTTAGTGGTATCTTTTTTCGACGCTATTAATAAAAATCCATACACGATGACGGCCAGTGGCACTGGCATTGGCAATGGCAGTGGCCAGTTGTGATTTTTCTTCCGAGTTGGCGAACGCAGTATACGCATCGGTGCTTTAAAAGACAGGCGAGCCCTGCGCCGCGCCGCGCCCGCCCTGCTCCCTGCTTCTCTACGAGTAGGTATAGGTACATATATATACGCACTCGTCGTCGCGTATTTATGTACTTGTACACTACAACGAACTTGTGAATTTCCAACCTCCAACAGTAATAATGAAATTCAATTCACAATTCGAGTAAAAAAAAAAAACAGCAAAACAGCAGGTATTTACACATTTTTTCTCGACGCGAAATAGCTGATCCGAGGATTTTACGTTCAGAGGTCCTACTCATACGAGTATAGGCATAGCGACTATTAGCGAGCTAAAAAGCTAACCAAAAGTCATCTCTTTAACGTCGTTCATCGTCTCAACTACTCAACAAAGAGAACCCTCTGCAGGCATTCATATACCGCGAGCACGAGCAGTAGGTAATTAATAGACGCGGAAAAATATCACTCGTGAAATTACCTAGCTCGCGAGTTGCGACACCTCGAGAGGCGAGAATCTTCGGCGAGTACCAACGACTACGAAGTACGAATCCATATGCATTAGGCATTGCTATGCTCTTGCTGTATGCTAGTTCATTGAACCGCTCTTCGGCCCTCGCTGACGACGACCGAAGACTGTTGATCGTATTCTTTTAGCATATTAGCAGGTATTCCATAACGATGGTTATCAGCAGATCAGCAGCGGCAGCAGCAGCAGCAGCGAGCACAGAGAGTGAACACTCGATTATCGTTCGTCTTGGTCGTTTTCTAGCCTAACAGCGGGTGATTATTGGCAATCGCTGTGTCATCTCGTCGCGTCGCACGCAGAACCTCCTCCAGCTACTCGATCGTCATCTGGGCGACCGGAACTGAAAATTTTATTACATCATTTAGTAATTTACTAATTTACACCGCCGCGCCGCACCGCACGTGGCTTCGTCAGGCATCTTCGTTTGATAATTAAAATTAACTGTAATTAATAACACCGCACACTCTCGGGTCTCGGTTACAAAATACGAGTAGAACAATGGAAGCGAGCTCGGGCATTCGGCATTTTGTCGAGTATACCTACACCTAGGTACAGCGACGTTGACTGTTGAGCGTTCAAATTGCGGTAAAAATTCAAAGCCACCGTTGCTGCGGTTCGCAAATAATTCTAGTAAACGTTTCGTTTCAGTTTGGTAAGCCGCAGCATTTTCATTCTTTAGGCTGCTAATATCTACGTCTTGCCGAGTTTCCATCTTCTCCCCAAAAATTTATGGGACAGCCAATTCATTTCCGGTGTCAGATTTTCACCAGAGCGCATCCTACTCCCAGAAACGGCTGAAAAATCACTAGACGTAACTGGTCTCCTAGTATGCAGCACACTCAAAAGTCCAAAGTTGGAAAGAAAAAAACAGAAATTCAAGGCCTGTAATTTTTCTTCAAATTTTTCCTTTCTGCTTGCACTTTTTTCCAAAAAAAAAACAAAAAAAAACTCCTCTACTACTTACACACAGTTCTTTTTGAGTTGGTACAGGGGAAACATGGCGTGGGAGACCAGAAGCTTGTTTTTTTTTTTTTTTAAAGAGATATGGGTCGTTCAGAAAAATTCAAACACAAAGGATTAAAGTTTTCATTAATTGCATTAAAATTCTTTTTTCCATGCTCTGATGGCTCTCTATAGTCCCTTCAGTTCAAAATAAATCGAAAAAAATTCTATTTATTCAAAATTTTATGATATTTTCTGCGTCAAAATTCTTCTAAATGATCTCTTTTCAAGAACATCCCTTCCAAAATTGCCAAACTGTTTTGATCCAGTTGTATGAGAGACCCCCTCCCCCCATTCCCGTTGGAAATATATAAAAAACATTACACGAATTAAAATTAGTAAGTTTTTTAAAAAATTTTGGTATTTTTTCCATTTTAAGAGCTCAATACAATGGGATCAACCTTGTTTTGAGAACTGAGGAAGTGGGTCTTTTTGAAATAAGAGGGTTGTTTAGAAAGAATTCTCACACAGGAATACGAATTTTCAAAAAAAAACTACTATTTTTGATTTTATTTCATTTTTTTTTATGCTTTTCAAGTTTTGGGGCCTCCATACAAGGGAGCCATGATGACAATGGGAAGCGGGACGAGGGAAGATTTTTCCTGAAAACGTGAAATTATTATTTAGGAAATTAAGTTTTTGAGCAGAAATTCAATTTTTAGGGAAAATTGTTCTTTTTTAATAATTAGAGAGGGGGGCGGCTATTGGCATAACTTTTCACGGACTCGAGGGAAAATTATTTAGAATCACAATGATTTCAGAAATGGATTCAATCTTATCATTTTTTCTATTCAGTTCGCCGCAATCATATTCTCCTTTCAAAATAACCGTCCAGTTCAACAGTCCGTAAACTTGGAAGAAATTTTAGAGCACGGCACGTCGTCGTCAGACCCCAACTAACGTGTTAAAACACACAAGCAACGCTCAATTTAGTTGACCTTCCGAACGAACATCCTATTAATTAATAGAAACCGAATAAAAGCGCATAATATGTAAAAATTTTCTCATAAACCGATTACCCAGTTCTCACGTAATTGCATACTACACCCATCTGATGGTTATAATTTTCAACAATTAAGAAACGGTAATATCTCATTAATAAGGTTTGAGACGGAAAAGTACTTGAAAGTAAACTATTCGGTTTTCAGGAAACGTAGAAGAGTCATAAACAATACATAAAATAAGTATACTCAATTTATTAAGGTTGCAGTTGATTCCTTTCGGAATAATTTAATTCGACGAATGAACGTTCGACATTGAATTACCATCGCTCAATTAAGTAGGTACCTATTAAAAATAATAATTTTAAATTCGAGTACTTTTCACAGGAGCAAAATTTACTCTAAGGCTGGTATCCTAAAACCATTGCTTAAAGTTAGGCAATGGCTAAGCAATGCACGACGCTAGCTTATTGGCTAAGCAACCAACAATCCGGTGCTTAGTTGTTGCTTAAGCGATCATTTTCGTTTTAGGATACTAGCCTAAATGTTCGAGAGTTAATAAACGGTTGCAATTTGAAAAAAAATGATAATATGTAATACTAAAAATGAAATACGAACATACATAGGGTACTAAAAAAGGGGGTAAAATTATTGGCCACCATTTTGGTTACGGTGATAACAGTTTTCAACGGACTGCTAAACTGAGTTTACCCTCCCTTACACTACCTTAGCCGTGGTTGTTTACCTCAATTCATCCAGAAATAACCAAAATGCCGGACAATGATTTTACCCCCTTTTTTAGTACCCTAACATACATAAAACTAAAAAACGTGTATTTAAATAATTATCGATTATACAACGAAACAAATTCATTCGATCATTTTTTCAGTATCTTGTACTTCGGCATCGCGACATTTGGCACTATCTAATTCTCTTCTAATATTGGGAGTAATCTGATAATGCGAATGGACTTTCAGCAATTTATGCAAAGCTTCTTTCTGGTCCGTACTAATATCACCTTTATACCGTTGTACGAAGGTTAGCAAAGCTTGATGCCATAAAACTGGTAACTCGCGTTCATCGCGTTCGAATCTAAAACGAATAATTTCAATTACAAAAACGATACAAAATAACGCAAAATGCGGATCACCAATCACGTCAGCGTCACATACTTTAAGAAATGGAAAACAACAGCGTCGATGACACGATACGGGAGAGCGTATTTTTTATCGAATAAAATTCTCAAAAATATGCTGGTAGGTCCGTTGTATTCCATTTCAGCCAGTTTCAACATCGTAGCGGCCGAATGGAGCATAGGAATAGAATTTCTCGCAACGACTGAACCCACTATTACAGCTTCGCGTAACGTGCATCGGCTTTCGCACAATGGAATAACGATACCTTTCATAAAGGCACCCGGTTTGAATAAAGCTTTACGCAGAGCTTCGTATAAGTGGAAGTTCAGTCTTTTGTATTCGTTAATGTCGTCTCTAATACGAGGAAGTAGAACTAGATTGTAAAAACGTTGAGCCATTTTATCTTTTAAATTCGACGCGAATATTCTAGTACCTTGGTACATGGCTGCAGCACTCCAACTAGGAGGATCTGTACACAAAAATTGCAACAATCAAGGTAATTGTCAAGTTTCAATCGCAATCAGGTACGAATTTCAAATTCAATATTTCGTAATACCTATAATATATAATATTTGTTCCCAGTTTTTCAATTTAGGGATAATTTTGAAAGCTTTTGGTAGTTTTCCACTGCGATATTTCATCAGGACTTCTTTAACTCCTTGGTACATTTCTTTAACACGAGGGTCAATGTCTTGCATATGGATACCTGGTGGAAAAAAATTACCAGAATTAACGCGGTACTTACCAAAACACGAAAGCGAAATTTTGAATCAAGATTTAAGTAATATTACTTTCAGCATCTGATAATTTACTGTGAATTTCGGTTTGCTTTTCTGTAATTTTTTCCATTATTATATCGGCTAGAGTTAATCTGGGTGCTGGATTGGCGGACATGAATTTTTCCAAAGCTTTTTCGTCTTCTTCGGTTATATCCTAAACATTCGAGAAAAAAAAAACTGCTTTATACGAAATGATTAGAAGAATAATCGCGATACTTAGAACATTTACATACATCGGGACAGTAGTTGCTTTCGAACTGATTTTCAGCAAATTCAGTATTCTCTGGTTCGTCTTCGGATTCAGAATCGTCTCCCAGTTTCGTAATAGTTTCGCGTATCTCTTCTACAAAATAACGAGCGTTATTCTAGAGTGAACTCTGATTTCAAATACGTACATGAAAATATACGAACCTTCTTCATCTTCTTCGAGTTCTTTTTGCTGTTTTCTGACTTGACTTAAAATTGATTTCGATAGTTGCGGATCGAGAACCTGACACACAAAATACACGAACGGGTGAATTTAACGACTTATTGTTGGGAGCAATACTCGTTGAAGTACTCACTTTATCATCTTCTTCGAATCTGAATTTAATCTTGGGTTCTCTGTTACGTTTCTTGGGTAATTTATCGCTGGTGAGTTGCTCTTCGAGGGAAACTTTCGGCAACCCTCTGCCCGGTCGGGCTTTTTTCACTTTACCCATTTCTCGTGTAAGGTAAGATCAACTTGACGAGTAGAGATTAAATTATCGTTTCGCACGAAAAACTCATAATAATTAATTTAGAACACTGATTAAATTAGTTTGATAAACTCACGAAGGAAAGCAACCACGGAAACGTGAAAAAAATAATAAAATTTCTGCACGTGTTGTTTGTTGACTTTCAAGTTTGGTGACGCTTTTTAGCCAGCATGAAACTGTAGTTATAGGAAGTTCCACTAGGTTCGCTACAGTAACGGGCTCGTTCGTTGCTCGTTCTCGTTTTCAGTTTTCATTTCAGTCTCTGATCGTTGCCCTAGTGATTTTGATTTTTCTTTCTCAACAAAATTTCTTCGGTAAACAAAAAAAAAAACAGCAAAAGTTTGAAAAATTAACCGAAAAAGTACAAAACATGAGCAAAACATTTTACTTAATACACAAAAACTTTTAAATTACCTACTAAAAATTTCGATCGAGACTTTAATTTCAACAATCAAATTTCCCCAAAAAGCAGGCCTTTTGTTGGAATTGGAAATCATTGACAAAAAAATACACTGTCATCGCTGATCGCCGTAATTTTTGTCGGTGAAAAAAAATGGATCATTTCGTACATTCGTGACTTGTCGGCAAAAAAGTGAGACTTCAAGACTATTTTTTTTCAAGTGAAAATGAAATGATCGTCAATTTTTAGCAATTGATAGAACTTTTTGAGTTTTTGGCAATATCTGGCGAAATAGCGAGATGGTCCTGGGCAACTTTCGGAAACAAGAGAAACTTTCTGATTTTTGTCAGAAAGCGAGACGTTGATATGTAATTAAATAACAAAATTTTTCAAAATTTTCAGCAAAAAAGTGAGATTAAAGATTTTTATTTGCAATTTATCGTAAAAAGTGCAATTTTGACAATTTAGCAACAAACAAAATAATATGTTGAGAAGAAAGTGATAATTTCCAACATTTTTTGAAATCCAACGTATGATTTTATCAATACAGATTTTTGGCAAGTTCTAGCAAAACAAAGCTTCCGGCTTATTTTCGAGAAAAAAAATTCAGGAAATTTGAGGGTTTGAAAATTTCTGCAAAAAGAGATCTTTCAGAAAATTTTCAATTATTAGGAAAAAGTAAGTTTTTCAATATTTTTGTCAAAGGATGAGCCCTGAGCCGTGAGCCCCTTTCGCAATTTTTTGGTAAAAACTCAAAAATGAGAATTTTACTTGAATAATTTCAGAAACAAACAGAATTTTTAAAAAATAATTCTTCGGAATTTTTCGCACAAAAACAACGATTTTTGATAAAAAACTAGCGTCTTTTTGGCAATAATTTGCAAAAAAAAGTGAGATTTTTTCACAATTTTCGGCAAAAAACGAAATAGGCAATTTTATTGTAATATAATTGCCTATTTATGGCAAAAAAGCGAAACTTTTGAACAATTCTTTTTTAAAAAGTGAAACTATTTGAGATTTCTCGAGGTGGAGGGGGGAGGGGGGAAATACAATTATCTATAAGTACATCAGCAATTTTTGAAATGATACGAGATATTGTCCAACACAAAGCTCGTTTCATGAATTCATTCCAAAACAAAAAACAAAAAAACAAAAAAAACTACCTTTGGTAACTAAAAAGAGTTTAAATGGAACCAAAAAGAAGTGAAAAAAGTTATAAGACGGGAGCAAAATATTTTTTAATGTAGAAAAAAAATCACAAAAAAAGCCAAAACATTTTCAAAAACATTCCAATCAAAACCTAACAATGAAACTCGGAGATAAAGCAAGACTTTTTGGAAATTTTTTGACAGCGATATTCCAACAACATTTTTGCAAACTGATTTTTTAAAAGAAAAACCCAAAAAATTTTGGAATTGTTTGCCCAGAAGCGACAATTTGCAATAATTTTTGGCAAAAAAGTGATATTTTTCAATAATTAGTAGCAACTAGCAAAATCGAGATTTTTTGGTATTTTTTGACTTTTTTTAGGTCGATTTTTTGAACATTACAGACAAAACACTGATACTTTTTTATGACTTCTTTGTTTTTGATTACAAATGAATTGATTACCTACCTACAGTTGAATTCAATGATTTTTTGGGGAGCAGAGGGAGGGAGTGATTTCAAAATTTTGTGATATTTTTGGCATTCGTCATGTTTAGTGATACTTTTTTGACATTTCTGTCAAAAAAAATAAGATTTTTCTAACGATTTTTTGGGTAAATTACTGAAAAATGCTGACAAAACGCAAGACTTTGACAATTTTAGCTAAAGTGTACGACTTTTCGGCTATTTTCTGTAAATGTCAATTTTACGAGAACAAAATTTGCTAGATACGCCTTCAAACTTTCGTAATGCAAAACACGTTACAGTATTGTTATTGAAATCGTATACTTATTCTACGATCAGGTTCAGGATATCAATGAATGCAACGTTCAAGGTACCTAACAAAAATGTCGAAAACGGAAAGGGTCCAATGCAAAAATCTCGAAGCACAGCTTTAATTTTCAATCAACAATAAAAATCCGAAAAGTAAGAACAGAAATTCATCTTCTTCGGACTCTCCGGTCACCAGTCCGGTCAAATACCAACTTATATTAATTATGGGCCAACTTGAGAAAAAAAAAATGAGATGATTGAGAATTAGAACTAGAGATGGGAACCAAACTACGTAGCGTAGATCGATTTTGCAACTTCATCAATACTCAATAGGTACCTATAAAGATTGTACACACAACCTCGAATACTTTGATAAAATAAATTCAGGATGATCCTGGCATAATACCAACAAATAATTCAAAATGCAGTGTATAATTACATTCATCTGTAAAATCATTCGCTTAAATTGAATGATAATCACCATAATTACCTACGTAGTACCGAAACAAGTAATAATGTCAAGTTATCTACTCGTATACGTATAGGTAGGTTGTACTAGTAGTAGGTAGTAGGTTTAGGTACGAGTATGTGTTCATAGAACCAAAAATTGTTCGTCTGCGTACAGAAACATCGTGCACGAGAGAAAAAAATCCAACTCCATAGAATTTCAACGATATTAACCATCGACGAGTAGATCAGTTTAGCCATAAATCGCTGCAAGTGATAATTGCTCTAACGTAAGCCGTCATCGGGATCGGCCCATCGGGTCACCCGTCCAAGATCAAGGGAACAGCGAAAACGCGCAGAATCACCATCGTCGTAAAGATTACACACATACGAGAATAATTTTACAATACCGGAATAATTCTCATAACTCTACACACACACACACACAGCAACAGCATCCTTCGTTACAAAAATAACACCAAAAAAAATAATAAAAAACAAAAAAAAACGGTAAATTTTTCGACGACGAAGTATATAAAACCAACAATCCAAACCAAACCGTAGAGTTGATAACTTTTAATCCTCTTTAAAAGCAGTTTTCCTTCGTAAATGTAGCAGGGTTCAGTTTGGAATGAAACGACCTTGGAGATTTATAATTGCAGAGGTGCTTGGTGCTGGGCGCTTGGCTCAAAGAATACGAGAAGGTACGCGGATTGGATTCGTATTTACGATAATTCGCGACTCGCGAGAAACACAACGGAAAACGTGGTCTTCGTGAATGCGTTCACAGCTCTCACTCTATCACGGTAAATGGTCGCAAACATGTTTCGTCGCAATTATCGATTTTTATGCGAAGCGTTTACGGTTTTTATAACATGTTTATTGTGTGTGCTACACCTAGTCCATATCGTCGAACCAGTTAAAATTCCTGCACTGCCTTTGCGTAAGTTTCCATAATCCGTAACTACCTACCTATCACGTTGAAGATGCGGTTTTTCTAAAGTCTTTATCTTGGTCAATGGTACAATAGGTACCACCGGCGCGGTGGTTGCCCAGTCTTATTGTTTCTCGAGTTCCAGCATATTTTTCTTACTCTATTTTAATTCATTTGCATACAAAACTGCAGACAACTCATAACAGATTGTTTACAGTAGGCTATTGCTAGCGAGATGAAAACAAAAACAAAAACAACAACAACAACAAACCAATACAGTACGATTCTATTACGAGTACCTACCTACCTACCTCTCGAACGCATTGAAAAATTAGCCTACCATGCATGACTACTATTCGAAGCATTTTTCGAATACTTTTCTTTCGCCGGTATTTTATATTATACCTTGAGATTTAAAATTATGCATTTCGATTCGAAAATCGGTCATTTACAACCACTAATACTCGCCCTTGTAATACTTTCAACTTTGATGTAGGTACGTCTACGTACTAAGTATGCAAATTTCAATATTTACACCTACCTTTTACGCTACCGGTTGCATATTTGGACAAATTTTTATGACAGATGAAAGGTCATCAAATTGGCATTAGACGAACGAATTTGTTAATTTGATCGTCCATGTTCGGCGTATTCGTCAACTCTCAGAACAAGTTTCAAATTCTTGAACGATCTGCAAAAAAAGGCAAAAAATGGTTTGTATTAAATCTCGAAGGTTTTCAAATGAATCGAAATAAGGAAAGATAAATATTTATTAATGGAGAGACGAAGTAAAGGAGCTCCAGTTCTTTTAGAAATTCTTTTTAGTATTTCATATTCAATGGAAAAGCCACCTTGAGAAAAAAAGCGAAATTTAAAAAATTTTCGAACAAACGAACGTACGAACGAATTACCAGACTTCAAATATGCGATGATTCTAGGATTGAAATTCATGATCATTGCCAAAGATAAAAATGCCAAAATGGCATACTAAAATTTAATCTATAGTTCGATTTTCAAAAACGTTGGTATTCACAGAAAATTATGAAAATTGCAACAAAAAAAACACCTTCAAACCATTTCAGACTACAAAAGTATAACAATCACAAAAAAAAAATAAATATGTATTCTTTCAGTAAAATTTCATCGAGTAATTTTGGGATTTTCACCAGTTTTTTCAATATTATCACATTTTTTCACGCTCTTCAACTATGTGCTTTTATTAATACTTCTTCAAAGTTTGATCATTTTTAATGATTCTAATATGCAGTTTTTTTTTAGTGTTCTACATCGCGTTTTCAACCATTTTTTATGCATTTTTGACCACTTTCATTTTAAATTTTTTAGCAGTTTTTGGTCATTTTCGCTGATTTTAATTTTTTTTCAGCAATTTTCCAGGGTTTTACTATTTTTTTTTTTTGGTTGAAATTTTTAAGGGTTTTATTGCTGTTTGTGTGTTTTGACATCGTTTTAAAATGATTTTCAACACGTTTTCATATTTTTTGACAAATTTTCCTGAAATCTCATGTTTCTTTTACAGCAATTTTTAGTGATTTTAATGATTTTTTTGAGTGGTTTCGATTTTATTTTGACGAGTTTTCAACATTTTTTTCATTCATTTTTTGCAACGTTCGCACTTATTTATCATTTTTGATGGATTTACTAGCTTATATTTTCTAAATTCATATCATTTGAAAGCATTTGCAGCACTTTTTCTCGGGCAATTTTGCCAAATTCTACAAAAATTTTATAACTTTTTAATAATTTTATAAATAATGTTGATGATTTTTTTTTGATTTTTGTTGTTCTTACATTATTTCAACACGTTTTTCATGCGTTAGGTCAGCTTCATCAAAATTTTAGTAGTTTTTCGTAAATTTCAGTAAGTAATTCTCGTTGCTGTTTTTTTCAAGTATTTTTACATTTTTTACACCATTTCAACAGGGTTTCAACCATTTTTTTGTACATAGGTACCTAATACCTATTTAGCCAACTTGATCAAATTTCAGTAGTTTTGGACAATTTTGAGTAATTTAGTAGCTTTACTAGGTGTTCTTACATCATTTTAACCGATTTTCGACACTGTTTAACCCTCATTAGGCCAATGTTATCAATTTTTTCAACATTTTTTTGGTAATTTTCAGCGATTTTAGGGTTTTTCATTCGAGTCTTCACGTTATTTTAATGCGTTAACAAATTAATAACACTTTTTAGTGCGGTTTTGTGCAACTTTTATCAAAATTTCAGCAGTTTAAGATTTTAATACGTTTTTGACATTTTTGCACGAATTTTTGGCAACTTTTTCTCAATTTGCATGCTTTACAGATATTTTTAAAAATGATTTTAATGTTCTTTTGTTGCTTTCACATCATTTTTACAGGTTTTCAACTTTTCCTAGTTTTTCTTACAATTTTAGCGGATTTTAGAAATACCTACTTCGTCATTTTCAGTTATTTTAATGCTTTCTAATGTTTTCACATCACTTTAAATTAATGTTCTCAATATTTCTTCATTCGTCAATTTTTGGTAATTTTAGGTAATTTCCATGCTGTTTTTGAGAGTTTTCATTTTACATCGCTTCCAAAAGTTTTTAATGCTTTTCTGTGCATTTTGGGAAAATTGTTACAAAATTTTAAAAACTCCATAATATTGGTGTTTTTTGGCAAATACTAAAATTTGATCTTTTTTGGGCAATTTTCAATCATTTCAATGCTTTTTTTCGAATGTTTTTACGTAAATTTCAAAGTACATTCAACATTTCAAATTTAAGCACTTTTTACTTTTTAGAACGTTCGAGTGTTTTAAATGCTTTCATTGAACATTTTTCAGATCACTTTAATGGGTGTTGAACACTTTTTTGTGCATTTTGAGTAAAATTTTAGAAAAACTTCCCAAGTTTTGGCTCCTTCTTGGTTTTATTGAATTAGGATTCGCACTCGCTTTTAATAGCTTTCCCATCAATAAAAATACTCGTACAATAGGATAATACTTCGTCATATATATACGATTTTTGAAAAAAAAAACAGCATTACAAAATAATTGCACTCGGTGACTTTTCTGAACATTCGGGACCTACTTTAAACTCGATTTAATGTTATTTTTCAGTGATCTGTTTCTAGAATAGGGACTTGATCAATTAATAAAAAATTAAATACGATAGATCAATTAGAAGAGGCTCACTGTTCATGGGGCGCCACCACCCAGCTACTTAAATCCACCTCTGGAGCCAAACAGACAGTTATTACGAATACCTTCTACAAGTTATTAGGCTTATTTCAGAGCTACGCGCAATTCAAACAAGCAGGAAATTCAACAACTAGCAACTTCTGCTAATTACACCAAAAATTAACACAAGCAAGGCGTTGTTGAAGATCGATGTCCTTAAATAATGAATACGTACGAGTATCTATGCATTTAACAATAAGTACCAACCCGGAAATAATTTCCGATCCATGCACCGACCATCATAATATTTCATTAAGTACCTACTACCTACCTAGGTACTACTATACTTTACTGGAAAACGCAAAATACTAACACGCTAATTCTGCATCGTTGATAACAATAGTAAAAACCAGTTTAAACCAAAAAACATTTCTTTGTTTTAATAATACGCTAGGTGTAAAATTTTATCATTTGCCTGTAATTTTTCGTGGCATTGGTTGAAAATTTTCAACTAAAAATAACCAAATAGGTAATTCGTTTATTTTATTAGTACATACTCGAAAAAAAAAAAAAACTCTTCATACTTATTTCCGACATCAAAAATTAATTTTTTCAAACTGCAACGCAGACCAATGAGTCACGATGCTGATTTATTCGGCATCGCTTATTCGTGGATCAGAAAATTTTCCATCCTTGGAAAAACATTATGATAGGTAATTAGGTATACATTTCCAGGGCTGAAAATTCGTTCGTTCTTGATCGTTCGTAGACGCTGTTAATACCGAACTCGAACTTGTTTATTATACGTAGGTATTAATCGTGTTAATAATTTGGAAAAAATTTTCAAATTACAGCATCGTACGTAGGAAAGGCATGTCGAGCCAATGATCCAAACCTCAACGAATGCGTAGTTCGAACAGGAGCTCCGGTAATCAGAAGAATAACACAAGGTATCTAATCTATCTAGTACCTAACTACCTATATTATGTAGTTCTAGCGAACATATCTTCGTAGTCGTACTTTACTTACTTTTAAATTCCCATTGATCGTACAATCTGCTTCGTTTGATTGCTGCTGATAAGGTGATGCGAAATACAGAATACCTAAATTAGAACCATTAACGATATCAAAAATGAGAATTGAACAAGGAACTAGACAAGTAGGAATGACAATGGAATGTCAAGAGTGCAATTTGTACGGTTTATCCGAAGTAAATTTCACCACAGCTAGGTACGGTAGTTTAGCTGTTTAGCTTGAGAACGAATACCTTAACTCTTCAAAACGATGCGATTATTGACGCAATATCACATTACAGGGTTGATTTGAAAAAAAGACACGTCGAATGGGATTTTACACTCGATCGACTCATGTTTCTGGGCAAATACAAAGTATCTGGTCGTGTTCTCATACTACCGATCACAGGAGCCGGTGATGCTAATATTACATTAAGTAAGTACGAAAATATACATTACGATAATTTCAAAACTACCTACCTCGGCGATATTAATATTTCGTCTGTAACCCCGAACCCGCGGACGATGAGACAAAACGCGACGTCCACAATAAAAGAAATTTCTCATAGGCGAATAAACCTGACCTTGTTTCGTTTTGTTGATTTTCACGTTAGTTTTTTTCTCCAACTCTGCCACCGCGTTCAATTCAATATACCGTACCTATAATCACACCATAGTACGAGAGATATTTCATTTATTCCATATGCATACTGGTTATTAGTAGATAAACTAGGTTATCACTGGACAAACATGATCGTTTAATTTTCATTACTAATACCTATAGGTATAGTATATAGAATTAATTGGTATAACCAACCGAATGCCTATAAAGAACCGAGCCGCCGAATGTACGCAGAGAACTATCCAAAAACCCATTAAATAAATCTTAATTAGGTAATGTCGAATTAAAATGCGGTGCGAAGTAACCTCTAATTATAAAATTTCGTCATCTTCGAATTAGAAAAAAAAAAAAAATCACACACTGGAAGCACGCGCAAATAGACATCAAGATTAAGATTTGATCTCAGCCTTCGCATTGTTTACAATATTAATTTTCATACACGATATCCATTATTATTAAGATATCTGGTCTCGCACTTCCTTCACCACCGTAGTTAGAAGATGTACCTATTCTTCTTTTATTTCATCGAGAAAATTTCGAATTATCGTGCTTTTTCCATACACCATACACCGACATATCGTTCTTCATCATTCGTGTAGAACAGAACGAGTTGCATGAAAATTAAGGCCAGTTGAGAAGCAACCAGTATGAGTATTTACTCGAAGACTACATCGCGAGGCGAGATGACCGGTGACCGGTGATATTGTAATATTATATTATTACACCCGTTCTAGATTGATTTTGTTTTTCAACGTTCATCGTAATTCGTAGTAGAGGTAGACAGAGACACATTACACGTTTTCAGTCTTCAGACGCCACCCGGCACCTTGCCACTTGTTGAACAGCTGACTGGAGATGGAGATTGGATGACGTACGAATGCCCAATGCAATGCCCATTCCGTACAGAAGTGCCGGCGATTTATTTCTTCGTAAACCGAAATAATTAATCTGTAATCGATAATTAATTACCTTTTAAATACCTCGCTATCATCTTTGAGCATTTTTAGCGAATAATTGACGTTTTGAGTTTGATGTTTGACATTCGGTTCAACAAGTCGACCTAAATACTCGTAAAAATGTTTGTAGGTATTGTATATTGTAACCGAAATGTCCAGTATGAATTACGGCTACGGTATTAAATAATAAAACATGGAATTGTAAGCGATGAAAGAATTGTCAACTTGAACGAATAATACATGTAATTACTTACTCGCAATTAGTGGAAATTCGGAATTCGAATAGAAACTTGGAAAGTTCTGATTCTGATTAATACACATGTACCTAGCGGCGAAATCGTTCCGAGATGGAGATATTCTGTTCCTGGTTTCAACGGTCTTTCACTATTCACTATCTTCTTCTGCATAACCATAGCTCGTCTCGTAAATCCACAATTATACGGCTAAATATTACTAAAATACGCGAGAAATATAAACATTTACAGTACATAAGAAATGGTTAGAAATCACAAATCACGTCGAGGATTGAAATTGAAAACTGATTCATAACTCATAAGTGACTCACGCCGGCAGTCGGCTTCGCTATTGAACATTTCCCAAAGTATGACAAAAGGCTGCCGTGTTATGACGTCACTCCACACGATTTCAGTTTTTCTTTGTTTGAGTTGAGTTTGAGAATCACTGAAGTTTGTTTACTTTGTCTTTATCAGTGATCTGATCTCCAACCCGTATTGGCCCCATTATCCTTTGTCCAACTCCAGCCTCCAGCTCGATTTATTTTAGAATTTTGAAAATTCGAAGCAAAATGCATTCTAAAACTCTCATTTCAATTTCATCAAATAACAAACCTATTTCTGAGGCTATTTCACAAACCCGACAGGGTGTACAGGAAAGTATTTTTTTGGAATTTCCAATCTCAAAGTCAAAACACCAATGATTACGCGCGCTGATTTTTTTTACCAATGTTTCAAACAACCCATCGCCTCTAGCAAAATTTTACAGACTAGAAATACGAATATTAATGAACGAGTATCTCCACCTCGCACCTCTGGTCTAATAAATACTCCCAATTTATTAATTTTTTTTTTTCGGTACAGGGAATGCGATAGGTATTACGCAAAATATAAACAGTTACACCAATCAGGTTAATAACCATAGGTATTGGGGATTTTTGTTACAGCCAACGTTAGTTTTTCGTTTTTATACGACTACGATCTGGATTTAAAAGAGAATGGTAAACATTACGCTCGACTAACCAACAGCACTTTACCTTACAAAATAGGAGGAATGTACATCCATTTGGAAAATTTATTCAACGGCGATAAGCTGCTAGGTAATTAATTATTTATTACAAAAATATCGACTCGCGCGTATGACGCGACGTATTACTCATTAATAAATTCTTCGACGAATTCGTTTTGTTTATCTCACCCCAACAGGTGAAAATATGAACAGATTTTTGAACGAAAATTGGAGAGATATAATCAAAGAAGTTGGTCCAGCAGTAGCAGACGCTTTAACAGATGTTTTTAGAGCAACTATGGGTGCGATGGCAGATCTAGTCCCGTTTGAGTATCTATTCCCAACGGATTAGAACCAGAATACTCGTAGTTCCTGTGAACATCGTATTCTTCATCTTTTGAATACGTTCAATGACTCGACAACATTGAGGAATACTTTGAAACGAGAAATCTAAGCTAAATGTCCAGAGTGAACACCCGGCATTCCACAAAATGCTGAAGCGACGCGAAGGCGTATCTAAATTATTAGGCTTTACACGACCGTGTTCGTGTTGATCTAACGAATTGATCAAATTGACCACAGTGAGTCTTCATCTTTCGGCATGTCTGAATGAATTACGAAATTCAACGATTGCGTAAACGAAATTCTCAATTTGGCATTAAAATCATGATCAAATGTCTGCGAAGATCTACCTGCTAGCCAACTACAGCTTCGGTGAATTAAATTAGCCTACAGCGTAATTCAATTTTAAGATATGTAACTACGTTTTTCAATATTTGTATTTACCATTATTTTGTACCTAATAAATTAATGTTTTTTTTTTTCTATTTCTATGTCAGAAATGCCTTTACGAAACTTAGGTACCTACCTATTAAAATCATCTTTAAAAATTAATTTAGTGTCGCCCACGCCTAAGTTTCATGTTTTCATCAGTGGAGGGGGAAAAGGAGAGTCAAAACTATTGAAACAGGACCAAATCCAACGATTAAAATACAAAAACATAACAAATTTTTTGAATCTTTCTATCAAGTTTTTTATAGAAAGGATGAGTCAAAACAACTAAATCCAAAGATTATTTCATATTTTTCACCTTTTCATTACTTAAGTTTTTTAGTGAGAGGCGCGGAGCTTTTCTCATGAAAAAGGACGAAATTCATACACCAGAATATAAACTTATCTTCTTCATCGTTGCTAAGTTCCACTTTTTAAAATCAAGTTTCTATCAAGAACCAAATTTTTCCGATTTTCTTTTAGAGGTGGCGAGGTTAAAGTTCCAAATTTTCATCGGATAGGGAAGAGAGAGGTAAAAAGAATAAATATAGTGCTTTTTTAAAAAAAATAAGATCAAATTCACGAATTAGAAAATAAACAGGTAAAATCTCACTTGTATTGAGAAGAAAATAGGAACTACAATTTTTAAATTTTTCTCAATATATTTTTCAGGGGAAGAGGTGGAGGCCTGAAGGGGAGACCAGAGTTACAATTTTTCGTGTATTTCTAATGGAAAAAGGACCAAATTCACGAATAAGAATGCTAACAGGTGTAATTTTGATTTTTTTGGATTTTCTACATTTTTGAGTAGGTAGGGCCCAAGTTCCTTTTTTCATCATTGAGGGGGGGGGGGCGAGAGTCAATACTGCTGGTTACGGACCAAAATCAAGGATTAAAATAAAACAATTCTAATTTTTGGGTCTTTTCTACTTTCTGAAAAAAGGGGAGATACTTTCCGGCATGGATCAATTTCAAAAAGGAAACTCAATTTCAAGACTTGACCCCCCCCCCAATGGATAGTGGTAGTTGAATAAATGGCAAGAAATTGTTCACAAGAGGAACCTGGAATGAGACTGGTGGACAACATTCAACCAAATATGGTTTCAGATTTAGTCCCTCCTCCCTTCCGAGGATAATTTTTGCTGTCTACTGAACGACATCTCATATTCTACGCACACTCTCTCCACACTTCGGAGCCGATCAGACCTCCTCAGCATGGATTACAGGAGAACGCCACCACTCCCGGTCACCTCACGAACAATATCCAACAATATGATAAATTGCTCCGAAGTCGAAAACATACAGAAAATGAAAACGAACACGCGTCAAGGTATAAAAATTATATAATGTAAAATAATTATAATTATTTCGCTTAAAATTATCACACAAAATGAGACGATACATCATAAAATGAAAATGTCTTTTTCACTGAATTTCATCGTCGTCATCATTTAACCCAATAAGGAGAAAACAACGAGATCAGACTAGTGCGCGACATTTCCCTAAAATTAGCATCGTACGTATAC
This sequence comes from Planococcus citri, assembly GCF_950023065.1. Classification (NCBI taxonomy): domain Eukaryota; kingdom Metazoa; phylum Arthropoda; class Insecta; order Hemiptera; family Pseudococcidae; genus Planococcus; species Planococcus citri. Next base: position 83,004,669 of record NC_088679.1, on the reverse strand, counting down.
GTAACTAAAAAGAACACCTACGTACGTAATCTATTTATTACATAGAGAACTCTGGCATATCGTTTCATTTTTTGGGAAAGCTTGATTCCATTCGCACCTCGTTTTTTAAATGATTAGAATTAATATCACGTGAAAGTCAACGAGTTAACGACTCACAATTCGTTAATATAAAAGGAAACGTGTCAAAATAAATTTTAAAAAACCTCAACCCGCGGGGGTTAAAAAAAAGTCGTCTCTTCATTTTTGTTAATATCAGTCCGGATGACTGGGGTGTTAAAAAAGTCGCAAAAACTTAGATAATTCGAGAGAATAAGACTCGGGGTAACCTTTCACACGTATTCACCTTTAAAAAACAAATCGTAAAATGACGGGTCAAGATAGAAAATTTTCGCGAAAAAAATTCCGTCCTTAGAAAAATCAAAAAGTCAACTTAGAGAGTAAAACAAAAAACAAATTCTTCGCTTAAGATAAAAAAATACGCTTTACCTTTAATAACAAAACAGTAAAAATAAAAAATTCGAAACTTTGTACTGGTCGACGCGGTCAATTTACAGGAAATAAAGAAGTTGGTCCAAATTCGAATGTGCGCAACCAACGCTTTGGGACGTGAGGAACGCCAACTTATGAGCGTACTGGCACGGTGCTGGGACTCTTACGGTACCCTGAAATGAAAAAAGAAAAAAAAATTAATCAAAGTTACACACGCATTAGGTATATTATCGCAATAGTCCATTTATCTATACTCACACTCCAGTTGTAATACATATGCGTCATCTTATACGTAAGCCGCTGGAAGTGGTCAACTTTAAGGCCAGTCGTATCGTGTAACACGTTGTAATGCGTCGGCGAAACGGTTCCTTGACGTACGGATTGCGAAACGAGGAAAAAGTCGAATCTGAATACAAAAAGAAAAAAAGGCAATGAGCAAACCAAAAAAACAATAGGGTTAAGTTCGTAATTGAAAATATAGAACAAAAAAAATCAACCGAATCAAGACCTACCTGTGAGGGTTGGTAACCACGTCGTCGACAATGGTTCCTGGGGGCGGATTACGTCCATTATTGAAAAGTCTCGTGTTGATACGTTTCGTTACAATAATAACTGCGAAACGAAGTGCAGATTTCTCCTTTTCGTATAACGGATTTAGTTGTTTCTGCAACACGAAAATACACGAATGAAAAATAATGAGCATTCGTCGTTTGAACAGCGTGAATGTCTCGATCACAGTCCTCCCTTTCCTTTACAGGTTCAAAAACGAGGAACGCGATAAACCTTAGGATTACGCTTTTTCGCGATTTTCATCAAAATAGCCGAAAACGGAACCTTTTTGAAAAAAATGTTCAGGATGAAAAAATAGAACCGTAAGTACGTACTACGTACACCTTCAGTTCAGTCCATCGCCCACCTCGGACACCCCCTCCCCCCACCACGAGCTCCAGCAGAAATTGCCGAATATTTTCAATCATTCTGAAAATGTTGATCTGATCCGACCCTCTCGCCCATTTCAACGCTTCGACACGCCTCAAATTAATTCAGCGAATAGATTTCAAAAGAGAAAAAGGTCAAAATTCATAATGCAGAAAGAAACGAATGACCAAGTTGATGGATATTTGCAATAAAATTCCATCATCTGAAGATCGTATCAATTTCCTCCAACTCATTTTTTTTTAGAATTTTTAAAACGGCGTTTTGGAATTTGGATAAAATGGAAATCATCGTAGGGAGAAAAAGAGTACGAAGATTGTGAAAATTTGCTGAAATTTGAATTGGAAATTTAAAAGTAAAATTACGATGTAAACTTTCTGATTTGAGCGAAATAACATGTCCTAACATCCCTCCTCCCCTCCTCAAATAGCCTAAATTTCACATGCTCACTTTTTCAAGCTTGCATGGATGTAAGACACTACTGCGAGTCATTTATGGTAAATTTGTTAAATTTTTCCGGACTCATCTTCTTAGTAATATCAGCATTTTAGGTTTTATAATCAAAGTGCCATAATTTTCATTTAAAAATAGGGAACCCTTTTCACAGGTTCCAGGCGTCTCACGGGGCTAACATTATAAATAAGTAATTGGGAGGGGGAACGGGTCTACATAACGAGTAAATCGTAAAATCACTTTTAAACCTAGGAGAACTCGAATAATGATGATTTTTTTCATAGGTTCAAGTTCAAGTTCAGTATTCGATATAATTTCGAGCTAGGCGCACGAAAGTCATACGTAATGCTCTTTTCGAGGCATCACCCGTCAGTACGATTAATATTCAATTTTACCTCATCACTTCAACTAATAATATAGACGAAATTTTCACGATTCACTCACCTGGATTGCTTCAATCTCAACTTCGTACACGGTTTTTAAATCACCATCGCCGACACCATCACGATACAAAATTACGGGATTCGGGAGTTTACCATTCAATTTTCGGTAACGTTCGACAGCCTCTGCAATTACACGACAAAAAATCGTTAGAAAACCGCCGCGTAAAAATTAAAGTACACGAGTACAAGAAGACACAGCACGGCCACTTACTCGTCATGTTAATCGGGAAACTGGATGAAAGTTCGTCTCCGCTCGCGTGATACCCCAAAGTCGAGAAATAACGTCCGAACGTCGAGTCCATCGTGGCAACCATCGCTCCGTAACTTTTCGATTTATCTCTCGAGTCGTGGCAGACGTCGAAACCCACGATCATCGCTTCCTAAAATCCGACAAAATAACGCGGTTTAATAAACAAACAGAAAAAAATCACTCGAAAGAATAAAGCGTAGCTGAGTTGGAGAACGAATGTATTCTTACCTTGATGGGAATATCGACACCCCAAGGCGCTCCTCCGATCTTACAATTTATTTGAATGGTTATTTTCGTAGCGATCGACATCGCACTCTTCGCCTTGATGTTCTTCAATAGCACGACTTGAGACGGTACTACGAACACACGAAGAAAAATCGTTCGTTATCGACAACGTAGGTAAATTAGATATTTCGTAATTTCTCAAAGTAGAGCAAAAAAACACGATGGATATCGTTTGAACTTACCAGCTTTGTCGACGATAGTCTTCTTTTTGATAGCCGAATACCGATCCGATCTATTATTCGGTACAACGCAAACGATCAATTCGGGATGATGTTGGTTAACAGCCTGCTCGATACCTTGGACGTAGGCCGAAGCACCATCGTTTGGAATCGAAACACTTGAGAAAAAAAAAATCAAACAATTCGGCCATTACATACAATCGTATCACTTCGAGTTCACTCTTGAAAAAAGTGGATGGAAACCCTAGCAACTAGAATACTCACGGCGAAGGCTGCGGCACGTTGAAATTCATTCCACGTCCGCAATCGCCAATCATACGCGCTAGATCTTTCGCTTCTTGCGATAACTTGGCCGGGAATACAACTACCCATTTGTTCAACGGGGCGGAAACTAACAACGGCGACGTTCGTAAATTTTTCGTCCAATCGACATCGGGACCACTCTGGAATCGTTTTCCTTGACCGGCGATGATCGTCTCTTGCGGTAAAATACGTCCGTCAACTTCGACCAATTTATCGGATATGCCTAAGCCCCAATCTTTCAATTTTTTCGACACCTGCGACGCGAAAAACCAAATTAAATTAGTTCGCCGAAATCATCTTCGAGCCAGATGAGACCAACTCGGATCGATTTCACAATAGGTAGAGGGGTACGTACTTCGGGAATACTCGTGAGACGATTTTTGAAATTCTCAAGACGGCGAACTCTGTCGGAAGGACCAACGGCGGTATGTTCGGCGACGGCTCTCATCAACGTGTAATTCGATCTCATCGAATCGTTCAGTCCGGTCATTATGCACAATTCGGGCACCAGGTACACCATTTCTGGCATTCCAGCTCGTCTGTCGCGGGCGCTAGTTTTCGAAATCAACATAGGCTGTCTCGGATCGTTGATTCTAGCTTGATATTTCTACGAAAAAATCGAAAAACCAACCGATATTATTAGGCATTTTTACGAGTAGATAACATTCGCTGTCTCGGGGACAGAAAAAATATCGGAACCGTCGCTCGACGCTTACCTGTTGGAAATAATCCTTGTACGAAATATGCTTAATGCCGTCCCTGGTTTTCTGCGGGAACGTCGACTCGGGCGTTTCGCTGAACGATACATCATCTACTTTATACGTCTTGTCATTATAGGTGGTCATGACGGTACACCCGATAATAGTCGAACAAAAAGCGTCCCTGAAACCCTGTCGAACAAAAAACAACAATCAAATTACTCGTATACTATACATAAATGTAGTACGCAGAAGAACCGAGTTAACACGATCATAAAGTGAGACTCGATCTTACCCTTTCTCCACTGGATCTTGTCAATTCTCTGAACAAATCGTAAGCCGTATCTTTCCTCAACACTTTATAAACGATTTCAGCCTGCAGCAGCACATCGTACTCGTACTGGGCCATCGAGGTGATATAACCGGGCCAAAGTTCCAAATTATGTTCCCTTACAGACACCTACGAAAACGAAAACACATCATTTGAGAATTAGGTACGGTACGAGTAAATTAATAACGTTAAATAGTTTCCATATACTCGAGAAAAATACTTACGGCCGCCTCCTTATCGAAATAATTTCTCTTAATCAGCTGCAAATTCATTCTGGATAGACATTCGCGAACGATGATATTGAAAACCTGAAGACGTTGATAATCGCCCGGTTCCACTGTTCCTACCGGTTTGATGGTGATTCTGATATTCTCGTTATCGCTTTGACGTTGCGAGAACAACTCCAACGATTGCTGCGAATCGGAAAACAATAAAAAAAAAAACAACAACATTAAAACCATCGATATTGGGGGGAGGGAACTGACAAGAATAATTCGACCACCGCCAACTTACATTATTCGGGCACAGAATATGGGACGAAAAAATCGTCGATCCGTCGAACAAGTACTGCCCTAATTTTTCACGATGTTCTCGGAGGAATATTTTTCTCATTCTTGTTCGATCTTCAGGCGGGTTGAAATCCACATGATACTTATTAAGGGTCCAATTAGGATTCATTGTAAGTCTGAACAGATTCGCTTGGATTTTCGTTCCTTGACCAGACGCTCCTGCGAGAAAAACAATACACACGTAGTCGTTGTTAAAATTGATCAGATTGCTCGTTAATTTGACTTTTTAAAGGGTTTTTTGTAAATCTCACGTACCTTTTTTCGTTTCCCTAACGCTTTCGGGTCTGCTATGTAGAGTTTGTCCGTCAATGTATCTTCCACCTCGGATGTTGTATCGACCCACGGCTTTATCTCCACCGTTTCCGTTTCCATTTCCATTACCTCCGTTCGAGCTACCATTACCACCAGCTGCTGAAATACACATACGTAACATGCGATGAAATGAAATCACTGGATACTCGACCTCTGGCACATCGTATTATAGATTTTCTTACGAGCGAGTACTTACATCTTTGTCCAGAGATCTGCAATCCTTGCATTTGTGTCGTTGGGGGTGCGGCTGCGGCGGTACTCGTACCGGGCTTGCCACGAGCTCCACGGCCATGAGCCTGGGGCGCCGTTGATGTTGAACCAGATGAAGCTGTGGTACTGGGCGCCGTTGAAGGCGCAGCAGTAGGCCGAGACGACGGTTGAGACGATGAAGATGCTACCGATGGAGGAGGCTGTTGTTGCTTTTGTTTAGACCGACCGCGGCCTCTGGATCTTCCGGCTCCTTGATCACCCTCCATTTCTGTAACAAAAATACGTACAATTTGTTAGTGAGATGAAAATGGAAAAACATACGAAACAAGGTAGATCGATAAAATTTGTTATGGAAAGAAAAATCATTAAATTCATCAGTCATCAGCTCATCACGTTCGCCGAATTGCAAAAATAAACATTCGGGCTATTCGTCCATTTACATAGTATGGAAAAGCAGTACAAAAGCGAGATTTAGAGCAATGAATTTAATTCAGGAGCTCCGCTTTGAGGATGGTAGCAATTTCTTTCACATTGAAATATTTCTATTTACAAAAAAGAGAATCAGGAAAATGGCAAAAACCAAAATTCATTTTTTTTACAAGGGAGGTATCTCGACCGACAGAAAAAATTTTGAACCGGACGAAGATAAATCGAAAGAGATCACTTATCAGCCAAAATTTCAGATGCAAAACTACAAAAAAGCAATTTTCAACTTTCGGCGAGTCTTTGAAAATTTACTATCGGTCCAAAAATCATAAAAAGACCAAATTTTACTCGACTGATCCAGAAAGTTGAAATTTTCGTACGTACAAGCCTGATTTTCAACCTCCCAAAATCGATTAGAAACATGTTCAAACCACTTCGAGCAGTTCTGGAGGCAGATCTAGTTTCAAGTTAAACTCTGTATCTCTGGCAACAAAACGGACCACGATAACGATAATGTGTTTTACCCATTTTTAAAATAAATATGTACTTCCGGGGAGGGAGGAGGGGTTGGTACACTTTTTGGAAAGTGGTCTAATCGCACATTCTGCAGCAATGATCCTAGGTGCCACCAGTCCGTAATTAGGCAAACTTTTATAAAAGAAAAAATTAACCATAAAACGCCCGAGTGTCGAATTTTCGTTCCACGAAGGCTACGTGGGAATTCATACTGCGACGTTCGGACGTTTCATATCATGTACTAATTATTGTTAAGACTAATTTTATTTTTTCTTTAAATAGAATTTTGCCTGATTATGACCGGCGGTGGCATTTTTAGGATCACTACTACAGAATGTATGGGTGGACTATTTCTCAAACTCCGGATATCACTTCCCCATGTTATCTATGTAGTAAGATAAAAAACGTACACTGTGAAAACTACATACGAAATTTACTTCAGCCATCTGCTTGAAACGCAGCACACACACACACACACATTTGACATTTCAACATGATGCGCAGGGATAGAGGAGCAAAAACGAACCAACATAATACATAAGTACATAGATATGAAGCTATACGAATACGTTGATCACCCCACTCATCCCACCCAAGACCACAAGACCAGGGCTAGGGCATAATACAAAGATAACACCACCGTTACAACCATTTGTACACAGAAATATACATACACGAAGTATATCAAAAGCTGCATCACACACTTCGTACCTCAAGTCCTATCAACCTTTCATGTTATACAAAATAGACCAAAACAAACAAACCAACGAACATTGCAGAACAGCCTTAGTTTTAGTTGAATTTATTCCAATTACGATACTACATACGTAAAATATGTATCAAATTTTCGAACATAGTACGTACGTAATAATACACGATACTCGTACAATATACACGCATCATCAATATACCTGTTAGAGAAGAATATCAATCCGGAAAATTCAGCTGTTTCCGGCGGACAACACTGCACGTGTACACATTAGAAACGAAAATAGACTAGTAAAACGAAAAACAAACGACTTCACCGAAAGAATTAAACGCATAGAAAATAGAAATATCGCTCAAATGATTGAACCGAACTCAATAATGATACACGACGGCAAAGACGCCGTAAGTATGCAGAAAATTCTCAACTTTTACTTTCAATTGCAAATGTACATAGCTACATACCTTATTCGAAATTTATAATTCTCAAGCAAGAGACAACTCGCGAACACTAATCGTACGATGTACGATGTACCGGCACCACATAAATGTACTATTTTTGACATACGCAATTGACAATACACACTACACAGATACAGTATCGCAGCAAGAGACCTGGGGTTATCATTTCAATGTTTCATCGCCGCAGTGTTACCAATCCCAAACTAAATTTACTTTTCAGTACTATCAACAAGCCCAACAGGTAAACGCAATGCAGGTAATTTAATACTGTTTTCATTTCTCGCATTTAGGCTACGCTACATATTATAGCTGCCAACTAACGAACAAACTAAAATTGAAAGGATTGGTGGAAGAAAGGGTCTCGAAAAAAATGGCGACTTCGGAAAAACGCGTTTCAAGTTTATAATAATGTACCTAGACCTACTACCTACTTCACACATTACGAACCTCGGGTTTTTCCTTCTAGCATGTTAGAGTCCTAATTTTCGAGGACTCGTCCGTTCTCTGGCGGGGTTCAATTACATGAAAACTACGCCAAAAACGAAAATTTTGAAAAATGGGGGGGGGAGGTTGACCTTCTTCGACCCTACCTACCAGATCGCTCCTATGAGGTTTAGCGAGTGTCTCCCGCGCTTGCGAATTTTGTTTTGGAGTCCTCGAGCATCCAGCAAAATTTTGTGCTCTTACCATGAAAATGCAGTTCACTTTCTATTTGCCACCGGACTATTTGTTTTCGCCTACGTTTGGGGCTCAAAAAATGGAAAATTGTCATTTTCGTGTCTTTTTACGTTTTTTTGGTTGAAGTTGAATTTTCCCAAAAATTTTGACCTTGAAAGTACGAACACGGCAAAAAATGACGAAAAAGTACGTTTTCTGCAAGATATGATTTTTTTGAGCAACATGTACCGATTTTCGAGCTCCACAAAAAATATACGTATGTTATACCTTGGAGTAAGTATAACTAAATTTCTGAACAAATTTCGCAGAGGCTCTTCTCCTTGTTTTTCTGCGAATTTTCAACATTTTCAACCCCAACCCCGGAAATTTCTTGAAAATAACTGTTTCTATGAAAGTTTCAAAATTTCTGAACCACCCCCTCCGTAGAACGAGAATTTTGAACACACTTCTCGGGTTGAGTTGGGGGGGGGGAGGGTGTCGACTCAACAGATGTTATGGGATGGTTTTACATTTTGGGTGAGTTTCGTCGAAATTGGGGTAAGTGCGGATTTCACTACTACACACGAAATAGAATGGCAGGGGGAGGGGAGGAAATTTTTTCCAGATGTTATCAGCGGCAAATTTCATCACACCGATTCAAGAAATTGCCCCGAGGAATGATTTATGAAGATGGGAAGTGCAGGGGGTGGGAGCGGAGTAAGGATGGTTCTCATTTGGAACTAAAATTACACGTACAATTTGGAGCATCGAGATACTGAGGCGTCTAAACTGGGTAAGAAAAGAGTGGCAAGAGGAGGGAGGGGGCGAGGTTCACACTCCACAGCACCAAAAATTTCTCAAAAATTGGACTGGTACCTTGGTAATCCCGGGACATTTCAACACCTTCATACCAAACCAACTTCTTCGACTGGACCAAAAAAACGCATGCTCTTCATTCAAGTCTGTTCCTCCCATACATGACTCACCGTCCATCCCCACTCCAACTTCTCCCGTCCAACAGTCCAACGCCATACTTAGCCTGAATACCAAATTTCAGTGAATTATTGTGAATTCCTTTTGCTGAGATGACCTCACGAAGTTACGAGTACGATCAAAGAAATGAAACGATGGATAAAACCATCGGACTCGCGTAAAAATCGATGAAAATGAGCTTATGGGGCCCCATAATGGATGTTGCTATAGTTGCTATTGCTACCCTTCCCCAAACGAGCAAATCATGATGGACCGTATAGGCCTTGTTTCTCCTTTGTGCCTTCTAAAGAAAATCAGTCCGAAAATATACGAAAAGCAAACCTCTGAAAATAATCTGGACCTCGCGAGGGACTCATTCGAGGGGATTTCAGCAGGCTAAAAGTTTAAAATTAGCCTAATTCGACAATTTTTTCCGAGATTGTAAAGATAATTGAGATCCAGGGTAAGTTAAAAAGAAGGGTGGGGCTAGGGATTGATAATGTCCCAAAAACGAAAAAATCACTACTTGGTGCATTTTCAAACATTTTGTTGCCACGTTGACTTCTACAACTTTAAAAAGGATTAAATATTCTTTAACTTATTCGACGCTCTAAAAAAGTTGAAAAGTTGAAAAAATTGAAAGCAGTTTCAAATTGCTTTTCTTCAGCCCATTCCAAGTGTCGCATGTCTCAAAGAGGAGGTACGGTAGTCGTATGATGTATTTGTACTTCTTAGTACTTAAATTCGCAAATCAAATACCACAACACTCGGAAGTACGAACTTCTTTTCGGAACAGGTTTGGCGTAAATGCGTTTTATCGTGAGAAAAATCAAATTCAAACGTGTTCTGAAAGAAAAAGGGAAATTTTTGGGTCGCGGAAAAAAATTCACAAACCTAATAACAACAATAAGAATGAAGCCAGACAAAGAAAGAAACGCCATCGAATCGTGATCAACCTCGATTTCCAGAATTCTATTTCCAGCCGACTTCATCGGGTAATTTTGGATTTTTGATTCCGAAAGCGAATCCAGGTAGCCTTGAAATATGTAATGCCATACAATGTTCGGAGACTGCACCGGCAGTTCGGATGTATGTAGATTGTAGACATAATAAAACTACAGTAGGGTGTGACTTGTTTGAAAGCTAACAGTAAGACTACAAAGTATCGCCAAAAAAAAGACGAACGATGTTGCTTGCGACAGCGACAGGTTTGGAAGATGCAGGAGGATTTCCAACACACACTCGCCTACGTTTGTAAACAACACTATCAACCACGAACCAACCCGCCAGGGGCAGGTGATATTACACTGGAGTCGAGTTGACAATTCTAACGAATATAGAGAACTATTTTACCTGTTGCCAAATACACCATACATTTAAAAAAAAAATCCAGAAATGATAAAACGCTCGATTTAGTAATCAGCAAAAAAAATTGATATCAAAAATTGACGTACAAGCAGAACACAGTACCTAGGCTAAGAATAGGCTTCCAAAACCAAGTGATTTTGCACTCGACTTTTCGAATATTATTACATTAAATCTGAGGAATCGACGACGCAAAATTTACTTCACAACACGAGGTGCCTGTAAAATCATTCACCCTACGCGAAATATCATTTTCAAAGAGAACTACCCGGAAACGAACGAAAATAATAATAGGTTGATTGACAAACAGTGAAACGGTAATGATTTAATTTACTAAAAGAAGGAACAAGAAGGATCAAATCCCCAAATTTTTGTTATTTTCAAAAAATTTAAAAAACAACAATCAACATGGTCCAGGAAAATTAGACCAAAACAAGGGGTCATAGGGAAAAGTGAGGTAGCAAGCTGAATTTTGGTATACTGGTTCATTTATATGTGCTGAACACGAATCCGATGAGTCCCCGCGCGTCGCTGGTAGCGTTCTCCCCTATTGTGGATCTAAGCCCCCCAAAATCAGTTTTTTTGCAATTTTCTCCGCCGCATTGCATTTTAGCGAAAAATATGTTGATATATCACTAGATCGGAAATTTGACGTAGATTATTTTACCTAATCAGTAATCACATATTTTTCGCTAAAATGCAATGCGGCGGAGAAAAGTGCAAAAAAACTGATTTTGGGGGGCTTAGATCCACAATAGGGGAGAACGCTACCAGCGACGCGCGGGGACTCATCGGATTCGTGTTCAGCACATATAAATGAACCAGTATACCAAAATTCAGCTTGCTACCTCACTTTTCCCTATGGAATGTTACTTTTCCTGGACTAAACAGGACTTTTATGCGAATAGTTAAGATTTTTTCTTAGCCATTTTGGCAAAAAAAGAAAACTTTTTTATAAAAAAAATATTCCCGTTTTCTCAAGTAGGAGAAGAAAGACACGGTCAAAATTATTTAACACAATTTTTCTCATTTTCAAAGAGAACTAGAATGACAGTACTTCAAAAATAAAAATCTCAATTCAAAACAATAGAAAAAAGCAGTACTTTTGGCAGGGGTTTTATTCGAGTGTTTCAATAAAATCGAGAGTAGGGGCCAGGGATGCGATGATACCCGATATATTATGATACTTATCGATACGTATCGATCCAAACTTGATACCGAGCTTTGGAATTTTTTTTGTTTTTGGCTTTTATTTTATCTGTGACCGTTTTGGCATTGCAGCCAACTTCTAAAGCTAAAATAAACAAACAAAAGTATCACGATATTTTCAGAAGTATCGATACGGTATCATCGCATCCCTGGGGCAGGCTTAGAATTTTTAAATAGTCGATATTTTTCAACTTTCAAAACGAATTCAAACTATACATAAACTTAAAGCTTCAATTTCATTAAAAGGAGGGACGGGTTTAAATTTTTTTCATTTTCAAACAAAACTAGCAAACGCTTTCAACACAAACAATGGAAAAAGCAGGACTACCGAGGGGAAATTTTTTCAAACTATTATTTTCTTCAAAATCTAGTTTGGCTGAAAAAATGCACTGTAGGCAAACTACACTGAGAGGAAAAAACTCAAAAATTAGCATCTAATTGATCGCTAATTATTCAACCAAAAAAAAACAAAAAACAAACTCTTTACTTTAAGCATCAAAAACGTAAAATTTTCAATTGATGTAAGTAAGTACAGATGAAAATCTGATCTTTTTAAAAAAAATGACAAAAAACCCGTTCTTCAGACAGAAACCTTGCCTGATTTCATGCATGGTGACTTTCGTTCACTTTCTCCTTTGGGGAGGGGGGGGGGGTACAGGGAGCGAGGAAGAGGAGGGTAAAAAAATGAGCGGAATGAGCCGAAAGATCAACGATGAATTGATGAATCACCCATGCCAAAAAAAACTTGGCACTTTATCGAGACTAGATTCGATAAATGAAAGTGCTGACCAGTGACCACCGGCACCACGTGATCAAATGGCGACTCGACGTAAGTCTCTGAACTTTAAGCACGACTAACAATTACGAACTACATTTTGCAATATGATTGCCAAGAATTTGGCGCGAACTACTTTACCGGCATCAGTGTAGCACCGAGGAAAATAAATGTAGGCTGAAATAGTTCATCTACAATCTACACGGAGTGTAAAATAAAATGTTGGAAAAAGATAAACTCGATTCAAATTTAAACAGCAATGTACGAAGCAGCACCAAATTCAAATTTCAAGTACGGAAACGTCGCACGATAATTTTTTGAATACTTCTCAGCTAAAAAGGGACGGTACCGAAAGCGGTCATAATTTCAAAATAATTCTATCATGTTTGTTACACCAAAAAGAAAAAATACCGAAATAAACGAAGGTAAGGTGAAGGTAGAGAATTCATGCGCAAACTCGAAGCCGGTCGGCTACGTCTGTTATCTGTATTCTATTTTATTCTATTCTATTCATAACTCGATGTAAAATATGTGGAACCCTAACTGTAGATGTACAATTTATAGAACTAGCTATCGCTGAAGCCAAAAATCACGACCGAACGCGCACAACTTGACAACTATTGACCATAATCTTGCACAAAAATACAGATAATGCGCAATATGAATTTCGATGATGAAATTATCAAACTACTTACGATATCGAGACTTCTAACGAATATGTAATATAATAATTCAACAGACGACATGTCTTCGTACAACCAAAATGTAAAATCTTACCTCGCTTTCTGACTGAAAATTAAAACCCGATAACGTGCTTTCCAAACTGATCGCCACCAAACTAAGTATGAAATGAGTCGAATTCGAATAAAACGCGAGACGTTAGAACGATCGAATTAAAACATTTAAAACCATCAATTAGTCAATAAAATCGACAATACATCACACGCGATCACTTTACCATACACACACGTATAGAAATAAAAACGTCAAAAATGCATATAAAACCTAAAATTAAACCCGACACGACACAGAAGGGTACCCGTCCATTAACAATTAACGTACCAAAAGGGAATGAAAACCAAACTGACAATGGAGTGTAGAAAGTTCGAATCTGATTCTACCCGAAACCGTTCCGTGATCCTGCCGCTGATTTTAAAATTGCATCAGCCAATAGACGATCTTCTCCTCACTCCCACCACCACTCGCAAGAATGTCCAAAACGAAAAGCCAGGATCGTCAAAAACCTGGTGAGTTACGGAGTTACGGTTTTTACCGAGCAACACTAGCGCTAAACGAACGGAACTACGGTCAGGCAGGAAAACAGTGTTACCAACTACTAACGGAATAAGTGTTGTTCAGTTTCACTTGGCAAAATTATTTTTGAAAATTTTATTTTTCAATTAGGTAATTTGTTTCTAGTTTCGAAAATTTTTTTCAGGTATTTCTAACGCGACGAAAATTGGGGAAAATATCGCATAAACATTTAAAATTATAGTTTCGTGGTCGACTATCTGAATAAGTGAATAGATCGGAACCGCATAATAATGAGTACGACTGCTACAGCTTTGGAACTTGAAAACGATTCAAAAGACACACGTACATATACTGAATAACGGTTCATAAGAAATGTATTCGAGGATCTATGTCCAGGGACTACATACTTATATTAAATTAATTGATCAAAGGTAGTGAAGTATCACTCTGGTGGTAAGAAAAACTTGACACCGGATACATATAAATGATATACTCAAGTAATTCACTAAACAGTGAGATTCCTATGGTTCGTATTTGAAAAAAAAGAAAATCATCGTAAAAATGTTATACAAACTTCGTTTTAAAATAATTTCGAAGAATCTAATAAGTAATAAATAACAGTTTTTTTTTTCGAATTAAATTTAATTAGGTACTTTATAACTTATGTACCTATCAAGACTGATTTTGCTTTAATTTTCTAACAAATGGCAAATAGGTACGTGTTGTTTTTTTTTACTTTTTTAAAAAAAGAACAATGATGTATGTATGTAGGTAATAGGTATAAGTTTAAAAGTTTTTAATCCTGGATTGGGCAGTTTAGCATAAGCAGAAAAATTACGCACCTGAATAAAAATTATAATTTGCCAACTTGAAACTCAACCTGAAAATTCTCAGAATTATTCGTAGGCACATGTATGTGCAGGAGCTCGGCGCCCATGAAAACAAAGGTCATTGTTTTTCGGTTATCAACACCAGACAGGACTGGTGGATTCCTAGAATTCGATTCTTCGAGTCATTTATCATCAACAACAACAAATCGTGTCTTATAGTTAACTTCCAACCAGTCGTATTTTATCCTTTGTTGTCTTTGGTTTTTTTTTGTCATTGTACCGCTTTTACTGGACTGTACGTTCAAATGCCTTTCTTTCGTCCTGTATCTCGCGTAGTACAGCTGTCCTTTCTTTCAACATACTATACAATCACCTTTTCTGAAGATCAACAAAATTCTATGTACGAATTGGAAACAACGACTGTAACCTACGTTGATAATTTTCTCATTTTCTTGAATTTGAAAACCTCTATAGAATAATGCAAAATGGAGTCAGTTTCTTAGACATGGGGTACTTATTTTTAAAATTTCTTCTATCACACGAACGAAAAGCTCAGTTGAATAGGAAGCCTAATGAGAAAAATTACGCAAAAAGAGTCATCGCAATTGGAATTATAAAATTGTAAATAATTCAACATTAAAGCGTACAAAACGCAATTGCGCTGAATAAGCAATAAACAGTACTGGAGTCTAATTTCATTCCACAAACATAAGCCACTAGGTACGTCTATATTACGTTTCCATATACCTAATCTCTCTACGATAAAATTTTCACACATGAAGCAATTTTATACAAATCTAAAGAATTCAAACGAGTACGCACGTATTAAAAGACACCAGATCACCAGATGGCAGATGTAAGTAAGACTTTAAGTAAATCGTAAACGAACACACTGTGTAAGAATCCGGTCCCATCCTCTCGATATAATTCGTATCTAACTAAGTAATGTCCGTGAAGGTCTTACGTTAAAGTTGGTCGAATATTGAAAAAAAAAAAAGTGAAATTAACTTCCCGCGAAAATTGACAACAAAAACTCGCCCAAGCAAACGAGCAAAGTATGCCAGTAAAAACAAACGTTTTCATCCTCTAATTAACGCATTAAAAATTATAATTCGCTGGTATCGAGATAGGTCTGCGACAATTCAACCACTACAATAATCACTATTTAGCTGCGCACTCACATATGCGAATTAAAATGCATATCACGAGTGACTTTACGAGTGACGAGGGCAAATTGTGCATCGTAACGAAATCGGTTTTCAAAGTTTTTATTTCGATGGGTCTGGATAGTGTAACCTAACAAGCGATGACTGATGAGTAACTTAAGTACAGTTCCGAATTTTTATATGACAAGTTACAGAACCTTGATATGGTGTTTTTCAAACGTTAACTAAAATAGAAGATATTGAGGCTAAACGTATATGTATTGCTCGTGAATATTGCAGCTGGAAAGGAGAATTTGCGAACTACGTATCTCAACAATCATTTGGAAGATACATGATCGCATAATCTGTACATTTTTTGCTGAGCTATGCCCACTGGGCTTACCATTTATTAACAGACGATTGCCTTGGTTCATCTACTCGTATTACCTATCGTGAAATTCATTTTGAATTTTCAAAGAAGTAAATTCGATACGCAAGCTGCAAGCACAATCCACCCGTATTACGTTGATTTTCATTTAAATTTCTGACGGAGAAACTTTCAAAGAATTTGTCAGAATCACAAACTTCACACAGGAAATACATAATAAATACTGTATCTGGCTGGCAGTGATCCGCCAACGTGTGGTATTCGTTTCCTGCGAGAAGTAAGTGGATATCTAATCGTTAATGCATAATTATAATTGAACCACAAAATGAGTAATGATAAAAACTGATTACAGAGTATCTAGAAAACCTACTATCCCAACCTTTTTCATGATACCTACAGCTATTTTTAAAACTTTCATAAATATTTTCATTACTTGTATTCAACTTGAAAATTTAATTCAAGTTGTGCTCACTGCCCAATAGGTACCAGGTACCTACCTAACCTACCTACTAAGCATTCGCCCGAGGACATTTTTAACTGAAATTTGAATCAATGGGTATGATAAAAACATGATTTACACAATTATTTAAAAAAAAAAACTAAAAATAACTTTTTTTAGAAGGGGAAGCGAGGAGGCGGATGTTGGAGATATTTTGAGCAAAAGTTAAGCTTCTTTTTTCGGGTAGGTATTTTGAGCGTAAGTTCGGTTTCAATTAGTATTGTGGATAAAGAATCAATTCGTTTCTTCATCAAAAATAATAATTCAAACTGAACTTACTCTGAAAATACCTGAAAAAGAAGCTTAATTTTTGTTTAAAATACATATCTCAAACATACGCCCCCCACACCGCAAAGTAATTTCATTCAACTAGTCAAAACTTTAAAACATTGTAAACAGATTAGTTTTTTTCAAAAATTGATTTTTTGGTGTTAAAAACTCTAAAATTTATTCAATGTTTTAATCACCAAAAAAAACCTATACAACTTTGTTTCCAATCTTTTAACTGAGAATTTCCAAACCATTTAAAAAATTTTCCATGACCTTCAAATATCAAATACACACAAAATAACGGAAAAGAGAGGGACAGATCATAAAAAGCAAAAATACAGAACATTACAAATTGCAATGTTCGTCATGTTCTGGTTTTTAAATTCAAAAAGTTGAACTATTTTGAAGACAGCAAAGTGAGGCTTCTTGCCATTTCCAGCAAAAAAATAAAATTTAAATAAAAATAACTATCTTGACGAAATGAAACGAGACTTTGACAATTTTTCCATAAGGAAGGGCATAGCGGCAATTTCCGATAAAAAAGCTAAATTTCTAAACAATTTTTGAAAAAAATGAGACTTCGGAATTTTTTTTTTGAAAAAAAAACGAAAAATAAACGACAATTTTTAGCAATTTTGTTATACTTAAAGCGAGCATTTTTTTGAATTTTTGGAAAAAAACAAGACTTTTTGGGAATTATTGACAAACAATAGTGATATTTTTTTGACAATTTGTGGCAAAATAACGAAGCTTAGAAAAATAAGCTAGTTTTTGAAATTATTTGATGTAGAAACATTACATTTTTTATAATTTTTTTTTCTTCGAAAAGTGAGACTTTTGAACTTTTTAGGTAAAAGAAGGCCACTTTTTTAATATTGAAAATTTTAGGGAAAAAAGTAAGACTTTTCGTTTTTTTTGAACTTTTTGAAAAAAAAACGAGAATTTTTGACAATTTTTGGCAAACAAAACTTACAAATTTAGCATACAGCACTAGTGCATTGTTTTATTTCAAGAATTTGTTGGACAAAAATTTCATCCTAAGTGCTCAAATTCAAATTAGGCACATTTGAAATTGAAATATCAGGATCTGTACAGGACGTATTACCGAACATTTTGGCAAATTACTGACTTCTTCGAAACTCGTTCTCCCCACCTCAAAAAACACAAGAAGCGAACCTCAAAGCAAAATTTTATCTTCATAACAGGATATATGTAAGTCAAATTTTAGGTTTTTAAAAAAAAAAAATAGAAATAAATCTGAAATTTGCAAAATTTGGACCAAAAGTTAATAAATTCTCCAACATTCCTTCGGCTTATCCAGAGCAGCCAAATTCCTAAACTTATCCGGACACTGGACACTCCGATTTGGCGATCCACTAAACAGAAATTCACCAAATGCTATAGTCAACTCAATCATATAGACTATAAAATACAGTTTTTTTTAGAAAACGAACCCTAAATGCAGGAAAAGTAGGCTATTAGAAAAAGTTTCCCGCTTGTTCTTATACCCTCGAAATTGAAAAGCTGACCCTTTGAATAAAAAATGTAACAAACCAGTCGATTCTCGATAAATAATTCATCATTTATGATTTATGCAACGCCTCCTCATTCGTGGTTAATTTGTTAAGAATTTAATAAACGTTCAACGTTGCCCTTCCCCATCTCACCTGATGAGTTTGCCGCATGGTTACATTAACCAGCAATATCTACGTAAAAGTATTCGAGAGTGAAAAAATGAACTGCAGTTGTTAAGCATCGTAAAGATGAATGAAAAATTTAGAATGGAGAATGATTACGAAAAAATCAGGCCATCGTTAGGCTATATTTGAAGGCTATTTCCTATGAAATACCTACTTATGTATGTGCTGAAAACATCGCGGACTCGTTCACATGTGCCTTCGTTTTCAATAAAGAAATCCATTCAGATCCATTCATCTTATCTTTAAACGTGCAAAAATACAAAAATGCTGAACAAGCTATCGTAGCTGTAGCTGCCTACGTAAGTATTAGTATAGGAACTAGGTAGTGGTACATACGAGAGAAAATGATGCCCACTCATCGTAATTCAAAACGCGAAAAATACAAATACCTACCTACCACAGTTGAAAATTTTCTCAGCACCTAAATGACTCTTTGAATTTCCACTATACGATATGTGTACTCGAGTCTCATCTTCCTATACCCAATGAACTAAGTATAGGTAGTAAGTAGGTGGCAGGTGCTACCATAACGACAAGATTTTTGCTCACTCAATACATCTAATACTTTCCTCGTTACAAATTACAATGTCATACGCGTATGCGTATGACACGAGACACGAGCTATCGAGCTACAAGGAAAGTAAAGTAAAAAAGGTTACGAAAAAATCGGTGGTCGGCTGGTCACTGCTCGATATTCGCGGTGAGCAATTATACTCGTAAGTACGAGTACCGAGTACCGAGTACCTATCTGTTACTCTACTTGCGCTTCATATCCGTTACCGTCCTTCCACTGCAGCCTGACTGCTGACTAACTAAATACTTAACCTAATAATTAGACGACTTACGCGGGTACGTCCCACGAGAGGCTAAAAAATTCTATACCGTATGGCAGGTATGGCACACAGGTAGGTAAAGGTAAGGTACCATACCTCTGTAGACCTACGACAGCCGTGTAATTAAATTTATAGTCATTTTACATTCAATGATTCCACAAACAACTAGTTCCCTTATAGTAGGTACCACCATTACCTACTCTCATTTTTCTTAAGCCAACTTTTCCTTTATTTTCTTCAACTCGAGGTTTGCAATGTCAACTTCATTGAGTTGGACGACGCCGATGTCAATCCAAGTACTCCAGTCTAGTGTGCTGTGCTCGTGTTTTTCGTGCAAAGTGCAAATGTTCGAAATTCAATTCGTGTGCAGGTGTATCGAGTCGTTTTAGTAGTAAATACTCGTACCTACTCGTACTTACTTGATATTTTGTGCTACGAGTATGCGTTATTTTTGACCAACAACAGATACCTACTTATCCGAGAAATAACCAAATAATTTGGTAAGATTACTACTACCTATAGTACCTACTACCTACCACCTACCTACGTTAATTTAATTCACTTTCAGATCTCCTCTCATTAGATTTGTACCTACTCGTATCACTCGCACCCAAACATTAGGCTACATTACGTACATATAAAAGCCATTCCTCACTTACCAAGTTTCGAAAAATTGACAACAACAATCAGTTTCTGGCTCTCACAGGCACAGGGCTCTGTTCGTAACATCTGGCAAATGCCAAATGTCTTCATTAAAAGACACGACGCGACGACGCGACGCGACGTGTGACAAAGGGGTTTCCTGTTTCCACTAGTAGATAGTTAAATTGTCTGGTAAAAATGACGAGTTTTTGCAACACCTTTTCCAAGGTCTCGAAATGACGAGAAAATATTTTGTAGCCGATTTTCCCAATTCCAATTTCCCACGCTTTAATTTCTCAGATTTTTCAAATCTCAAATAGGGCTACCAAGTACCAGCAACCGCAACGAAAAATAGTGGAAAGGCAGCGAGAGGGGTCAAATTCTTCAAACGTCATCAGCGTTGCGCGGATTTCATCATTAATCCACGTACTATTTACGAGGCTAGAATCAGAGGATGGAGTTGAGACGACTTTCCCGAAAATCATCATATCGTATCACGTTTTTCAATTTTGCATTCTTCGAAAAAAATTTCAATTGCCGAGAGTGGTTTTCGAAAATATAGCCTACTCTTAAAAACCGAGAAACTTCAAATTTTTAGGATACTATTTGTATTTACAGCTATACGCGAACTTTTCGTTGTGGGATTCGCAAAACTATAAGAAGAGGGGAGAGGAACAAAGCCCCAAAATCATGGTTAAAACGTGAAAAAAGTGAAATGTACGACACATTTTTTTATTCGACTTCTTCAACGCTCCTATTGCCATCCCTCCCCATCCGCGATTTCCTTAGGAAAAAAGCAAAACTTTTAGGTAATTTTTGTAAAAAAAAAAAGTGAAAATTTTGAGCAATTTTACTAAAAATTGAGAATTTTGGCCAATAGCACAAATCTGACAATTTTATTAAAAAGTACTTGATAATTTTTAGAAATTAGGTACTAGCAAAAAAGTTACATTTTTCCGTAATTTTTGTCAAAAGAGCAAGTGTTCAGTGGCGTAGCCAGGGGGGGCGAAGGGGGCCATGGCCCCCCCTTGAGAGCGAAAATTTGAAAGAAAACATGCAAAAATGGACGTTTTTTCGTTGTTTGGACCCATTTTTTCCAAAAATTTTCGCTCTCGCTTCGCTCGAGCAGTAATTTTGCCTTCATTTTTATGAAATCACCACACATTACAATAGATTTCCAGAAAATTACCCCTCATTTCGATTTTTCATGCCTAAAAATCTGGTTTTGCCCCCTCCTTGAGAAAATCCTGGGTACGCCACTGCAAGTGTTTTTTGCATCTTCATTACGGTTAAAAAAAAACGAAAGTTTTTGGTAATCTTTGGCAACTTTTACGAAACAAGCAAGACTTTGCAAATTTTAATACATACGAGTACGTAAGTATATATTTATAGAAGGCGGAAATTTTTGTAAATTTTTAACATAAGGCAGCACTGCAATTATGTAAGGGCAAAAAAATGACACTTTCGCAGTATTTGTCGAGAAAGTGAGATTTTATTTTCAATTTGTTCGTGAAAAAGTGAGACTTTCAGCATTTTGTGGCAAAAAAGTAAAACGTGTGATTTTTAAAAACTGAAAAAAATTTAAACTTTCGGGAATTTTTTTTGCAAAAAACGATAATACCGATTTTACATTTTCTGGCAAAAAACAATAACACCGACAAAGTATTTGGTTATTTTGTCAAAATCGAGACTCGACAATTTCAACAAGAGGTAGGGCTTCGTATAACCATAAACCATAACGCTGAAAAGGCAGCGTAGCTAGTTGGAAAAAAATGAACTCGAGTACCTACAATTTTATTTTGAACTTGACTTAATGATTTGGATAATTACATATACGTTGATCGCAGGGGCGGTAATGACCAAATTATATGATTTTCGACCCTTTTCATCCATTGAGAGCCAACATATGCCCCTCTATAAAAATTACCTTTCTGTAATTTTCAACTTTGACTCTCCTCCTCTCTCGAGGGGCCAAATATGATTTCCGAGAAAACCCTATTTCCCAAGTTGGACTTTATTTCATCATATAGAACAGGTTCCAAGTCAAAAAATGTTGGGCTGAAACTTATAAATACAATAAGGTATCTGTCGGGCCTACAGCAATAAACATTATTTTTTACAAAAATTTGGCTAAAAATGATGAGTGATATTTGTTCACTATCCTCCCCAACCCTTCTTCCTCGAATGCATCTGCGTCATGCTAAAAATAATTCAATAATTCACAGTAGGCTAATGATAAATGAACATTGGACCATTTCAAAATAATAGAACGTTGCCTCTAAAAAAGATAAACTTGATAAAGGTACCTACATAAATGAATTACTCGTTAATGTAAATTACCTACATGGCTGGCTTTCAGTAATGTTGGTATTTCTCAAAATTATCATTATCCGAATGTTTTATAGCGCGACTACATGATTTTATTAGTTTCTTATCTCATATTTGTTATCGAAATGAAAGAAAAAAAAAATTCAAATTCGTCCAAAACCATCAGAACTATAATACCAATTAACACAAGTACGAAAGATTTCTCAACGTTCTTCTATTCCTGAACATACAGAAGAAGTTATGTTTTACAATCGAAATTATTTTACACAGTGAAATCTAACGTCTTGTTACGGAAGATAAGGATAGATCGTGGATAGATAGTAGATACAAATAGTGTAGCAATAGCAGGTAACCCAGGTAACCTAAAATTGAGATTTTTTCTGTTTTCTAAATCACAACTATTATTGTTTAAAAAACGGGGAATTTTTTTCAGTCCGTCTTCTTTGTATTTTATTTTGTTTTCACCCTCCATAATACATGGCCACTTTTGAACAATTGAAGACTTCCTGTGTGGATCAACTTGGACTTGTTTTGGCTTGACAATGAATGAAGAATGTGAAACCGAGACATCATTACACTGTACTGGCAGTGGCAGTATTACTCGTATATGTAGGAACATCACGATGACCGACAACTCTTCGTCTGTCACGTATTAAGAAAATTTACCGTTCTGGATACAACCCCCGAACAAAAGGCAAAAGCCATCGCAGGTATCTGCTAGCAATTTCACTTCGCATGGTCTATGGTCTAGACCTTACAATGAGTTTTCAAGACAACCAGGCGCGAGCTATGTCATCGATGATCGACATATTCACTCTTCGTACTGTACAATACAATTTTGATTTTTACCTTTGAAAAAAAAAGAGACTCGAATACCTATACCTGCGTACAGACCGAACACAATTCCTATTTCTTTTTGCACAAAGCGACTTTTAATTTACACCTAACCACGCGCGAATTTTTTCGATTTTTAATAATTTCGCGTCCATACAACGCAGCAAAAAAATACGATACGAGTACCTTACACAAAATTAATTTCGAAAGGGAAAAAAACCTCGTCTTTTTCATCTTGGCACATAATTACTTTGCAAATCCCTAAATTAATCTCATTTGAGAAAAATTCAAACAAAAGAGATTCATTTCGCTTATTTATAAAAAACGACATTCGATCGTATTTTTCCGCACAATTCGGTCATGTACACGCTTCGTTACTTCCAGCTCTAATTCTTTCAATTAATTTTCAAATTTTACAACGAAACGTTTTTTTTTTTTTTTTTGTTTTTTTTTTCCACCCGAAAGGGAAAACTTATCGAGTCGATGATGTATATAGCGTCATAAGGCATAGATTGGAAAAATTAACGAATTAAAATTTTTTACATAATAAATCACCTTTTGCAAGTATACCTAAAATAGCGTAAAAACCGATAATTTTTATGTGTTTTGCGGGGTGATACGCTCGTGGGTGGATAAAAATTATGGTTTTTTCTTCTTCTGTAGATTTCTGTTCACCCTTCTCTTCTTCGTGCGCATAACGAATGCTTTGATTAATTTGCTTACGGTTGTAACTTTATTTATTATCACTAAAAACTTAAAAACTTAATTTATTTACACAGAATTCTACTATTTGAATAAAGCACGTTTCGGAGTTTCAGATATTTTATTACGAAGCGTTTTGAAATTAAAAAAAAAAAAAAAAAAAAAAACTAGGTAGATAGATTGGTATTTTTTTACGAGCAAACTTTCGCGACTAAACGATTTTTTACAATAACAGGAAAAACTTTCGATTTAAAATGCAAAAGTAGGTATATTTTTCTTACAAGTAGTGCCGATCAAATTAATGTACCTATACTTATCAAATGAAAATTACTTTTTTGTGATAATGCCCGAGAAGTACACAAAATAGCATGAAAATGGACAATTGGACATAGATCAGTGTTGATCAAGGCTATCGAGCGACTGATGTAAAATTCATGGACCAAAAAATAGGTACCTAGCTATTTACATACATAGGTATGTTCGGCTAAGCAAAAAAATTATTTCAAAAAATTCACATAGAATCGGCGCGGCGGCGTAGTTTTGTAAAACACCAAATTAGGTATTTCAAAATTTCCACTCGGATAAAAAACAAGGAGGAGGAGGAGGAGGACGATACCGAAAATTGAATACGCCATTTTGGATGTACGAGTATACATGCGGGACAAACAGAGAGGTTGGCAAGAGTGACTCATCTAGATTATCACATGTACGTAAAATGGAAGAAGGGTGCTTCGTTTCTAAACATGGAATTTACTGAATTTACAAAACACACACACACACACACACACACACCGAAACGCGAATATTATTTAGTAAGCGATAAAAATAAATAAAAATTGATAAGTGATAAGCATAATTTTTCAACAAAATAATACCCATGGAACATTGGAATTCAGTTTTCTGGTGTTTCAATTCAACGTCCCACATGTTTCATTCTCAGCATGTAGGTAGGTACCTATTTGGATAGTTTCACGAAATATAATTAACGCTCGTTATTCGTTGAAACGCCAAGAGAATAGCACAAAAAAAAGTTGTTGAAATATTTAAAATAAATCTAAAAAGCCCGAGAGCTAGGCTTAACAGCGCTCTGGAAAACGTACAAAACGATGTGTCACACTATACATATTTAAGACTTTTTTTTACGTTTTGACCATAATTTTGAAGCCTCGTACCCCCTCCCCCTTCTCAAATCCCTCACGTTTTCTCAAATCTCATCGCGAAAACTTCACATGTGGGTGCAAATATACCTAATAAAAGAAATAAACGTTTCTGGATTTTTCAAAATTCTTAAATTATACTTATAGCTCTAAACTTTGGACAGCTTTTGAAAATTGAGCTTTCAAAAAAGCTCGACTTTGAATTTTTGAAAATTTCTTATAATATTTTCAAAATTTACTTTCATTTGACTTCAATTTCAATTGTTGAAAAAAGAGAACACCTCACTTGTCCCGAAAAGGCAGTTGCTGGGTCATGGGCCAATGATAGCGATTTTTGTTCTTTCCTAACGACGAGACGAATCTCAACAAAACAATACTGAGAAAAATCAGAAAATCAGGGGCCCAAGCCCAAAACCGGACTGATTTGATACGCGAAATGACCTACCCAACCCGGCCATCGCAGAGTATTTCAATTCTCATCAAATCTGCAAAATTCAATACCCGTCCTTCTTCTGGGCATTTTCTTCACTAATTTTTCAGTTTTACTCCTCTCAGAGGCATAGACACCATAAATACCTATACTTATAAAAATAATGAAATACCAAATGGTCAACAAAAGCTCTCTACTTTTTTTAAAATTGTTATTTGTGGACAATTTTCTCCCCTTTTGATAATTTTTCAGCAGAAATACATTTATGTAGGTACCTACCTACATAGATTCTTCCATCTGCTTCAGAATAACTTGAATTCATCTCTCACTAAACAAATTATGAGGAGTGTATATCTAGGTATAGAAATTAAGGTTCCCTATTTTTTTCTCAACGATGAAACAAGATAACGCAAAAAAACTAATATGTATATTTTCAGAAACTACGTTCTTTCAGCTATGTTTTGACATATTACTGAAATCATAACTAATACAACCCGTGTATTTTCCAGACTCGGGGAAGCACTCGGTACAGTTTCGCAGAGTGCGCAGCAATTCACGAAAATGGCGAAGATTTACAGCTATTCGATCATAGTCATCATCCTGACGACGATAGTATTCTTCAATTATTGCAAAGGATACGAAATCTCGTCGAAAGATTCCCACCTAAGATTATCATCTCAACTCGATTCGAGTCCTCGAGACCAAGCTAATTATCACCACTATCGAAGATCCGATCACCACGACAATCAAATCCCTCAACAGCATCACATTGCGTTCAATTCTATACCAAAATCAAACAAATACCAGGGCTGGAAACCCATCGTAAGTTCTCGCAGTTTACCAGCGGTGAAATATTTTCAAAAATCAACCCCTCAAGAAAGTCATTCTCAATACGCAAAATCCGCAGTCACCGAGTCTAGTCCTGTCAACGACCCGATTACCGAACAAGCAGTTCTGTTCATTCAGCAAAGCTCCACCGAGGCGACTGTAAAACCTTGGAAAAGCCCGACAAATAAGATCATAAAAGAAGACGATATAATGTGGATGCATTACGGTCCCGTTGACGATGACCAAGACCAACACGACCAACCTTCGACGACAGAAGCGAATCTTGAAAACGATATAAATTACGAAAAACCTAACTCGGAGAAACAATACCATTCTCAATACAGAGTAAAACAATCGACGAAGGATTTACCCAAAAACATATACGAAATCATAGACCATTCTCCTCCTACTTTTAAACCTATCGCTGCCGTAAGTAAAGGCGACGGTGTTGCTGTCAATTCTTCTTGGAAGGCGATCAATCTCGACGACAAAATGCAGGCTACCGAAACTCGTTCGTCGATCGAAGCAGCATCTAGCTCTAGCACTAGCACTAGCACTAGCACTAGCAGCGATAACGATAAATACTCGTCGTCGTCGTCGGTCGATTTACATACGAGTAATACCCTAGAAAATGAATTCGATTCGATGCACTCGGCCAAGGAAGCGACAGGCCCGCGCAAGAGTGATATTTACGATGCCCCCGACAATGAGAGAGTCATAAAAATCAACCGCAACCCTTCGCGATCCCAACCGCCCGTCGATCCCGTCGATAAAAATAAAAACGAGCAACGGTACTACACGCAAATGGACATTAAAAGCACCCCTATAAACGTGCATCCCACCGCAGAAACTCCCGACGAGAACGACGAGCCTGATAGCTGGCTATTGTCGTATTTTCGAGGACAAAATCACTCCGCCGGGAAAGGAGGTAAATTTTTAGGCAAACCGATCGTGATCGCGGAACAAACCCAAACCCAAACCCAAACCCAAGCCCAACCTTCGCCTTACTTCACCGCCGAATACTATCGTACACTTTTCGACAGCTTTAGCCGAGAAGATAGGTCATTCGATAGAAGATCTTCTCAAAACGACTCGAGTCACGAACTAAAATCGTCCGAGCAAACTAACCCCAAACACCGAGACCAATCTGGCACGAGCAATGAAACCAACGCCAACGCGCAGAATTGTACTTCCGCCGGTCAAACCAGCTGTAATAAGAGTTCCAAAAACAAGAATCATCAGCTGTCCTTCAAGCCTCATCGAAGAAATCATAATTTTAATGTTTTCAAATTCATGGGTATTGACGTGAAAGACTTGATGCCGAAGACGTTGAGGACGAATATTTACATAATTAAGAAACTTCTTACCGAATGTTACACCGAACTACAAGACGAAGATCCTAGTCCGATAGTCTGCATGAAAAAAATCACCACCAAAGTATTAGATAATGCCATAGACAGCGAAACCATCAAATTAACCGACAGCGTTTCTTTGGTCAAGGAAAATGTTACCTCTATCGTGGAACACGAAAGGTATATAATACATATACCCATACGAATTACGAAGCATTAATAATTTCAAAACATGGCGCGATTTCTTCATTTTTCACTCGATCCTTTTCATTTTTCCAGCTCCAGATCAAGCTCTTCGAATATAGACTGGATATCGAATACGATAGAAAAAATGTCGAGACTATTTTCAACTCATTCGCTTCGAGTGCAATTAGTCAACTCGCAAGAAGATCATAAATATCAAATCGAAGGTACGTAAAATTTATTTTTGCCAATACAGTATTACAATATGTAGGGTGTCTAGTAAAATACAAAGTTTGAATTTTTTTTGGCACCAACCACCAACCCACCCTTTTTCTTTCTACATCAAGAAAATTTCAAGTTGAGAGATCTGAGATAATCAGCAAATATAGGAGTGCAATCTCAACTTGTCTAAAAAAAAAATTGAGAGAGCAAACCCCTCCCCCCTGAGCAATGCTCAACGGGGGAAGACAATAACGTGTCTGACAAACAGATCGACGACATGTGAAAGAAGTTTTTCATTATCAAAAAAAAACTAGAAAAAAATTGGAAAAAACTTCGGGACCTTTTCACAAACTTGACAAAAAATAAAAACTTCTCCGCAAGTTCAGCAGAAAAATAGGATTTCATGCGGGAATTTTTTTTTAATATTTCATTTTAGAGGGAGAAAGGCCGAGTAAAAATTTATTAAAATTCGTCACTTTGAAAAAAACAAGAAACAAAAAAAAAAACAGGAAGATAAAAAAATGCAAGTTCGGTAAAAATTCAGACTTTTACACGCCAGTTTGGCAAAAACTCGAGACTGTTTTGCAATTCTCGCAGGAATTGGACTTTTTTTTAATTAACTTTTTTTTGCAAGACTTTCATACGCAAGTTTGGCAAGAAATTGAGAGTACTCGGAATTTGGAAAGGTTGGCAAAAATTGACGATTTTTTTCATTCTACTAGTAATACATATAAGAATACATTTGAAAGTTTTGAATAAAAAGTCACCAAATTGATAAAATATTATCTATACTGAAATTTCACACGACTTTTGGAAGTAAAAATTGAGACTTTCTTAATACTGTGTGGCATGGCAGAAAAATGAAAACTTTTTTATGCAAATTTGGCAGAAATTTGAAAGTTTTTCGTAAGTTTGCCGCAAAATGACTACCTATTATTCCCCATGTTTGGCAAAAAAAATGACTTTTATTCGAGATCTTTCGAAAATTAAGACTTTTTTATTCCAGTTTGACGGAAAATTGGAACTTTTTTGAAAGATTGCCAGCAGAGCAAGACTTTCTCATGAAAATGTAGCGGAAAATTGTAAGTTTTTTGCAAGTTTCCCACAAAATGAAAATTTTTGACAAATTTAGAGAAAAAAATGTGGGCTATTTTATTTTGGTTTTGACTAAAAATTGAGACTGTTATGCGAGTTTGGCTGAAAATTAAGACCTTCTCTTCCAAGTTACAGGAGAAAAATTCAGACTATTTTGCGAGGTCGGCAACAAATTGTGACTTATTCGTAAGTTTGACAAAAAATTATGACCTTTTTTGCAAAACGTACGAAAATTTGACAATTTCAACGAGAAAGTAAAGCAAACAGAGGACACACAAGCGCAACAATACATTTTTTTCAACAGGTAGCCTCCATGTTTTTTTTTTTTTTCGCTCAAATGATTCAAAATACGCATTTTCCAACACTTGAAAAATAGTGTATGTATACACACCTGAAAGCCGTCAAAGTATTATCAAAATTTGAAATTTATCACCGTTGACCTACATATTTTCACAACGGAGCTACTTGAACAACATTTTTCATTTCGTATCATTTGATTAGAATAATCCCTATTTTTTTTTTCAAACTCCTTCAAAACAATAGGAGCGTCGCAGTGCTTTCCGAATTTCTCAAGGCCGTATTAGTATAAATGAAAAGTCTATTAATTTTTGAAAATTGAAGCTCGTGAAAATCAACAAAATTCAACTCACTACTCAGTACTCACTCCACTCTCAACTATGCCTCTTCGTTCACCTAAACATACCCGTGTCCCATACTTCGTGAGTGCGTATACCGCATACACCTTATACCTACTTTTCATTTAATAATAAGCAACCAAATGACTCCCAGTCCCGGCAACCAGCAACCAGCAAACCGTGAAAACATATGCGCAACTGCGAAGCTATTTATTTTTCCAAACGTAGCCAACGTAGGCCTGCGTGGTTACAGTTGAAAACCTATTGTAATTACATTTTACATAATAATTAAACTGAACCTTCAACTGAGTTCGAAAGTTCGTTCCATATTCAGATTCGAATGTCAACAGACTCGAATCAATATCCTTAATACTCGTACGTAGATGATGGTCTGTTTTTCCAATAACTTTCCACGCAGCTATTGACGAGATCAAATTAAGCGACCTTTCGATGCACGCAAGTCGCAACGAATATCCCTCTTACCCTCTTCTGATTTTAGCAGATCACAAGGTCACATAATAGGGGCCACTTGTACGACTCTCGTTCAAATCCTGAACAAAGTTTAACTCATTGTTTTTGACGAGTTAAACTGAGTTCAACTTCTTGACCGAGAGTCGTACAAGTGGCCCCTAGTCGTTTTAACCCCACATAGTCACTGATTTCTACGGTTAATTCGCTCAGTTACTCGTATTCGTCGAAATCATCGACGACTTTTTTCCCCAATCTTTTCCCCGATTTTTTTCGAATAAAAAGCAGAATAGCTGAAAATTCGAATCTCTTTACACTCGCATCTTGGCACGTTATCGCAAACCGCAAAATTGAATAAAGAATAAATTATATGAACCGACACATACCTCGGTATATTCGAATCGTTAAAAATTTACAAACCAGTTTTTCATCAACAAATGTTCAATATTGCATATGCATACGTAATATACGTATACATTGTAACGAGGTGGAAACGGACGGATGGCCGTGAAAATACGAGATTTAGATAGGACCTACCTACTGCAAATTGCAACTCGATGTACGAGTATAACGCGATAGCATCAATTGTATTAGCTGCAGTACCTACTTGTACATTATGTACTACCTCTCCCTACCTACCTACCTACCTACCTACCTACCTACCTACCTACCCACCCACCCACCCCTACAGTCGAGACAGAAGACGAACTGTAAACAACACAATGTATAAAATCGACTCGAAATTTATGTGGGTAATTGTAACTATTCGTACATCGCATCTGCAGATTGCACGACCACGTATAACTTGAAATGCATCTCGCTGGTTTTTGTCAATAAAAATACAGGCTCGTCGACTCTAAAACTGAATTTCATTTACCTATACCTACCTACCTAAGTACCTACCTAGACCTACTCTTTCTCTGCAGGCAGTTCAGCAATCAAGTTTTGAATAAAATATGAAATACTTACGTGCAAATGCTAACAAGAAAAATTGTGCATTTATATACTTACGAAACACTCGTAACGTAGGTATATTTTTGCACGATCTGATTAGATCGTTTATCGTTATCCTTTATCAGTACGAGTACAAGTATGCCACAAAACACAATAGAGCCACGCAACGAAAAATGTTGTACTTTCATCTTTCTACAATGTTTTACGTATTTTTAACGTTATTTTTGGCACCTTGAAGACTTTTTCTGTTTCCATTTCTAATTTCTAAAGATAAAGATATCTTGGTTTTGAAAAAAAAAAAAAAAATGAAAACGGCGATACGAAATGGAGAAGGAGATGTAGGAAGACTGAGCAAAGTTTTCCAACCTTTTAGAAGAAGCTAACGACGACGAAATAATTAAATATAACATTGAAAAAAGGAGAAAAGCATAGACTTTTTAGAAATTTTGACAGAGAAGTAGAACTTTTTTTATTAGGTTATTACAAAAAAATCATTCGTAACCTCTTTTGCAACTTTGACAGAAAATCAAATGAGACTTTTTCACTCAAATTTTACAGAAAATTGAGTTTTTTTTTCGCAAGTTTAGTACATAAACTGAGACTTCATTAATCCACACATCTAACAACGTCAAAAAAATTGACTTTTTGCTTTGGTTCCAAGTTTAGAGTTGAACTTTTTTTTTTTAATTTGACCAAAAAACGAGATTTTCTGAAAGTTTGTCAGTAAATTGAGATTTTCCTACGCAAGTTTATCAACAAAATTGAGCTTTTTTCATACTTGGCGGAAAATTGAGACTTTCAACAAACACTTTTGCAAAATTTTCAGAAAATTTTGCAAAAAATTGAGGTTTTTTTGAAAGTTTGTCAGAAAATGGAGACTTTTCCGTGCGAGTTTGAACTTTTGGCATTTTGCCAGAAAATGTCAACTTTTTTGCAAGGTTGCCTAAAAACTTGGTAAAACATTAAGAATTTGTTGCAAAGCAGTCGAAAACATAGGCCAAAAATTCAGACTTTTATACACCATATTAGGCAGAAAATCGAAGCATCTTAATGCTAGTTCAACAAATAAAACATTTATGTAGGTACTTATAGGTACTTCTTTTTGGCAAATTTGACAGAAAGTTGCCTTTTTACGTAAGTTTGATATAAAATTGAGCCTTTTTTATGCGAATTTGGCTAAAAAATTGAGACTTTCTCGCAAGTTTGGCTGAAATGTAAATTTACCAAAAACTTGCGACTTGTTTTCCAAAAAATTTGAACTTTTTTGCAGAATTTCAAAAAATGAGCCAAAAAATTAGGATTTTTTCTGCAAAATAATTGAAGAGCTCTTTTCCAAAGTCACCTAAGTGATTTGTTTTTCCACGTTGAGAAAAGCAACCGCCAACCGGTTCGGGGATGTAAAAGGCAAAATTTCTACATTACCTCCCTGGGGCGGAAACTTTTTGTTCGTTTTTCTCAACGTGAACAAACAAAACGACTTATTACTTAGGTCTTTTTGGAAAAGAGCTCTTCAATTGTCAAAAAAATTAAGACTAGTTTTTCAAAAAATTCGAACTTTTTTGCAGAATTCCACAAAAATGTGCAAGAAATGATTGAGATCGTGTTTTTTTTCAAAATTGTCAAAAATGAATACTTCTAATTTGATTTTGTTGCCAGATTTGCCCAAAAAAAAAACCTAGAAAAATCGCAACTTTTTGATATCAATTCAGCAAATGAAAATATTGGCTTCTTTTTTGTAAATTTGGCAAACATTTGTATATATTTTTTTGCATCAACTTATTAAAAAATTGAACTTTTTTTTTTTAGCAAATATGACATAAAATGGCGCCTTTTTAGACTTTTTTACACAAATTTGTCAAAGTACATATTTTAGAATTTTCACGCAAGTTGATTTTTTCGATGAATTTGGCAAAAATTAAGACTTTTTTGTAAGATTGCCAAAAAAAATAGCGAAACATCGAGACTTTTTTTCGAAAGTTTGGCAGAAAAGAAAAATCAAGACGGAAATTGAGACCTTTTTTTTTTTGCAAATTTTTTTAAAAATGTGTACTTTTTTGCATTAGCAAAAAGACTAGACGTTTTCTTGCACGTTTGGCCGCAAAGTAATAGACATTTTGGCAAGATTCATGAAACCTTGAGACTACAACTCTAGTGTTTTTTTTTTTTTAGGAGAGGGCAATGTAGGAGAATTTTAAATCGGTACACAATACTGATGCAAACTTACTATATTATTTTCATCATACTCGATGTCACGATGTGAATGACACTCAAACACAATCCACTCATATATTTATTACTATAGGTGTAAGTACAAAGACAGATAGACTCACCCGCTACAAACGAAGAAAGTCTCGAAAATTATCCCAACAATTCGCTGCAATCAAATGCAAAAACACGTTTCTGAAACACAAAACAAATAAAGATTAAAAAAATTAATTTTTAATCAGTTATTATTTAAAGAAATATTAAATAATAATGGAGATCAAAAAATAAATCTTGAAAAAATTACTCCTATAGATAATGAAAATGAGCAACAACAAAATATGTATCCATTTTAGAAGAAGCGTACCTACTTCGGCTTTGGCATATCGCACCTCGGGAGTAATAAGGTTACCTACATCTCAGAAAAAATCGATTTTGACATTTTTGGGGTTTGTATGGTCCCCCAACCAAAAATAACACTTTGGGTTGGGTACATTATCTAGATCTTGTAAAAAACGCAAATGGTCTAACTCAAAATCCCAACAAACATTGCAAGTTGTTTGGAGTTACAAGGGTATAGGTATCTCAAAAAACGCCCCCTTTTTTGATCAAATTTTGTACTTACAAAGTGTTAACAAACAGTTTTGATTGTTTTGAATGTTTGTCAGATAGAAATAGTCACAAGAAGTGCATGTTTTATTGCTTTGTACCAAATGAGGAAAAAAAATTTTAAATTGATCATCACTTTTCAGAAAAATGAATTTGCACATTATGTATAATGAAATTTTAGGTTTTTGAGAAAAACTCAAAAACTAAGCACTCTAGAAAAAAACCAACGACATTACGTCGATTGGAAATTTAATGCTCTACAACTTTGTTAACACGAAATATCAACTTTAATGAAAGGTTATTATAACTCAAAATGTTTTCCATACATTGAAATATTTCCTCTTTAAGGTTTTATTTTTCAAAGTGCTCTTATGCTAAATGAAGGTGGGATACCAGATCTTTAAAATGAGGTGCTATTCATTCCTCACAATTAATTATAGTTGATAAAAATTATGAATCGAGTTTTTTTAAAAAAGAAAATCACTCTCTTGTCAAATTTCACTTTTTTGAGATGTAACCTTATTACTCCCAAGGTGCGATATGTATAGTATAGCGAGACCAAACGCTTCATAGTACTCCAAGGTAGGGCAGAGGAGGGAGAGAGAAAGAGAAAATAGTTACAAACTACATTATTAGTTTTGAAGATTTGAAAAAAAAAAAAAAAACATCAAAATGGTCCTCGTAGGTAATGAAGATGATTTCTGCGCAAGTTGAGAATCAATATCTTCGGGGGTAAAATTAATTTTGAAAACACAAACGAAGGTTTACTCACTGGAATGTACGAAAGATCGCAGATTCAGTTACCTACCTATTTCAAAATTAGAATTTCCTATCGTTAGGTACATAAATACTATTCAGTATTCACACTCACAGTCACATAGCTCATTAAATACGTATGAGACCAGTTCACGAAAATTGATTCATTTTTATAATAAGTACGTTTAAATGCACACGCTATACACACATTTCATCCAAATTCCAAATATTTGCTCTGATTAGGGTTCGAGTACCGATATACGGTTGAATGCATCGAATCAGGCATTTTTTGAGATAAGTCGGTTATCAGCAGCCTCAGTAGGTACATCTGGTTTAAAATTACCTACTTAGTTGTGATGCCCCGTATAAAAACCTACAATACAGATATACTCGTATATACACTGGCCAATTATTGAAATAACCACCTATGTATTAAGAAATACACAATCAACCGACGTTATAAAAAATTCAAACTTTATACTCGTTCGAGTAGATCTTCAATATACATAATACATATATGTACCTACTTATGTCCCAGGAAAAAAAGTTTTATAAACTTGTGTAGAATTCTATAAAAATTGCATAAACTTGTATAGAGTTCTATAAAAATTGCATAAAATTTTATAGAATTTCATCAAAATTGAAACAGCTTTTTATAAAGGTGTATCAAATATGATACAATTGTATGCAGTTTTATACATTCCTATACATTTTCATAAAAAGAAAAATAATTGCTTTGATAAAATTGCATAAAATTTTATAGAATTTCATCAAAATTGAATTAGCTTTTTATAAAGGTGTATCAAATGCATATAATTGTATACAGTTTTATACATTCATATAGATTTTGATAAAAAGAAGAGTAATTGCTTTGATAAAATTGGATAAAATTTTTTTCAGTAGAATGGATATTTTGCATTAATTGTATAAACGTTTATGAAATTGTTTAAAACTGTATACATTTGTATAGAATTTGATTTAGCTGTATAAAATTTGATAAAAGTGATCAAATATGGTGTTAGTTTTTAATTTTTTTTTTTAAATCAAAATTTATGTAATTTTATTAAATAGACAATATTGTATACATTTTTATATAAGTTTATCAAAAATGATACAATTGTATCAAATGAAATGGTATAGTTAGTACTCTTAGATAAAGTACTGCATCATTCTCTATATATTGATTTTATTGGTCTCTTCTAATTATTCCACTTAAAGTGTCATGTGTAGTGAAGTGACAAGCGTGGGACTTAATTTTTGATAAAAAGTGGATGCTTTGGAAGCCCACAATCCACAAAATGATCTTGCAATTCATGAATAATTTTGAATCAATGTTAAAATTTGTCTTCATAGCAACCGGCAGTGGGACATTTGACCCCTGTGCATTTGACCCATGCGACATTTGACCCACGATTTCAGCAATCCGCCATTTTTGAAAAACGAC
Source organism: Planococcus citri (assembly GCF_950023065.1). Lineage (NCBI taxonomy): Eukaryota > Metazoa > Arthropoda > Insecta > Hemiptera > Pseudococcidae > Planococcus > Planococcus citri. Next base: position 82,968,364 of record NC_088679.1, on the reverse strand, counting down.
ATTTGACCCATGCGACATTTGACCCATGTTTTTATCCATGTTTACAAAATACCAATGAGACATTTCACCCATGCGACATTAGACCCACAGTAAAATATAAAAATAAATCGACATTTCACCCATAGGACATTTGACCCACAGAAATGTAAAATAGAGACATTTGACCCATGGGACATTTCGCCCACAATTTGAAACGAAGTAGGACATTTGACCCATGCGACATTAGACCCACAATAAAATATAAAAATAAAATGACATTTGACCCATGCGACATTTGACCCACGGTATAATGTCAGTGTTGCAACCAATATGCCATGGAGAAAATTCTTTTTGAAATATTAATAATACAGTCAAATAGGAATTTCACCTGGAATAAATTGGGGGGAAAATTTTTTTTGCACCAAAATGCTCAGGATGGTGTCCTAAATGACATACTAAAACCCACCCTAAATCCGCCTGGAGCTTCTCCCCCCCAGACCCACATTTGTGCCCCCCAGCACCGTTTTTCGCGATTTTCTCGCGAGCAGTTGATTTTACGTCGAAAATAATCTTATTTTTGCGTTCTACGTCAAATTTCCGATCTAGTGATGTATCAATTGTCCTTCTACCCCCAAGGGGGCGGGGCTGGAACCATTCAAAAAAGGGGGGTTTCCTGAAAAATACATAAAGGCTATAGGCGCCTAAGAGGGGTGAAATGGTCCCCGATAGTGTTCGAGTTGTTATCAGCATGGAAGGTGGGTACGATGGAGGAACTTACGCGTGGGAAATTTCAGATTCACATCCCCTCCCCTTTTTGGTGACCCCCCTTTTCTGAAATTTCAATAACACTTTATTTTCTCAGTCCCATTTTAACTGATTTTGAAAATTTTTCTGGGAGTTATGTATATCCTTAGTAGGTACTCCCACAAAAATTTTCAACCCCCTCCCCTCATATTTACATTTACCCCTCAAAACGGCGTTTTTTTCGTTTTTTTATGCCTATTAACAATCAAGATTGCGAGGTACAATTTTAAAAACACGTTTTTTGGATGTATTTTCGACCCCCAAAAATCATGTAGTTCTTTCAAAATTTTTGCTTTGGTGCGCCGTGCTGAAAAGTTGAAAAAATGTGTCTTAGGGGGGTGGGGGTGATTTTGAAATTTTGAGAAACATGAATATCAATGAGTAGGGTGTCGTTTTCTTATGATTCGATACCGCTGAGCACGAATATGACCTCAGATTTTCTGCTACACTCACCTACCCTTCTCCAGAGCCCCTCAGCCCCCTCAATTATCACGATTTTCGAAATAAAGTTTTTTTTTATGACATTGGTGTCGTTTTCATATGATTCGATACCGCTGAGCACGAATTTGACGTCAGATTTTGTTTTACACCTACACAGCCCCTCCGGACCCCTCAGTCTCACCCCTCAATTTCTAAGATTTTTAAAATAAATTTACTTTGATGATTTTCGTGTAGTTTTCTTACGATTTGATACTGCTGAGCACGAATATGACGTCAGATTTTCTGCTACACTCGCACATTCAACTGCCTCCATTGGATGCAAGGGCTGACCAATTAACCCCCCCCCCCCCCAGTAGCAGAAAAATATGAGCTAATTTGACTGGACTATAATAACAATTTGTGTTGTTTGAATCATTTAGCGGCAACTTCAACGACACCGGTACTTGTCATGTTGTATTGTAGTAAAGAGCTACTTAAAATTTTTCTAGTGGAGCCACAAATTTCTGGATTCTGGAGCGGAGGCACTCACAAAAAAATCTCCGGAGCCGGAGCTGGAGCTGGAGGCGAATTGCCTTCAATAAAAAATAAAACTAAAAAGGATGAGGAAGCACAACAATAAGTAAATTAAATATTGTGCTTCATTGGCAGTTCTCTATTTATATAGGTACTTAGTATTTTCATATCTCTCTTGTAATATGAAACTCTCTTACCCAAATTTGGGTATTTAAATGTGTTTGTGCCGGGGAGGGGGGGGGTATTCAAATCTTGAAGTCTCGAGTCTTGTTTGAAATCTATCTTCATATCAGAAAATGTACGTTTTTGTAGGCGGTGCATGGTTACGATCCTGTGACCCAAATAGGTGTCCGACCCACTTGAAACCCCTCGAGGACGTCTTTATGGGAGGAGGGGTTCAATTAAAAAATTATTGCCAGTGAGGTATATCAAAAATCAAAGTACAGGCCCACCTGAAATCAATTTTCTCGAAAAATTGAAGAAAAATTTTAAATATCAATAAACGGCCTCCAGATCACCCAAAAATACGCTCATTTTTTTACGGATGCTCGGACCATTCAGGCACCAAAAGGTGGGGCTGTACCCAAAATTTGGATTTTAAGGCACAAAAAATTTCGTCGGGGGCTGAAAAAAATTAGGATGTCATTTCAGTCTTCTCCCTTCACTACCTCTTTGCCAAATTTGAGCCGCATCAGACAATTTTTTCAAAATTTGTAATTTTTCAACTTGGCCAAAAAGTTATTTAGATTTCTGATCTGAGACAGTGAGACTGAGAGAATAACGCACATATGGACAACGTCAACACCTCATGAAAATGGTAGGAAAAGAAAAGATAACAAACAAAAATAAAACAAAAAACGAAAAAACAAAACAAAAAAAAGTATTTTCAAATAGGTAAATATTTTGTTCTTCAATACAAGTGAAAAAAAGTAACAAAACAATTTTTCTGGTTCGTATCATATTATGAAATTACAATGCGGTATGGTATATGCCTATGTGTAAAGAGAATTATTCGAAAAACATTGAAAACCCATTTGTCGTTTATATTGGGTTCAATAAGACAGGACAACAGTGTTATAGTTTTGAGTGTCCAAATTTTTCTGAAGAAAGGCTCAAAATTCTGAAATGTTCAATTACCTAACCTGCTACAACTCTTAGAATCAGCGTTCTCGCATGATAAATGTCAACTTCCAGAATGATTGAAAAAAAAATGAATTTTTGGGTATTTGTCAACATTTTTGGGAAATAATTCAAAACTTCACAGGCCTTCATTGGAAGTTATTTTATGAATACTCATGCTATGGTGAAAAGAGGGCAAAATTGGTACCAACTGGCAATGACTTGAAACGTTCCATTGCAAGTATTTTCACCAAACTTGGAAAAAATTATGCAGATTTTTGAAAATTTCGAGCAGGATACTAAAAAATCATTGAAGGTAGTTAGTCGTTTTTACATTTTTTTTCCAATTTTGAAATTTTTCAACTATGGAAAAGCGAAACAAACTGGACCCTGGCTAAGCGAGGGCGAAAACTCTTGACGGAAATCAGCATTCTGAGAAACAAAGCAACAGTTTTCGAATGATTTCTTTCTTTTTGTTTTAAATTCAAAAATTCAAAATTTAAAAATAAAATCAAAGGGGCCCAAGTGAAGAGAAGACAAAAGCTTTCGTAAATTAGCATATTGAGGGGTATGAAAACGATCGTTTTCTTAATTCTTGTGTGATAAATGAAGAAAGTTAGCTATTTTTGCTTCAAAATTTGAATGATGATTTAAAAAGAAGTCAGAATTGGAAAAAGAAAAACAATTCCAAATGTAGCTAGGTCAAAAGCTGTCAACTCAAAAATTCGTGTTTTGAGAACTTGAGTAAGTAAAAATAAAGTTTTTTCATGGTGGGAGGATACGCACAATGGGCTGTGAGCACCCTCAAAACGCCTGTAATTCAAAAACTTACAATGAATTCTAAAACAATGGTACAATAATATCCTTCCTTGGGGTCGCAGAATACTAATTTGACAATTTTTTTTGTACGGGCGAGGGGTGAGGAGGTGAAGGAGGGTGAAAAATTCAAAATTTGACAATAATGATGTTTGATATGTCGAAATTTATGTTTTTGAGGGTGTAGATGACGAATCTGACAATATTTTTTTCATAGGGGTGAAAGGTGGGGGATGAAGGGGGTAAAAACGGTGAAAAAGTCAAAATTTGACTATAATGATGTGTGATATGTCAAAATGTACCAAGTATGAATAATTCAAATGAAAGTAAGTTCTTTTCATCAATTTACTGGATTTTAGTTTTTATAAAGTGATTATAGAGATAAAATTCACCTTAAAACTCCGTTTTTTGCCTACTTGGCTGCATAAATTGGAATAGAAAAAAATTTTCGCACGTAGATGCACGAGAAATTCCAGTGGCTGGTAATACTTGAGATAGTGTATTTCAAGATGTCAATTGCCATTTTTGACCAAAAGTGACCCAACGACCTCCATAGTCAATTGTAGTGAAAAATCATGGTGACTATTGTTTAAATGTTACAAATTTTTTCTTACTGGGACTTTGACGACTCCCCAACATAAATTTCTTCATCCCCCACCCTTCACCCTTCCTTCACCTTCGAAAACGTACATTTTGACATATCACACATCGTTATGGTCAAATTTTGAATTTTTTACCGTTTTCACCCCCTTCATTCCCCACCATTTACCCCTACGAAAAAAATATTGTCATATTCGTGATCTACGCCCTCAAAAACATACATTTCGACATATCACACATTATTATGGTCAAATTTTGAATTTTTCACCCCCTTCATCCCCCACTAATCATCCCTACGAAAAAATAATGTCAAATTCGTATTCTGCGACCTCAAAAACATACATTTCGACATATCACACATCATTATAGTCAAATTTTGAATTTTCACTTTTTATACCCCCTTCATCCCCCTCCCCCACCATTCACCCCTACGAAAAAAATATTATCAGATTCGTGATCTACACCTTCAAAAACATACATTTCGACAAATCACACGTCATTATTGTCAAATTTTGAATTTTTCACCCCCTTCACCCCGGCTACAAAATAAATATTGTCAAATTCGTATTCTGCGACCTCAAAAACATACATTTCGACATATCACACATCATTATAGTCAAATTTTGAATTTTCACTTTTTATAGCCCCTTCATCCCCCTCCCCCACCATTCACCCCTACGAAAAAAATATTATCAGATTCGTGATCTACACCTTCAAAAACATACATTTCGACAAATCACACGTCATTATTGTCAAATTTTGAATTTTTCACCCCCTTCACCCCGGCTACAAAATAAATATTGTCAAATTCGTATTCTGCGACCCCAAAAACATAAGGGAGGATATTATTGTACCATTGTTTTAGGATTCATTGTAAGTTTTTGAATTACAGGCGTTTTGAGGGTGCTCACAGCCCACTGAGGGACGGAGGAGTTTATTTTTTGATTTTAACTTTGAATGTTTCTTGAATTTGAACAACAAGTGTTCTATATGGGAGCAAGGGCAAAAGCTCTCAGAAATGTGTAATTCAAGTTCTAGGAAGGTCGACAAATGAGCCTTTTCCGTTTTCCACAAAATTTGGTTCAAATTCCAGAAAGCAGAGGAAAATTGAAAATTTGAAAAAGTCTCATTGAAAAGAAAAATAACTAAAGGACTTCGACTTTTGTATAAAATTGATGAAAGCAGGACTTTAGCAAGACTACAAAGACCCATCGGTAAAAAACAAGACTGTTCAAACCCCCACCCCCCCCCCCAAAACAAACCCTGAAAAAATTAATTTAGTTGCCACTGGATGATTCAAAGGAGAAAAATTGTTTTGATTTTCAATATTCAATAAGAAAAAAGAATTTTTGCCGCGGCATATTGCAACACTGACATTAATTACCATGGGTCAAATGTCGCATGGGTCAAATGTCATTTTATTTTTATATTTTACTGTGGGTCTAATGTCGCATGGGTCAAATGTCCTACTTTGTTTCAAATTGTGGGTGAAATGTCCCATGGGTCAAATGTCTCTATTTTAAATTTCTGTGGGTCAAATGTCCTATGGGTGAAATGTCGATTTATTTTTATATTTTACTGTGGGTCTAATGTCGCATGGGTGAAATGTCTCATTGGTATTTTGTAAACATGGATAAAAACCTGGGTGAAATGTCCCATGGGTCAAATGTCGTTTTTTAAAAATGGCGAATTTACGAAATCGTGGGTGAAATGTCGCATGGGTCAAATGCACAGGGGTCAAATGTCCTGGTCCCATAGCGACCACATATAAAATTTTATAAAAAATACCCAATTATTTTTTATACAAAATTTGTCTCTATCAAACTGTATACAACTGCATAAAATTTTATACAATTGTATACAGTTTGATAGAGACAAATTTTGTATAGAAAATAAGTGGGTATTTTTTATAAAATTCTATAAAACTTTTTTTCCCGGGGTATTACACCACACCAATCACACCATACGCGAGAACGAGAGGAAAGGGAAACCTAAAATGAGAACACATTTGAACAGCGAGTGACGTTCAGGAACGAACAGGATGGTGGAAAAATATCAATCTCCCTAAAATTTTTATTTCTGAATAATCGAGGAAGGGAAGGGCGTTATTGAGAAAACAGATGATGAGATGAACTAATTATAACTAACTCGAAGCACCATTCCAAAGGGTATATTATACTCGACTCGAGCTCGAGCTCGACTCTTGACAGCACGAACATACTTAAATTAAATCAGTCAAAGGTTCGACTTTTACTTTCCACGTTTGGGTTAAACAACCAAGAACGACTGCAATGCAAAAAGCAGACCGCGTAGCCGCCGATTTATCCTCGTCAGGTACAAACGGATATGCTCAGCTTTCTTTTTTTATTTTCATGATTTCAGGTCGACGACGCCATTATTTCCGCCGGGTTTTTCCGGTGATCGCCGGCGTTTACTTGACTATAACGGCCGTCTTGATACCGGTAGTTTTCCAATTTATGGCCATGATGGGCGGCAAATCGTTCGTCGTTGCCAAAATTGCCCTGATTTTCGCCATCCTCAGTAGCGTTAGTAAATTCCTAGCCTCAGGAGACCACTCGCATTCTCATCAGCATCACCACGCGCCACCACCACCGTCGTACCATCCTCCACCGGCGTACCACCCTCCTCCGCATCCACCTCACGAATCACCCTCTTATTACGAACATGCCCATCCGCAACAATGGAAAAAATCCGATAAACGTTTCAAAAGAGTACCGATTAATTATTCCTATTATACTGTAGAATAAAGCCACCGTTAAAAGTTTTCTTCAAAAATTACCTACCTACGTTTTTCATAATTTTTTACTGCGGTATCGTTTAAAAAGAAAATTAAAATTAGCGTGTTTTTGTGCGAAACGTGACAATAATTAAACGAAATCGTTCTTTAGCGGAAGAAAGAGGCCGTATCACATTTTTTTATTTTTTTTATTTTTTATTACGTAGTAGATGAAAAATTGAGATTTATGAGATTGAGAACTACATAATTTGGTTGTTTATCGAGTAGGTAGCAGAAATTCGTTTGTAGAGATGGCAAATTCATATAAGAAATCAGAATCAACACGACATAGTACGCACGTATAAAAATCTAAAGCGTAAAAAAAGAACAAGAAAGAAAAATTCATGTGGCCCAAAAGTTTTCATCGAGGATTCTCCAAGTCTCATCAACGCATAGATAATACATAATAGGTATTATTTATTCCAAGTTTGTTTTTTTTTTTTTTTTTTTATATTTCTCTAAAGAGATATTCAAATATTTTCTAGAATTGAAATTCTGGGTGTAGGAACGGAAGAGAGGGTGTGGGTTAGAGCATACAAGTTTATCCAATTTTAATTCAGCTCTATTTATAGTCACATGACAGAATTGTTTTCAATGAAAAACTATTAAGTATGTAAAGGGTGCCCAGAAATATCGAGTACCCCTAAAAAAGTTTTTCATTAAAAATATAGGTTGGCAACGTGAAATAGATGCATAAATGATTGGTGGAATGTTATCTCTGCAGTCCAACAACCAATCATGTGCTATCATTATTACTCGTATCATTCACTGTGACCAACCAAAGTATTTAGTAGAAAACTTTTTTAGGGGTACTCGTACCTACATTATGCTTTTAAAACTACAGTGAGCGTAGATTTTTTCATCTCGAGGGGTTCAATAATTTGGAGTACAGGGGATTGAAACAAAAGCAAAAACATGCAATAAACATTATAATATTCGATGCATAGGTATATGATTGTATCTATCACAATTTTTTAGTGAATCCAATTCAAGAAAATATTCAAGGTTCTTTCGCATAGATCCCTTCAAAGTTGAGAAACTGAAAAAAAATTGAATAAAAGTCGTTGACAATTTTTCGAAGATTCGCAATCCTTACGCTAGAATTCCTTCAAAGAACCTCGAAAATTTTTGAAGAATTCATTTTATTCTGTTTTTTTAGGGTGACCGGGAGGCGTTTTTTCTTTAAAAGAGAGTAATATTACTCGTAGAAGAAATTCTGACGCAGGAATTGAAAATTTTTGAAAAATTCTCACCAACTTCTCTTCTATTTGACTCTTTTGGTTATTTCAATTTCTTTGAAGGACGACGAACGTTGATTAGAGTCTGGGGGTGTTTTTTTCCTTCAAAAAAGTAAGTTGATGTAAAGAAGCAACATTTTGTTCACTATAAGTAGGTATGTACTTGGTTTTATCTACGATTACCGGCTGACCTGTCAATCAAAATGGCCGCCATCCATTTTGTTTGTGAGGCCAACTTTTTTTTGCTGCCAAGTTTGCTTTAAAATGTTGCTCGAGATGTCACTTTTTAAAGTGAAAAGTAGTCTCAGATGATCGGTGGGGGGGGGGGGGTGCAATACTCCGCATTTGCCATATGGCAGACTCCAATGAAAGTATTTACTCTGAAAGAATGTCCCAAGATTTGATAAACAATCCGCATCGATCGTCATAAATCTCAATTTTTCATTAAAAATTTGGGTAAACTTTGGCTGGGTTTTGAAAATTAAAACATGGCAAAATGTAATAAAGTCCATTTTTCCGAACGTTTCATTCGCCTTATCGTTTAATTTTACCGATAAATACATATTTTGTGTGTACTCGTATGAATGAATGTATGTATGTATGTATGTAATACGAAGATATAAGTATACGCGTTCTCGGCTCATTATATACCGATAAGGGATTCGATTTGAACGCCGTCGATCTGAAATCACGATATGGCGTCGTTTTCTCTTACAATTTTCAATCAATTTGTTCAACAAACATCACAGATGAACAGCTTTTCTCGAACATTTTACCAATTGGCGATTGTAATTTGAAAACGACGTAGTCTTGCCTAAAACACAAAAATTCATCTACAGCAGTAGCAGTGACGCCATAGCCTATGCCTATGCAATTATGCATTGATTGTATAAACTACATATTTATCTGCCCATGTGGCATTTCTACTGCTGTCGCTGCGGTGTCTCATGCCAACAACTAACTTGATTTGACGTCACTATACAATAGCGTTAATAGCCTCAATTACCAATAATAAACGGACATTGGCGAAGTTTCATTTTCGATTTTTTCGTATCCAAATCCTAAAACAATCGAATGAATTTCGCGTTGCTTCGGGTATATTCTTTCGCATATAAGAACAGGAGGTGTAAACGTCTCGACGTGGATTGTAGGTACACAATGAACACACGCCATTCTCTGCGAACAGTCTTTTATGACTCGATTGTGGTGTTTGTTTTTTCGGTTTGTTATTTTTGAAAATTGAAACCGATAACGTAGGTAACACGAAGCATTGAGAATGCGAATGCGAATCGAATAATTCGAATTCCATTTTCGTTAACTCGACGTATGTAGATACCAGATACCTCGCGAATTCTGCTGTTTCGACTGGACTTGTGCTCGTAGGCTCGTGTTCGCAACTTACGATTTACCTACTCGTACGCGTACTCGTACTCGTACTTATTGATTACAGAGTATTATTTGTTGATGATTTCAGGTCGTCGGCGACATTATCGTAGAGTGTTTCCTATAGTGGTCGGCGCGTATATGATCTTGTCGACGGTGCTCATTCCGTTAGGGTTCAAATTCATGACGTTGCTCGGTACTAAATCGTTACTCCTTAGTAAATTATCGTTGATGATCTCGTTGATGGGTAGCATAAAGAAATTATTCGGCTACGGTACGGAGGCGATCGTGCATTCGTACTACACGCCGACGTACTATCCGACCGCCGCCCATCCTCCGGCTTATCCTTCCTATTACGATCCTTGGAGGAGAGACGAGTTCAGAAAAATCTCCAATTACGACGAGCCCGCCATCGATTATTCGCATTTTTCCGAAGAAATCTAATAGCCTAGCTATACGCTATATACGCTATACACCCCGGCCTCGGTCTCGGCCTCGGCCTAGCCCAATAGCCGCGCCGCGCCGTCGGCCATCGCTTAAAATACAGCCTATATGACTTAAATGTAGATAGTTTTTATTTACAAATATTTAGGTAAAACTTGTATCCTACGTACCTCGTAATCGTATCGTAATTACCTAATAGATATTATTATAATAACACGTCAACGTGTGTGTATCTGTATATAGGTACTATAGAAATTAGGTATACCGATATTGTATATACGCAATACGCGTACAACACGCCCAAACTAAGCGAATTTCAAAAAAAAAAAAAACAACAACAGAAAATTCAAACACTTGGGTGCGAAAACGCGAAAATTCCTACAACCGCGAACCATATAACATACGATACAACTGCGTCAAACCATTAAACTTGAACGTCATTCTACATTATGTATTTCCAATTTATCCTACAGTACCAACCTATTCCTCCCAATCCTATTCCATCGTTTACCTACCTAAGTACCTATCTTACGTCAATAGCCAGCCACTAGCCAGGCAGAAAATTTGTACGAAAAATACACACTTGACTCGCGCACTACCAGCGTAAGCTTTCGAAATTATTAATACACGATTATACCATGCCTAGCCTAGCCCTAGACCCATCATCAGTGTAGTACACAGTACACGTACATATTCGTACCACAGTCCACAATACCTACGTCAAACCTTACAAAATTTACCAAAATCTATCCCCTAATACAATTTTTTTTATACTTTTGTATTCCCCGAAAGCCTTGTACAGTCATTTAGAGCAAAATCAATGACATACGTATAAGGAAGTACCATAATTATAGGCAAAAGGGAGATGTGGCAGCGTGAAAAGGAATACATTTTCAGCTAGTTTTCGTTTCCCACTCTTACGTACGTAGGTAACACTGTTTTCAACGACGAATTTACTCGTTTCTTCCATATACTTCCATTTTTCCCCACACACCACACACCACACCCCACACGACGACATAAGTAAAGCCTGGCAATCATCTGTTAGTTGCGATTGCGATTAATGAGCATTTCTGGTGGTGGTGGGGGTGATAATACGTCAATTATAACGGAAATGTATGTACAAGAGATACGATAAATGTATAGCATTTTACCCAATTTTTCTGCCCACTCGTTACATTATGTAGGTACTAGGTAGTAGGTACTTGGAATGAGTGCCTCTACCTACTACCTACCAAGTTACAAACTACGCCTTCGAAGAAAGCATCTAAAAAAAATTTACTTATAGCTTGAAAAATCGATTAAGATAACGATTATCGATGACTTCGAGGGCAGAATGAGTCATTTAGGTTAAAAAACCATACCGAGGGGACTAATTAAACAAGACTAACCTCCTTGTTTTACAGTGCGTGTGGGGGACAAAGGGAAGAAAAGTATATACAAAATTTTCAAACGTCGATAGGCTTATTCTTTCGTAAGAAATCAGAATAAATAAACTCCGAATAATTAGGAAATTTTGGCGAAAAAGCAGGATTTTTTTAGACATTGGCGCCAAAACATCAGGTTCTTTTTTAGCAATGTCGCTGCAAAAGTAGAATTTTTGGGAATCCTGACAGAAAGCCAGATTTTCTTGGTACCTACCTATTTTGGTCACAAGAGCAGGACTTTTTTTTTTTTGCGAGAATCACTTTCCGCATATTCTGATCAAAACATGGGTTCATTTTTCTGTAATTTTGGCACAAAAGGTCAAACAAATTTTTGGAAATTTTGACAGAGAGCGGAACTTTTTGAATATTTTGATTACCGAACATAGACAGTTGTTTTGCAATTTTTGAAAAAACAGAACTTTCTGGATATTTTGGCAAAAAAAATTAGTCCTTTTTTATAATTTTGGCTAAAAGAGGACAATTTTGGACGCATTGACCAAAAACAGAACTTATTTATTTTAGGCAGAAAAATCTTTATTTTTGCAATTTTGGCACACAAAGAAGAATTTTTGGTAGTCGTGGTAGAAATCAGTGCCTCCTGGGTTTTTTTGTTTTTTGAAATTTAGGCAAAAAAAGGACTTTTAGGATATTAGGGTCTAAAAACAAGACCTGTTTTTACAATTTTGGCACAAAAAGTAGAATTTTGAACATTTTTACTCCAAATAGCAAGATTTTACGGATATTTCGTTCAAAAATACAACCTTTCTCAATGTTTGGTAAAAACAGGACTGTTTTTTTGTAAAAATTGCTAGAAATTCACACTTATTTGCCCGCATTGCAAAAAATTCTCATTTCAGCCAAAATCACTAAAACTTGCGCTTTTTACTTCGAAGCTGTAAAAAAAGGACACATTTTGGCGAAACATCGGCGGAAAGTCCTGCTCTTTTGCCCTTACCTATTACATAAGTATAAAAAAGGACATTTTTTTGTTGTCAAAATTGCAAAAAATGATTGTTTTTTTTGGCCGAAATATTCGAAAAATCCATCTCTTTTTTTGTAAACATTTAAAAAGGGTTTATTTTTGGACAAAATATCCAAAAGGTCTTCCTTTCAGCCAAAATTTTCAGAAATTCAATTTTTCGCGCTAAAATACCGCTGAAGGGGGAGACGGAGCTTTCAAAGAAACAAACCAGAACAATTTTTCAAAGTTGTTACTTGTTGGCAATTCGTGACGAGTAGAAACAAATTTGCAGTCTCACGGGGAAACTTTCAAATTTTAGACAAATGTTTACGGAGTAATGCACGGTTGGGAAGAGGAGGAGGGGTTACGGGTTACATCGGCTCTTATTTCGATTATGATCTTCAGATCAACCGAGTGGAAGGCGGATCGAATGCGATGAAAATTTTCTTATCCCATTCCTCAAGTCTCTCACGCCCAAAATCGGAGTTCTCGTTTCGATTTATAAATAAAAAATATTCCACAATTGGACAAATTTTGGTCTTTTTTTGTCCATTTACTTTCACCCTGTACCTAGACTTTCTCCGGTTACTTCCTTTTCCAGACATTATTTACAAAAAAAACCACCAAGGTTTAGATCGACACTGACACTTGCACAAAAATTATTCGAAACGAAAAAAAAAAAAGGTGTTGGTAAACGCTGAAAGTAATTTGGTTTAAAATCCATCAAAATTACGATGTTCGGAACGAGTTATTTTTGAATACGTATAGTCGTACATAAATTCAAAAATAATTCGACGATCAATTCGAATATACCTAAATACATATAAACGACCAGTGCGAATTCGTAAAGCTTGAAAACAGTGTTAGCCCTACCTATACTAACTCCGCTGGATAGTGGATACCGGATACCGGATACCGGTGGAAAAACAATTTTAAAATTGTACTTTTGGTACGGTGGTGGAGGTATTCGACGTATCATTTCAACTTTTTACCGAGCTTAGCGAGAGGAGATACGTGCGTGATAAAAATCACATAGTACGTATGTATTTAGACGAGTAAAGCTCATTTTATCCGAGGAAAAAAAAATGTACTCGACAAAATGATTATTACTCGCGCGAGTGACGAAACATTTGTTTGTAAATATAAATTCCATCGAGCGTTTTCAAATCCCAACGACCTCCTTGATAATTCCTAAATACCTACTACAAAGTTCTGTCGTCGCCATTCCTCGTAGGTACATACTTTTTTTTTCTATTTTTGTCTAATGGAATAGACGAGGAGAAAAAAGTATTCAAATTATTACACTTGCGCTAACGTCGCGACCTGAAATCATTACGTTTAAGTCATCTTCGACAGGGCGAACGGAGCCGCACTGCCGCAGCCAGAGTCAAGTTCAGTGGTTCTTTAAAGTTTTCCGTTTTGAAATTAATCGCTTTAATTAATTACAAATCAGGTATCACACTTGTCTTGTATAAACGACGATTAGATAACTCGTACTCGTACTCGTAGTCGTAGTCGTAGTCGTAGTCGTGAAGGTAGGACCTACGTCAGAAAGATTTACATGTGTTTGTGTACGAATAGGTACGAAATGAGGACGACAAAAATGACATACACGACATAGAACTTGCACTAAGACGACGTCATAGTAAAATAATTACGTTAAGCGATAAAAATACGAGCTGACGAAGCACTACATCTACATTTATGTAGGTATATCTAGACCTATACTGCAAACCAACACTTAGGCCTCGTATTGCAATTAATGTACCTACTTACTTCGAAACTGTAATGCCTAATATTGAGAACCACTGATTTGACAAAAAGAAATACATGTATTTTTTACAAAAGCTAAATTTTCATCCATACAATTTGATAAGAAACTCGAGCCGATATTCCTCTCACGTGATGAAAAAAATAACCAACAATGAGGTACCTAACGATGAGTTCGAGCATCGAGCATTAGGACTTAGGACCTGACCCTGACCCAACGTACCATGCTTGTATTTTTGTCCAAACTTGGAAAACTGAATACCAAACTCACGAAAGATAAGAAAAGCCAAACGAGATCCGTCGTTCGTTGGCTGGCATTTTTCTGTTTTTTTCTTCAACTCGATTCCTCATCATTAGTAAATTGAACGATAAACTCATTCAATTCAAACGAAACTTATCTCAAATCTCGCATAGCAATATCGCAACACGTTTTATCGTAAAAGCCAGATAAATTCTCTCCACAGATGCGTAATATTTCTCTTCTTTTTTTTTTACCAAGCTACCTCAACGTTTACGTAGCCCAAGTTGAATTTTTGTCGAAATTTTCAAATCGAATAAAACTCGAAGCCTCGCCACAGTCACACCCTCTGCCCGTACACCCCGAATCTCTATAATCTTACCTACTCCTACTCGTACAAAAAACAAAATACTCAAGGTAATTTATTACGTAATGATTTCAGGTCGACGCTTGCACCATTATCGAAGGGTGTTTCCCGTAATTGTAGGAGCTTACATGATATTGTATTCGATTCTAATACCGTTGAGCTTTAAATTCTTACTGCTGCTAGGCGGTAAAACGTTACTCGTCAGCAAGCTGGCTTTATTCTTAGCCATGGTCGGAAGTTTAAAAAAATACATAGGTAATGGCGAAGATCATCACGCTCACTCGCACTATCCTCATTCCTACCACGAACCTTACTACCACCCCCCAGCTCCTTATTATCATCGCAAAAACGACGTCTCAAAACGAAAGGATCATTTAATATTAAGTAAAAAAATCCATCACAGTTAAGTTTGTAGTAGGTACTCGTAATAATAATAATACCACCACCACCACCACCACCACCACCTATTCATAGTGTTTGTGTACTGTGTAGGGAATCAAAAAACAATTTTTTCAACTATTCTTTTTAGTAATACGTGCCACATTTCTCCCTTTTTCTTTCATTTCACTTTCATTTTTATTTTTAAATGTAGGTACTTACCTACCTACTAACCTACCTACCTACCTACTTATTTTTAGTCTTTGTACATTTTTTGAGATTATTTATTAATTATTAATTAATCGCAACGATACTTTCATTTAGGTACCTATTAATTTGTACATTTTTTTCATTATAATTTATTTTTGTTCTGTAATATTATATAATAAGTATTTATTTTCATTTATCAACTTTCATTGATTATTTTTGTTTGTTTTAGACTTTCAATATTTTTTAACTGAATGTGTGATTGTAATAAAATTATGTGTCATTTAGGTACCTAATAAATTTAACATGCATTTCATTGACGTTATTTAGTTGTTGTTGTTGTTTTTTGTTTTTTTTTTTTGCTTCCAGTTGGTTGTGACACAAATATCGTACTTCTAGAGATGAATTACAATTTCATCGGAGCATCTGTTCATTAAATCGTTGAAAATTTTATTTGAAAAATTCATTTTTCAAAAAAGATATTTTTCGAAATTCGGAAAAAATCTCGAATGACTGGATGTAAAGGCCAGAATGAAAATTTGATACGACAGATTTCAACTTTGAACCCTTCCCTCGCCTTTTTTGTGAGAAAACAAGTTTTGTTTTTTCAAATTCTAAAATATGAGCATTTTGGTTTGATTTGATGGAATTATTTTCAGTCAACATAGACCTCCGGCATATGACAATAGGAATAATTGAAACCCCCCCCCGCGCGATCCTCTGAGACAACTTTTTCATGAGAGAGGACATCCTAAGAAATATTTTAGAGCCACCTTCTCAAAAAAAAAAAAGTTGTCCTTATTCGCAAAATTGCGACTATTTTGATTGACAGGTTAGCCGAAATCGCAGATTTTGCTTTTCAACATTTTACTCGCAGATATTTTTTGAACTAGACAAAGGTAGATCAAAAGAGCACGCAAAAATGTATCACTAGCCAAAAGTTCGAACGCTAAAGTGTATTTTTGGATTTTTGGCGAATTTAAAAAAATCAAATTTAAGCCAAAAATTAGAAAAAAAAACGACAAAATTTTACCAAATCGACAATTGACGTAAGTAGAAAGCTGAAATTTAGAATTACCTTATCTTTGACCAGTCAAATCGATTGGAAACGATTTCAAAACATTTTGAGCAGTTCTGGAGCCTCCAGCAGATTTTTGAAACTTGCGAAATCTCGGCAAAACTTTACCAAATGAAGTTGGAAATCCGAAATTCACGCTCACTGCAATCCAACTTACATATAAACACGTTCTTAATTCGACACCTGGTGGGTTCAAGTCATTGTGGAGACTCTAGAAATTTTCACAAAATTTTATCAAATGGAGTTATAAAGCCGAAATTTACTCTGCAAACCAATTTCAATTTCTGTATCTAGTAGTCATACAGCGGATTATCAAGTGAGGTGCAATGTTTCCTCTCCCCCTACCGTGGTATGCCTCTTTTTTTTTTTTTTTTAAGTTTCGCTTTTCTGGGCTCCCACTCGATGATTATGACTTATGAGTTGTCGGATTCTCTCAGAAGATCGGATTTTTCATCAGGTCCAAAAAAGTATCCGGGAAGCTTGATCCTCCCTCCCCCTTCAGCTAAGCTAAGACGGCGCAAAAAAAATTAAAAGTTCTATCTACTCGTCTACAAAAAACTCATTTCCGCGTCAGAATATTCCTGAATTTTTTCAAGAAGGAATCTCCCTTAGTAATACCTCAAGCTATTTTGGATCTATTTTGTCTGGAGCTCCCTAAAATTAGTAAGAATCAAAACAGAATTAAGGACTGCATACTGGAGAAGCATATACCAATTCATATTATGTAACTTTTTTCCTGAAAACGAAATCATTTAGAAGAATTCCTACCAGAAATGAAAAATTTTTACAAACTTTCATTTAATATATCGTCAATTTTTTTCAGTTTTTTAGGGGGATAGGGGGAGAGAGGAAAGCTTTACACAACAAGAACAGCATTGTGTGACGGCCCCCAGCACCTCCCCAAGGGGGAGTAGCCTACCAAAAGAATGGTTTTAATCGTGTGACACATGAGATAGTACGTTTTCGATATCGCTGAACACGAATATAGCCTTAGTTTTTTAAATTGACTTCAACCATGGCTCCGAGAACCTCCCCCAATTGGTAAAAGTCCAAAAAATTTGTTGGAGGCCGTGGATGGGGTCCAACCAAAAATCGGACGTCATATTTGTGTTCAGTGTCACCAAAAACATATTATTTGATGTGTCGCACGAAAAAAAAACCTATTTTGAACTTTTACCCCATTTGGGTAGGTGCTTGGGGCCGTGGATAGGACCCAATCAAAAATCCAACGTCATATTTGTGTTCAGCGTTCTCAAAAACATACGATTCGATATATCACATGCCCAGATTTTTTTTCGAAAGTTTTGCCCAAAATTGTGGGTGGGGTGCCCCCCTTCCAGTAAAAGATCCCATCTCGAAACTTGAATATTTCAAAAAAGCATCAAAAGGTACATCTATGGAAATTTTTTCAGTATTTTAAACGGTAGCTCCCACTTACAGCGCCATTTTGAAATTTAAACTTTCAATTTGAAAGTTCAACTTTCAAATTTTGAAAATTTCAAAATGCTTAGAAAGTTCAAAATTCAATACCCTTTTGAACTGTGAAATCAGTTTTGATCAAAGTATCATAGTTTTGGAGGAATGCGCTGCTGAAGTTGAGTTCCTCGAGACAATCTAAAAATAATGGAAGCCCCCACCCACCCCCTGAGTGGGCTGGGACCAAACTGATTGCGGGGTTCTTACTTACTGAATGGGTATATACATATTGTAAAAAAAAATGAGCGAAATCGAAAGACGCGGTTTTTCTGATTTCAACTTTTTCTAAATTTCATCGATGGTTTTTTTAAATTCTAAGCGGAAATGAAATAATTAAATTGGCCCGAGCGAAGCGATGGCAAAAGCTTTTCAAAATTTTTAGTTTCAAGAAGCAAAAGAGCAAAATTTCTATCCAGCGCAGTAATATCGCAGCCTAAAATAAACGAAGAATCTGTAAAATAAATACAGCTAAATAATAAATTAAACCAGCCCTCAGACAAAATTCACGATGTCTAGAAATGATCAAAATCGTCTCCCAAAATTCAATTTGAACGAAATCTAGACAATCACTCAGACTGTACCACGCAAAAAATAAAAATAATGGGGGAAAATCTACGAGCATATTACGCTACAAATGTGACTGGCAAATGTGGCCGGAGGATTTGAGAAATAAGTACCCACTACCCAGCTACCCATTACCCAATACCCACACCCTCGGTAGAAACTGTTAAAACGAACACTATTGTACAACACATGATGAGAATGATTACGAAATAATATTTCGTACGCTGCGCAAGACGATGATGAATAGAGAATAGACCGGCAATTGAGTCAGGAGGCACAATGAAGAAATTAGGGGCAGAATGAAAACATCGACTCGAAGAGGAAATAAAGAATTGGCCCTTGGGACTGGGAGCACTCAACAGGAAACCTGATGTTTGGTGGACGTATTGAATTTTTCGAAATTTATCACAAAAATAAGTAGGCATCTAGGCTATCTACATTCTACGTATTTAGATTTGTTAGGTTCGGATATTTGAAAAACTCGCACAGCACAACTTCGATCAATTTTCCCTCAAGCATGTTGAAATAGCTCGAATTTATAGCTAGTAAAAACTCTCTAAAAACTCTGCAAAATGAAAGAAACGAGTAAGTAAGTACATACTAATATTTTCAGAATATTCGATAAAGAGAGGAATTTGATTGAAAAGTGTGCAGTTGTGCACCGGCCAATGAACCAACATTATCGTATGAAATGTGAAATGTTTTCAAAGCAACAGATTTTCAACATCTGGCTGGAGACAATAATTTCCTTTAAAACTAGCTGTTTTGTTACGACGACGACGCAGAGATATGTACTCGTAACTTAACTAATACCAGTTTCAGCGCGATAAGCACATTATATCGCCTTTTTAAAAATCAGTCAATTTCATGCAATTTTTCATAAAACTGTTCAGATAGGTTCAAAAATTCACTCCTATACCAACAAGGACGAATCGAAGTGGTTCCTCATATCCCAAAAAATGCCAACTCTCGCGACCAAAATTTCCATCTTCACTTCAGCCGCTAAAATTTTACAGGTGTTTTTTTGCTTCTCGAGCTTAAAGACAAGGTAAACTATGTTCAATTTTAGGTAAAACAAACGAATTGGCTCGAGCGATGCGAGGGCAAAAACTTTGAAAACTATCAATTATTTTAAAAAGAAAAAAAACAACGATATTTTTCATGAGAGGAGCTTAGCGTGCATTTTTTTGGTTTCAAAATTTTAAAATTTGAATTCCTATGTTGTTTTTTTTTTAGAAATTTTAATTTTGAAATACCAGTATAAAAAGGCGAACAGGCTAGAACGAAGTTTGAGAAGTTGGAAAAAACAATATTTCTCATGTGGGGAGTTTAGTGCATGTCTTTTTAGCTTCAAAATTTTAGAATTTGAATGATTTTTTTTGAGGACAAAAGCTTTTGAAAATTCGTATTTCGAAAAGTAAACAAAAAAACCATATTTTTATAAAAGTTCGTTTTGCGTTAAATATTTTTTGAATCCGAACGGTACTTTTAAAAAAATTTAAATTTGGAACAAAACTACATACCTAATATGTATTTAAAAAAGTAGAAAAGTCAATCTTTTCACTCTTAAAATTTTTAAAACCATAAAATTCATATAAATTTTCCTGGTTGAACATTTGACGACTTTTGTTCTCACAACTTTTCGTAAGTTTGTCAACATCATGAAATTTGCTAACTTGTAGTTAATTTTTCAATTTTTTTTACAAATTTCACCTCAGTCGTAAAAATTACAGATTTGTTGTTTTTTATACCTAATCAATTTTTCAATTTTTTTCGAATAATTTTGCGTAATTAACGCGTTGAAATCATAAATATTGCCTATTTTTGTTGAGTTGTAAAAATCAAAAAATTATGGCGTTATGATGCTATAGTTTGTAAAAAATTGAGGACTTTATTAATTTTTCTATAGACACGATCACTCTTATTGGATTTGATTCAAAATCCATCGTATAGTCAACCCCATTTGCGGAAAAAAATCACAAAATTGTCCACAACCACAAATTGAATAAAATTTGCTGTTTTTTTTGTGATACGTAATCAATTTTTTACAATCTTTTGAAAAATTTCACTCTGGTCATCATTTGGCATTTTCAAGCAGTTCTGAACAATTGAAAATTCTCATCAACTTTTAATCGCGTTAATTTATCTACCTAGTCGGTTTTTATTTGCTAGTTGCTACCCAGAAGTTGTTCATAGGGGCAGGAGGGAAGTGTGAGGAGGTTGAAAATTGAAATCCCCATTCCCCAAAACTATACGGGACAAACTTCAGACTCCAAGGTCGAATTCAATAAATCCACGTTTTCGTAGCTGTAAAAGGACCAGGAGAGGTTGAAAAGTTGAAACTCTCCACGATCATCAAGGTCAACGTGTAGCGTGTAGCTGTAGCAGCTGCTAAGTGCGGGGGAGAAAATTTTGTAAATGGCAACACCGGTCACCATGAAAAGTTATCCGTTACTTCTGGTGGAATCTTTGTTGGCTTATTTTATTACCTTATTAGCATCGTATTTTTTTTGTATTCATACGAGAATTAGCAAACAAATAAATAATACTGCGGAATCGGTAGCTGTCGCAGATTAACCCATCTGGGGTAGGATGGACGGAGCAGGGAGAGTAGGTACTCGTAATAGTGTTGGTCAACGTCTCGCATCGTTTTACTTCTTACATTAATGCCTACTCCTACTCTATTGTATTTTATTTAGTCTACAGTGTTGCCATGTTATCATTAACCATATACCATAACGTATGTATGTACATCGCACATATAGGGTGCTTCGAAAGGAACAGTGACACTTTTTTTTTTTTTGAAGCTCTCTGTGCAGTGTTTTGGTGTTGATACACCGGCCATTATTATTTTTTTGTTAAATTGATGCAAAAATGCTTCACTTTTAATCAGCACCAACAACGTAGAATTATAAAATTTGAATTACGTTAAAGCGTAGCATACCGCTGGCTATTTATTCCGGAATTGAATTTTCCACGAAATATTGATTTGGTAAAATTTTCAATGGTTGCACCACGCTATTGTCTTACACAGACACAACAAAGTACAATATCGAAGTAAGTTGAACCTCACCTGGTTTTGCGTGAAGTTATACCTCGTACATAATTTATTCACCACCACGAATTTAAATTCTTCTTCGGCGCTTCATTATTCAAATATTGTAGTACCTACTCGTACTCTAAATAAGTAAGTTTGGTTTCTCTCCATTTACCATAGCATAGCTTTATATTACTTTTGTCCAGGTACAGTATACGAGTATATTCGTTAAAATATGTTTTATTCGAATACGACTGTCTGTGCCATGTTCAAGTTTCGCACCCTGTTGTCGTTGATTGATACCTAGCCTAATATTACGAGAGTACATTATAAAATTCCTCAATTCGTCAATTTTATTCCACTGCTGTAGTTTGTTGGGTTATTCAATTAATAGATAGGTAGTACCTTACCGAAAGCAAAACTGCAGTTGTACCAATGTACTCGTAATAATAGTCTTCTGAAAACCTGCCTAGTGCCTACTACACCACCATCTTGCCTGCTACTCGTATGTCATCGAGACCAACCAATATTCGTTCATAACTGACTAATGACTAGAAGAGTAAACATTTGGTACTTACCAATGCATTCACCATTTTTTACCTACGCCTCAAAATGCATGCTGGTATTGCTGGTATACACATACACCTGACAGTGGAGGAGACCGTGACATGAGAGGGGAAAGAAAACGGAAGTAAAAAACCTTATTTGTTTTACAATTGTCCCATATGGCACGATGGCATGAATGTCGCCGACATACATGGTCAGTTGTGCTCTATGCTGAATCTCAATCGTCACCGTCAATCACTAAACACTTTTGGAGGAGAAAGGTATATTTTACCTGTAAAAGCGAACTTATTGTTAGGCATGTTCACGAGTAACATAGGATGGTATCGAAAAGTCTAGCCGGCGACAGTGACACATTAGTAGAAATCAAGGTAGTGGTAGACCTGTATGATATTGGTACATTTTATACACCCTATAGTAACTGTATAAATACACAATACACATAAACGTAACAAGCACGATAGACCTTTCTTTGAAGAAGCATTTCGTGTTCACCTACGTACATGCGATGTTGGCAACGACTGCGATCTCTTACGGACTCAAACTTACGACACTTTAAGCCTTTGAAACCCGAGAAGAATCTTACGGACGAAAATTGAAAAATTTTCATTACCTATATGGAAAAAGTATAACTTCGTTAAGCTGATTTTTTTTAAAAAATTGAGGTTTACTCGAAATTTTATTTTGGAATTTGAAGAAATGAGTATTTTTTCTATCGCGATTTCCAAAATAAATTTTCCATGTAGGTAGGTCTAGGTATACGAAAATTTTCTAAAAAGTGTCTCTAGGTAATACCGACATAAAAATCAGAAAATTTTGAATAATATATTAAGTAAAACGATATGCGAGTGACATAATTTTCAAATCAAAAAAATGTTTGGTCAAAAATACCTAAAGAAATTGACGATGGGGATTTTTATTTGAAAAAAAAATCATTTTGGAAATTGAATTTCAAGATTGATCCGCAATAATTTTTTGTAAAAATGAGATTCTACAAATTTTGAAAAATTTTCGCAGAAAACTGAGATATAAAAGTTTGAAGAATCTATAATGTAAAAGTTCACTCACTGGGATCAAATTTCATTTTGGAATTTTAGTTCGAAGTAAATACTCGTATACTATACTGATGGATCAACCTGTAGTAGGTACACGAAATCCCATAAATAATCACATATAAATTTTGAACATTTTTCACAAAAAGCTCGTACCTATACAAACGTTTAAACTGTTCAAGATGTGAAAACTTCAATCTGAAACTTTGGTCGAAATTGACTAAAAAATTCTCAAATCAGTAGTGACCGTCCGCGATAAAACCGACCATCCGTCGCAAAAAATCGAAAATGTTTTTTCGCCTATTTTTGGGCCTTAAATGGTTTAGGGAACAAAAATTCGCGAAAAAAAATTTTTTGATTTTTTGCGACGGATGGTCGGTTTTATCGCGGACGGTCACAATTATACATTCTGTCCAAACTTGGTGTAGGTAATTGCATTCCCAAATAGCATTATATAAATTTTGAACATTTTTCACAAAAAGCTTCTACACAAAAGTTCGAACTTTTTATGATTTATAATTTTCCAAAAGTTAGCACTGATGTGAGACCTACATACATAAATGGTAAGTATATTACTTCGACCCAGAATTGCAAAATGAAAGTTTCATCCATTGGAACACTTTTTTTCGCACTTTAAAAAGTTCACACTTTCATTACGAATTTTATGAGAGAAATTTTCAAAATTTACGGAATCCTACAACAGGGAATACCAGTCCAATATACCTACCTACATCAAGTTTGAACAAAGTGGATACCTGCTGGCTTGGAATTTTTTATTCCACTTCCCCCAACGATCTGAAAACTAAAAAAGAGGACCTTAGAGGACCTGTTGGGAGAACATTTTCAAAATTGAAAAAATGCACTGATAGCCCCCCCCTCAATTAATTTTCAATAATTTCAAAAAAAAACTTCACAAACTAAAAAATAATCACGAAAACACATCTAACAATGGAAATAATTGATTCATTT
Organism: Planococcus citri; assembly: GCF_950023065.1. Classification (NCBI taxonomy): domain Eukaryota; kingdom Metazoa; phylum Arthropoda; class Insecta; order Hemiptera; family Pseudococcidae; genus Planococcus; species Planococcus citri. The sequence continues at coordinate 82,944,142 of NC_088679.1, read as the reverse complement.
TCATTATCTAACAAAATAAATTCAATTTTTTGCTAGATACTTATTACCTATATTTAATTAAGTTACAACATATTTTGACGCTTAAAAAAATGAAAAATTTTGAAAACTTTTTTGAAAAGAAAGAGCCATAGGCAAAAAGACAAACTTTTCCTGACTTTCTGAAGCGGAAGGACTGTTAGATACCTTGTTCTATGTATAGGAGGGTGTAAACTTTCAGAAAACCGAAAGACTGAACTTTTATAATCGACTTTTTCGTGAAAAATTTCGAAAACAGTTCCAAGTTACATTTTGGATTTCCAAATTCACATCGTAAAATTGGACTGAAGTTTTAATCGAGCTGTGAACTGTGAGCTGTCTTCTGTTTCACGTGAATTCTAAAACACATTCAAGCTGCGACAATTCGTAATTTTTAGTACGAGAGAAATGGTTTATTATTATAGGTATTAAATGTTTTATCAAGACAGAACAATCATTTTCAGCAGTAAGTATATTTACCTAGCCAGTTGTCCTAATATTTTGTGTTTTTGTGAAATTTACGCCACCTCTCTTTTTCATTGGTTCATTATGGAAAATGAGAATACAATATTTTCATTCTTGAGTTACTACATTTTTCTGTACATGGAAAATATAAATCGTTTTTTTATTTTTTCTAAAAATTTTGGATTTTGCCTTCAAAAATTTTTGACGTACACATTCATAAGTAGGTAATATCTTATTCACAATTTTCTGATTTTTATATCGGTGTTAGGTACCAAGAGAAACTACAAGTTATACTGCTTCCTCCTTCCCTGCCATAATATATAATGAAATTTTTCAATTTTCATCCTTCAGATTCTTTTCTGGTCTCAAAGGGTTGAAGTTGAAAATATTTTCACCTGGGATTTTCTTAGATCGCTTTTTACTTTCATGTTCTTGTTCGTTTTTGGTTTCATCGATAAGAAAACACGTCCTCTCCTTTCCTGCCCTTCTCTTTCCTTATTCTTTCCTGTTTCAAGTTTCAACGTTACTCGTGTGAGCATGAGCAAACAATCAAATTCCAATGTTTCTTCTTTTCATATTATACGTATTATTTCTTCTCTAACAGTGAATATTTCATAGAAAATGCTATCATCGGAGGATTTAGAAATGAACGAGCGTGTGAACTTGGAACCGTTCAACATGGTAGGAGGTAAGAGAGGTGCACCACTTATCTATGTTTGGAAATGGTAACGCACATGTGGTTATGTGGTTGGTTTTGTACATAAATTGGTATGGTGTCGCTAATAGTACGTCGCACATTTACATCTTTCATGTTTGAATAACGTTCAAACTTCAAACGAGATAGCAGTCGTTATCACTCCACCACCACTCACTCACTCACTCGCTCATTCCTTCCAATTCTATCCTTCAAACCTAGAATTCACTATTACAAATACGATAATATTTGGTGTGGAATAACGCGGGCAATGACAAACCTAGCTCCTGACTTGCCTTTGCGTTTGCCTATCGTCGTCATTCGTCTGCCAACAAACTTACGAGTATATTCCTATTTTAACAGAGTGGACATTTTTTTCTTGTCCTACCTCGTCTGTAGGCGTAATTTTACACTCGACAGAGTTTTCAGGTTTTTTTTTTTTTCTCTCGAAGAGTAAATTTGCTTTAGGCCTGTATCGAGTAGGTAGCTAGGTACCTAAAATTTTGATTAATGATTTTTCTTCCCGAGTCAATGTACATACATACGAGTACACTATGTTAGAAACATATTTAACGCTCGTTCAAGTGCATAAGTAGAGTAGGTACCTCTACCATACCCAAACCTGTAACTTTTTAAATGCGATTACCAACGTGTATCTTTACTCCTTTCAGTCCTTTACCTCGATATGACCTCATACCGCACGATTACACATTTGACAAGGGTTGAAAATAGAAATTTTAATCATTTCCACTCCGAGTCGTGTCATTTCATTGTATGATTGAAAAAAAAAAACTTGAAAAGAAAGAAAACAAAAGCAGCTACATTAGCTACAATAACAGCAACGCTGCAACAGCTTCGCTTTTACTTCGCTAATTTTCCTTCGACTCTAAAAATACGATTATCGTTCGCGTGGAAAATTAATTAACTCGCGAATAAAAACTATTAAACTTTTACAATCTGCGTAGTGCGTACCTTGACATGTTTTCGAAGCGATTTTTGAATTTTTAAAATTACTTTAGGTAAAACCCGCCAATACTTTTTGGGCGTTTTTTTCGTCGTTTCTTGGTTAGGTTCAAGGTAGGTATTCGTCGAAACTTTTTCAATGTTGTGAAACCCTGCTCTTGCTCTACAGGGTGTCTCAAAAGTCGTTACCGGCATACCGGCTCTTATCGGCGTAAGCCGGATGTAGATCTCGATAAGATAACTATCGTATGTACATTTATGTATATTTATACAAAATGATACACGAATTTTCTAACAATAAACAGTTAAACACACCAGTTGTGACTCTGAGAATTTTACGTACGTGGAATGAGCATACCTAATTCCTAATTCCATTGTTGTTGTTTCACGATCATCAACAGTGGAATTTCTCGCAGTATTGTGAAAATTAATGGACACATCGGGATCGCACTGTTCTTTTACTCTTTGCCACAAGATCATCGTTGGTGATGTTGCTGAAAAATTAATTAGGTATTCTAGGTTTTCAACGTGCTATGGAACCAAAAAAATTCGCAACAGTTCAAATTTGAGCTCTTTCGAGTACAATTGAACTGATTTTTCATTTTTTTTTAGTTTTTCGTAGGTACGTTTAAAGCTTTCCTCAATTTCCAAAATTATGGTAATTTTTGGAAACACATCAAGAATTTTTTCAATTTCTGTCAAAGTAGTAAATTTTTCACAACAAACAAAACGTTGACAATTTTGGCAAAAACGGGGCTTCGCAGCAATTTCTGGTATAAAAAAAAAACGAAATTTTTAGGCATTTTTTGAAAAATGTGACTATTTTGTACCTACATACCTAATTTTTTGTAAAATAAAACGACACTTTTAACCCTTTTTGATAAAAAACAAAAATTTATGTCAATTTTGAAAAATCGAGAATTTTTAACAGCTTTTGACAAAAAGAAACATTTTGACAATATTTCAACAAAGGAAGGGCTTTTAGGCAGTTTGTGAAAAAAAGTGAAAACTTTTTACCAAGTTTTGCATTAGTTTTTTAAAAAAAGAAAGACTTTGACAATTTTAGCGAAAATTAGAACTTTTTGGCAATGTGCCTAAGCAAACTACTGTATGAGCAAAAAAGTGACACTTTTCGAAATTGTAATCAAAAAAACGAGACTCTCGGACAGTTTTGGAAAAGACACGACTTTACGGAATTTTCTGCAAAAAATGACCATCTTTGGCCATATTTTCCTAAAAAGCGACAATTTTTGTCAATTTTTGAAAAAGCGAGAAAATAATTTTTGGCGAAAAGCGAGACTTACAATTTCAACAAAAAGCAGGACTTTTTGGTAAATTATTGGCTAAAAAATGATAATCTTTCACATTTTTTTCTGTCGAAAAAACCGAGACCTTTCTTCAATATTAGAGACTTTTTGAAAGTTTTAGGAGAAAATCGACAATTTTATTTTTGTCAATGTTGCCGGATCTGGAATGGCAACACTGCTTGAACAACGAGTTGAAATCAAGATTTTCCACACAAGTTGGAAATTGAAGTGTTTTTTCCAACTAGGAAAGAAGAGCCACTGGCAAGATTTTCGAATTTCAGTTTCAGTTTTCAATTTTAGTTCCAGCTTTACTTTGTATTTCAGTTTCAGTTTTGATTTTTCTAGTTTCACTTTTCACTTTTTGGTTTCAGTTTTGTTTTCGAAAAAAATAACCACCTACTTGAATTTTAGTTTAGCTTTTTTCAGTTTCAGTTTCAGTTTTTAACCAGTTTCTGTTGGTTTTACTTTTCCATCTTTGTAGTACATATTTTGGAAATATTCAGGAAAAAACAAACTACCTACTTGAAGTTTAGTTTTGCTTTTTTTCGGTTTTCAGTTTCAGTTTCAGCTGTTTTAGTATAAGGAATTATTCTTTTCATAAAATTCAACAACTTTAGGGCGCGATAGCTCAAAAAATCCAACTTTCAGAATAACAGCCTTCTCAATGGTTCGCCTTCGGCTCTGCCTTCCGGTCGCATGTGTATTGATAGACCCACATTCAACATTAGGTAGGTACCTAGACCTACGCACATCGAGTTTAAGTACTTTTCGACGCAAGAAGATGTCACCTGCTCGATAATCGTACGTATAATCGTATCCTTAAACACACTCTTACTTATGTCATTTATGAGGCTACATAAGCGATGAAGTCTACTACTCGTAGATAGAAGCCAGCTGTGCAGTGTGCACGACTGTCAACCATATTATGAACCATACAAACCAACTATGAGACTTAAGTAAGTAGGTACCTACCTACATACAATAATTATCCCCCGAAAAGCACGTTGACTGACGTACTTCTGAAGGTGTATTTTTAATTCGCAAGCTTCGAGAGTCGAGTGTCTCATCATCGGCGCGGCGTAGCGCAGCGCATCACACGTAATGGTTTTTTTTTTCAGAGGTCGACAATTCGACGTACGACTTTTCTACTTGGAAAGAAAAAATGCAAATATTTTTTGTAACTCGCAAGTCAGACTAAAAATACGTAAAAGTACATAATGGGTTCAGTTTCAGTACCCACTCGGCGCATAACCCGTACGTGGTTATCGAGCTATATAAAAATGTAGGTACATTTTTGCGAGTTGCGACCAATAATAAATAACGATATATAATAATTTACACACGGACTATTTCACATTTAAAGCGTCGCTATAGGTATTACTGTATTAGGTATAGGAACCTTTCTTTACCTAGGTATGCATATACGTACGTATTCTACCAACAACACCTCGTCGGATTTTTTGTCATCAGCATTTTTCAATTTGCGACTATGATCACGTTGAAATAGGCATAAGGAAGAAGTATACAGACAGTTGGAATGGCGATGGCGAACGTTTTACAACACAACCTAACTCGTTATAAAATGCTGAAATGAACGTAAGAACATTATTTCTATTTATATCACCATCTAGGATATATATATCTCTCTCTCTCTCTCTCTCTCTCTATGCACTCATTCGAACGTTGATATGCAGTATACTCATCTAGCATCGATTACGATTAATTTACTGAATAAGTGAATACTGTTTCGCCGGTTGTTCTGTTCTGATGACTTATCAATTGTATCAGCACCAGACACCGGCTCGATTCACAAAACTAACATATATAAAAACACCACAATTTCAATTACTGTACTGCAATGACCTAATGACTAAAGATGGAAGGTACAGCAGTTTTAAATTCATTCTGGAACAATATCTATTTTTGAAATTTTTGCATTTTTTGTGCCATCAGCCATCGTGAAAACAAATTCTTTAAAAATAAATTTTTCAATTTTTCAAAAAAAGTCTCGCATCCAATTGAAGGATTACTTACCACTGGCTTTTCATACTCAGGCTATAGTTTTGAAATTTGAAAGTCGTTCGCTGTTGTAAATTACCGAACAAAAGATGTAATGTTGCACAGGGGAAAAAATTAGAGATGTAGATGATACCTATGGCAATAGGGTGGCGGGTCCTATACATGATAAGGGGAGGGGAAGGTAAGGAAATGGGTTGTGATACGAGTCGTTCCTGTCTTTCGAACGAAAATTTAATTCTAAACACTTTTCGTCATTGTATATGTACTTTTTAATGTAGGTAATCAAAAAAACTGATTTCGATGACTTTGAGAGTACTTTTTTCGAGCCTTTAAGCTCGAAGGTTCTTGCAAATGAAAATCGATGATAACCACGTTCGCGTTGTAGAGGATATTTCGAGGAACAATTTTCACCCGAACTTTCTTTTCGTAGGACCGATTAGGTAAAGAATGAACAGATTTTCAAGTTGGGGAGATGGATCATCAGAAAAGGGGGAGGGGAAAAATGGGCATCTGGGCTAAATTTCTTTATATTGACTTGTAGAGCGATAATCAATCATAAAATTGCTTTCGACAAAATACGCGCGAGCGGACGTGTTTTTTTTTTTGTCAAGTTGGGACCTGACCACCACGTGGGTGTTCACTGTTCGCCCGGCAGAAAAAGTTTCAAAATTCCGATTCCAACCAGCAAATCGTAATGAAAGAATATAAAAGATTTTACAAGTTTGATTTTCAAAAGTAGGTACCAAAAATTATTGACGTGACGAATGAGCAGCGAAATACTCCGTCTTCGGAGCTTTGACGTTTATTCGGCAAAATTGAAAAAGAAAAACTCAACCTACGGAATATTTACAGGTAGGTAAAAATTATGTAGGTAATTGAAAAGTTTATCCGAGAAAACCCAAATTCAATTATTCGTTTATTTTCGAATCTAACCGCCTACACAACCGATAATAGGTATGCAACTTACGATACCTGCCTGTGTAGTGTGTAGTGTGTCTGTGTACCTACGATACGTACAACTACGTTTAGAACCGAAAAACGAATCAACTTTTATTGTAGGTCTACGAGTAGGTACCTAATGAACGAATAAAGTAGTTATAACTTTACCAGCCATTCGTTTTCAAAATCAAAATAATATACAGGCGGAAGACGTTCTCGTATTACAAGTTACGACACATTTTCGGCGATGTAAATTGCCTGACCACTGAGTATTGTAGGCGTATAGCGAACGAAAATACATATAAACTTTTGTACCAAGAATTTCGAAATAGCGAAATAGCGAACGAAAAAGGAATTGAAAAGGTAAACGAAACGAGTAAACGGGTACAGGAAATCGAACAGGACTCTTAAAAATTCGATTAGAAATTACAAAAATGAGGACGTAGATTTTCAAAGCCAAAAAATGAATTACTCGGACGTACACAAGCGATAAAAATGCAAAACACGATTTCCATGGGCGAAAAGACTTCAAAATACTAAATGCATTCCTTTCAAAAATTATAGGTATGGCAATTCAACTTACATTAGTGAATAGCATGTTGCCTACCTTAAAAAAACCAGGACCGAGTAAAAATTACCTTTTTGCTTCTTCTCTCGTCTGTCTCTACGAGTAAAAGTTGTTCGGCAAGATCGAGAAGAAAATATGATTTCAATTAGTTTCTGAAGGGGGGAGAGGGCAGGAGAAAGCCAGAAGCGATTTAAAATTTAAAATTATAGATTTACCTGCCACAAACGAACAACCCGTCGCAAAAAAACACGTTCCTGAAACACAAAACGAATAAAATGATGAGAATTATAATAGTCGATCGGTACAAACTAATTAATTACATACAAAAAGTAAAAATGTTTCTTTGAACAGGTATTTCGGTATAAGGCGAGACCAATAAATGACAAAATATGTTGATGAAGGAAAAATCATCGAAAAAATGACAACTTTTCTTTCAAATCTAAAAATCTAAAAATAGAACTCGATAGAGCGCATAAAAAGAGGTACTTCGTAATTTTTGCCAAAAAAAATTAGATTTTGTAACATCTTGATAAAAAAAGCGAAACTTTTTAGCAACTTTGCAAAATCAAGCGGTAATTTTTGGCAATTTCTGAAAAAAACTGGACTTTTAGGGAATTATTGGCAAAAAGTGGTACTTTTTGGCATTTTTTAGCAAAACAACTAGACTCGGGTACTTTCCGGAGAAAAAAGTGAAACGTAGTAGCCACTTAGCTAAAAAGCGAAAGTTTCTGTTGAAAAGAAAAACTTTGACAATTTAAGCAAAAAACAAGACAGTTTGACAATTATTTGCAAAAAAAAGTGACAGGTAGGTAGGTAATAGGTATATTTGTTCGCAATTTTTGTTTAAAAAAATAGGGCTATTTTGCAACTTTTTGACAAAAAACGTAACTTTTAGTGGGTCTATGTAATTTTTGGCAAGAATGCTCAACTCTTGGAGAAAAAACTGAGATTTTATCAGCAATTTTCGTCAAAAAATATGCTTTTTTCTCATTTTTGGAATTTTTAACAATTCCCGCATTAAATCGAGACTTTCGTGCGCTTTTTTAAAAAATGAAACCTTCTGGAATTTTCATCACAAAACCGCAACTTTTAGGATAAAACGAGGCTTTTCAACAACTTTGAAAACAGCCACATTGTATATACCTACTAGAGCCGAAAACGGTTACGCTACCCGCTTACCGGTATCTGGTTAAAATACCGGCTAAACCCGCTAAGTGGTTGTATTGGGTTGATTCGGATATAGATAGTAGCGTATAGCGAGTACAACCCGAATGTTTTCGCACTTGGTCTGCGCACGCACCCCAAAATTTGATAATGCGTAAGTGGGAGGAGTTACGCTTCTACACCTGTCGTTCGTATGTGTGATTGACGTTTGACATGATTGATGACAATGATGATGTCATGCCGGTACACCAGCTACGCATTCAATGCGCTACTAGTTATATCCTGAACCGGTGCGACATTTTTTCAATTCGCTACCCGCTACTACTGAGTAGCGAGAATTTACGATACGGATAAGATAGTTACCCGCTGTCAGCGAGTACCGTTTTCAGCTCTAATACCTACCTACTAATTTTGGCAAAAATCGAGACATTGACAAATTTAGCAAAAGACAGGACTTCGTAACCATAAGCTTAAGCTGAAAAGGCAGTGTCGCAAGTTGAAAATGAATTGAAAAAATGCGTTTACTTTTGATACTTTCAACATCTATTTTTTGTTTTCTTAGGGCCGAGATTTGAAAAAAAAAAAAAAAAAAGACAAGAGTATGAAACTTTAAAAAAAAAAAAGTTACTTAAATAACCAAAAAACTTTGTAACTGTACCAAAATTAAATGTTGTGGTGTCCCTAGCCTTAGTAGCTGTGCATGACACCCTATAAAATAAATAGGTAGGTACCATATGTAAATAAAATACTTAAGAAACGCTTGCAAGACACATTAATGCAGCAAAAAAAAAACACACAAAACATGAAAAACTTTTCAATTAAACTTTAATGTAGAAACATTACGAAAAAAAAAACGTTTCAATTAAAATCTTATATCGAAGCTCACGTCGGGATTTCGGATAGTTTAGCAACAATTGTAGGATTTCTTGGCAAATGTTAAAGACGAAGTGATACATTTTTACAATTTTCATTTAAAAAATGACACTATTTTAAAACTTTTAGACGAAAAAGCGAGATATTTTAGAAATTTTTTAAGAACGAATGAAACTTTTTGGAATGTTTTTCATTTTTAGCATGTGATAATTTCAACATAAAGCGCGGCTTTTCAGTAAATTTTGGCAAAATGGCAAAGCTTTCTACGGAAGAAAATGAAAATTTTTCGATACACTCCGAGTAAAAGCAAAACTATTCAGCATAAAACGAAAAATTTTCAAAGTTTTGGAGTAAATGGGAACTTTTGTCAATACTTAGGTAGCAAAAACGTGCTGCTTTTTTGCAATTTATGCCGAAAAAATGAGACTAGACAAGATTTTAAGGCAGTTTTTGACAAAATTGATAATTTAAAAAAAAAATTTCAACAATTTTTGGCAAGAAACGAGATTTTTTTGACAACTTTGACAAAAAGCGAAACTTTTTGCGATTTTTGATAGAGATTTAGACATTGAAAAATTTAAATGTCTGAACATTTTCAAAGAAAAAAAAGTAACTCGAGCACCTAAAATTTAAAAACAGTAACCAAAAATTACTTTTATATTAATTTTAGTGACTTGGTTAGTTAAAAAGTGACCGAGTAAGTACGAGCCCTGGCGAAGCAGAGGTCGAATCGATTTTCATTTAGTTACTCGAGGAATTCTTTGCAACTTTTCCACCGATATCTTTCATCAGTTTTGAATTATTTTTACAGCATTTCTTTGGATTTTCAAATTTTTTCTCTCAAATTTGGAAATTCTTTTCCAAATTATGAAATTTATTCAATTTTTGTACATACTTTAACGCTATTGCGCGTGATTTCGACGATAATTTCATAAATTTACCTCGAGTAAATTTCGATTTTTCTTATCCAAAGTGCGTTTAGTTTTTTAGAAAAATGATTTTTCCTCGTTTTCCAGACCAATTTTTCCAACATAGCACGTCTTTTCTAATATCAACTACAACTACACAGATATATACCAACACACTAAATAGGATGAGAGAGGTGGGGGGGGGGGGTTTACATTTTTTCAAACGTTATCACCGACGAATTTCATTACCTAATCCAATAAAATTTCGCGGAGTAATTACGAAGCTACATAAGCTACGATTGGGAAAGGGCTAGGGAGAGGAGGTAGCTGGTAGAGTCCTTCTCACAAAAATATTGATGTAAGCACTGCAGTACTCCAATCAGACCGATATCGAGAGAGTCAGGATCTTGATGAGACAGACTGGAGGGAGGGTGAAATCAAATCCCTGACTGAAATTTCTGAAAATCGGTACTTGTATGTACTTGAGCAATCTTCAGACATTATTGAATTATTGTCATAACGATCGAGGATTCTTTTTCACCCACAAGCACACAAAAAAGCGAATCTCCGCGGATAATTTTGACCTCATGAAGATCATTCTGGGAGGATTTATGGGCACCAATAAGTATTTTTGGAAACAGTCAACATTTTTACTGATTCCACTTTTTTTCTATGGGTAATCTCGTCGAAAGAGAGAACATGAGGAATTGAAAATTGTTCTAATAGTCCGGAATATGACAATAGGAGTAATTGCACCCCCCCCCCCGGCCAATCCTCGGGGACAACTTCTTTTTAAGGGGACATCCTAAGGAACATTTTAAAGCAAACTTGCTCAAAAAAAAGTTGGCCTTACTTACAAAATGGCGGCCATTTTGATTGACAGGTCAGCCAAAATCGCAGATTTTGCGTTTCAACATAGGACTTGCACGAAATTTTTCAAACCATACAAAGGTAGATCGAAAGATCATGCAAAAATTTATCACCTGTCAAAATTTCAAGTGCTAAAGTGCGTTTTTCGATTTTTGGTGAATTTTTGAAAATCCCATTTAGGCCAAAAAGAGGGAAAAAATCAAAATTTTACCAAATTGACCAAGAAAGCTGAAATTTGGGATATACCCTATTTTCGACATGCCAAATCGATTGGAAACGGTTTCAACCCGTTTTGAGCAGTTCTGGAGCCTCCAGCAGATTTTTGAAACTCGAAATTGCCACAAAATTCCATCAAATTGGAGTTGTGAAGCTGAAATTTATTGTAAAAACTAATTTCAATACGCTACGAAGTACTGCAGGTGAATTTCAAGTCGTTTTGGAACCTCCAGCGGCTTTTTGAAAATTCCTGAAGCCTCCAGCAGATTTTTGAAACTTTAAATTTTCACAAAATTTCATCAAATGGAGATGGAAAGCTGAAATTTACTCTACAATCCAATTTTAACACCCTCTGAAGACGACTTCAGGTGTGTTCAAGTCATTTTAGAGCCTCCAGCGATTTTTTTGAAAATTACTGGAGCCTCCAGTAGATTTTTGAAATTTGAAATTTCCTCAACATTAATTTATCAAATGGAGTTGGCAAGCTGAAATTTACTTCGCAGACTACGTGGTGGTTTCAAATGGTTTTGAAGCTTCCAGCTACTTTTAGGAATTTTCAATTTTCCAAAAAAACGCCATACAACCTTTCAAAAAGTCGCTGGAGGCTCCAAAACGACTTGAAATCCACCAGCAGTCAGCTTCGTAGCGTATTTAAATTAGTTTGCAGAATGAATTTCTACTCTCCATCTCATTTTGATGAAATTTTGGGGAAATTTCAAGTTTCAAAAATCTACTGGAGGCTCCAGTAATTTTCAAAAAAATCGCTGGAGGCTCTAAAATGACTTGAACCCACCTGAAGTCGTCTTCAGAGGGTGTTAAAATTGGAGTGTAAAGTAAATTCCAGCTTTCCATCTCCATTTTATGAAATTTTGTGCAAATTTCAAGTTTCAAAAAGCCGCTGGAGGCTCCAGCGTATTGGAATTAGTTTTAAGAATAAATTTCAGCTTCACAACTTACTTTATCTAAAAATTGTTAGTTATTGAAGCTAAAAAATATAAATATTCTGTATTCTGTATGTTGAAACGCAAAATCTGCGATTTTGGCTGACCTTTCAATCAAAATGGTCGCCATTTTGTAAGTAAGGCCAACTTTTTTTTGGGCAAGTTTGCTTTAAAATGTTCCTTAGGATGTCCCCTTTAAGAAAAAAGTTGTCCCGGAGGATCGGCGGGGGGGGGGGGTGTGCAATTACTCCTATTGTCATATGCCGGACTATAAAGTTTGAAAATTTGGTACCAGAATGTCCCCAGTAAACTATGCGACGTGAATATCACATGATAACTTCGCAGAGACTCGATTCGAAAAAAAAGTTAATGGGTGCCAAAATTTTGAAAATCACAGAAACACTCAATTCAAAGGTCGTTCCCCCATTGAAAAATTATTCACTAATTCAGTTCACCCTTCACACCTTCCAAGACCGCGCCTCCGCGCCACACGTTCATCATCGTAATGCTATAGCTATACTTAATGGTGATACATAGTTGATAGTAGTAGTTGTAGTTTCACTTTCAATAAAGACGACAAAACCACGAGATGACCGGACATCTTACGTTGGATGCTGTATAATTAAAACGTAAACACTAAACAAACCAAAAGGGATTGTTGTTTAAAAACGATTAATTAAGTGAGTAGGTACCGCGTTAAAGCAAGGCAAAGCGATAGCATAGCTAACAGCTAAGCGTGTTTGGCTCATGGCATGGCATGTACGACGTCGACAGTTTCTATTACTTTGAAAGCTCGAAAAAGCTTACGTGTCGAGAATATGATACACCACGAGCAATCTGAGCGTATTCACGATAATACATAGGTATAGGAGACGGTAGGTAAATTTATATCCTTTTATCAAAAATGACCGAAAAGCACACGCATTAATGAATCGTGCCTAATGCCTATACTTGAAATTGAATTCATAGAATGTACCACTTACAGTCTTACGCACCCTCTTTTCTCAATTGAAAGTGCAGAAAAAGTGATTTCGGGTGGGCATCAACCACAACCACATGGGTAAGTATATGTACAAAAGTACAACAACAGGGGAAAATCCGACTCTGTCTAAGCGGTCGTGTTTTGGTCGCCCATCACCCATCGAAGAACAGTCGAAAATAGCGCAATACCGCGCGATTCCGATCCCAATGCCGATGCCGATCCCGTTAGCGTTATGTTTAAGGCATACGGCATACGGCGCATTCTCAACAATTTAGCTATCATCATGTTCTCTCCGTCGCGTCGCTCTGTATATAAAACTTATCAAACTTTTTTTTCCCGACTCTTCATGATAACGTAATCATCGCGAGCGAGACGCATGTATGCTGTCTTTCGGCACCTTCATTAACGTTTAATTAATTCCGCAATTATGGCATTCAAATCGCAGATGTGCACGTTTTTTGCGCTTTTACTATTTTTATTTGTTTTATTTTCGTCGTCGTTAAACGCCAATCCTGCCGTCAATCGAGTTTCATTTAGTCAAAAAGTAAGTTCGAATTTTTTATACATTTCTTATAATTATAGCTATTAAGCGTATTACCTATTTACGTAGTTTTTTTTTATTCAAATAGTTTTTTTTATTACCTTTTTTTTTTTTTTTCGTTTTGATTAACTCGAAAAGTAAAAATTCTTGAATTTTGAAAACGATTAAAAAAAATATTTGCGTCTGCTCGTAAATCGAAAAATGAATATATGTATAGGATTTGCATAAGTAAACAGATGGAAAATGAAAATAATTAAGGTAGAAACTTTAAAAACAGCAAGATGAAAAGTGTTTTGAAAAAAATCGATTTTTCGGTTTTTTTCCTATGCATACCTATCCTTCGGAAAATCTCGCCTCCCTCTCTCCCAAAAAAAAAACTCGAAAACTGAAGCGAAGCTTCTGTACAAACGGTGACAATTAATTTCGTGGAATTTTCTTTCCAAAAATCCATCTAAAGAATTTTAATTTCATAAAAGTAAGCTCGAGATTAATTCTCTCAAACACGCGATAAATCAACTCGAAGAAAAAAAAATCATTCAAAATTCAAAAAAAAAAAAGTAAATAGTCACAAAATAAATTGTACCCAACATCTTCAACGATCGCATCTTCCTTTTCATAAAAACACTAATCGATAAAAAATAAATAAATTTTCAATCGACGCTTTTCAATTTTCAAAATAAATTTACCATCCGAGAAGTTCAACTTCAACTACATCAACAACAACTACAGATTTCGCGAGTTAATTTAGTTGCCTACTCTTTAAATACAGGAAATTGTATACTTGTGAATTTCGTGCGAGTTTGTTCGTCCTTCGTACCTCGACCAGTTTGCGCTTTATAAATAATGTAAGCATTAGGAACACTTGAAAAAACGAAACAGTTTTTCAAAATATGAGACGTTTAGTTAACTTCTTTTCACTGAAAAGGTCTACGAGAAAAACATTTTTCCAGGTTTAAAATTCACCTATTTATAAACTTACGAGCCGAATCGGTTATTGAAAAATTCCACGGTTTGGTAACGTTCGCAAAGTTTGAAAAGCTCGAGTATCGCGATTTTTGTATTCGTATAGTGCAATAATAATACACGAAAGGAATTTAACGAATTTACTATCAGTATTCGCTATTCAGTTAATACTTATTCGACGAATAAATTTCAAAAATTTGCGGTAAGTTTGGCTCAAAAATTAGGTTGTGATAAGTGATAAGAGAAAAAAAAATCATGCCATCACTCACTGGGGAAATTAAAGAGTTTCTCAATTTTCTCAAAACGTTCGTGCCAATATGTCTGAAATCAGCTTCGAAGATCGAAGATGCGAACGAAAATTAAAGACTAAGAAAGAGGAAATTTGCAATAAAATTCTATCACCTGAAAATTTTTCCAATTCGATCCACTTTCATTTTTTTAAGTCACAAAGGAAAAATTTAAACGCGGAGTCATTCCTTTCATTTGACAATTTCGACAGCTTACAGGGGAAAATGTTCGCATCGCGACAAAATTTTAATGAAACGGGGTCAGATGTCATCGCGAGAATTTTTGATTTTGAAAAAAAAACTGTGAATTGGAATTTTGAGACTCGAAAAAAATTTGGTAAAAAATTCAAATTTTTGAAGATTATTGAGAACTAACAAAATCTATATGTTTATAAATTTTTTTAAAAAATCTACTTCGGGTAAAAATCTTTTAAAAAATTTTAAATGAGAAAAAGTACGAAAAAGTTGAAAATTTGTTGGAATTATAGGTATATGTATTAGAATTTGAAGAAAAAATGAGACAAAAACTTATCATTTCGAAGTAAAAAATGAGGAGTTACTGAATTTTTAAAATCTAGTTCCAAAAATACCTAGTTTCAAGTCATCGAAAATTTAAATAAATAAATTGTCCATACCAGTACAATACTTACAATTAGTCTTCCAATCCCAGGGACATTTCAAATTTCGACAATTTTGATCCTTTGTTTTTTTTTGCTTTACCTAATCGAATTTCTAAAAATTTCAAAATTAATTTTTTTTTAAAACTCAAAACCACCCAACGACATTTGACCATTTTTTTATTCCTTCTAAATTTTTACAAATTTCACCTTTTGTTTAGATTTGGGTTTGGAAATCCGCATACTCGTTACGGAAGGATCTCAATTTCCAAAGTTGGCGAATATGGCTCGAATTTATTTTTTTTAAACGTCGCAATTGAATTTTCGAGTTCAACTTCTCACGTGAACATTTTTGAAACGAATTTTAAAACGATATAATCTTAGTACATAGGTACTGTTCTGGTTTTACTTCAATGAGAGCATTTTTTGACATTTTTTCTTCGTAAACATTTTCATTTTTTAAAGCTACCGACACTAAAAATACGATTTTTTTACATTTTTATGCAATCCTAAAAAGAGAAGCGAAGAAGGAATTTAAAAATAGAAAAGGAAAACTTTATCGAGACTTTTGGCATGATATTTTTCAAACGCTCAACGCTGCACAATTTACAGGGTGTCCATTTCTTGAAGAAATAATTTTCCCTGACTTTTCTAACAATTTTTCAAATTTTCAAAACCCATCAAATATTAACCAAACTCGAATTGCCCGAGAGAATGAGAAAGAGAGTGAGGGAGGGAGGGAGGGAAGGTCGTATTAAGGGGAAGTTTTTCAATCACCAAAAAGTGTAGTAAAATCTGAAGTTTTACGAAATTATCACGTATACTGTAGATCGTTAATTTTATAAAATTCCTTGATTTTTTTGGGGGGGGGTTTGGGGGGGGGGGGTGTTAAAAATTTGACATGTTGATTTTTAGTGATTTTCTAATATTTCAAGATTTTTTGAAACGAAGATGAGGATTTTAAAAATACTCGACGAATTTGTTTTCAAAAAATACATATCAAATTAATTCCTCGAAGTGAAGATTATTTTTAAAAAAAGGAGCGGAACATGGTTTCGCTCTAGCAAAGCGAAAAAAGGCGTACATATCGAATTTAAGCCTTCTTGGTTAATTTGAGAAGACTTCAACGATGATGAAAAATCAAGAAAAAAATAGCCAAAAAAGTTACAAGATGTGAGCAAAACGTTTTTTAAAGTAAAAAAAATTACACCGAAAATCACAACACTTCGATTGAAACTAATAATGAAACTTGATTGAAACTTTCACAATTTTTCAAAAAACAGGACTTTTATTCCTTCCAAATTTTTATCTTTTTCCCATTAAAGCAAAATTTTTTGACAATTTTTGAAAAAAAAAACAAGATATTGACAATTTAAGCAAAAGGCAGAGCTTTTTTGGAAATTCTTGGTTAGCAATAAGCAGTTTGGTAAAAAGTGAGATTTTTAGTGTATTTTTGGCACAAAAGCGAGACTTTTTGGAAGTTACTGCCAAAAAGTGGTAGGTACTTTCTTTTCATTTTAATAATGGTGGTAAAAAGTAAGATTTCGACAAGATTAGCAAAAAGGCAACGCTGTCATTTTGACAAAAGCCGAGATTTTTTTCTACATTGGACAGAGAGCGAGACTTCGTCAATTTCACCCAAAGGCAGGGCTCAGAGATAGTAAAACCAGTTGGATTACAAAAATTTTGATCGAACACGAGCCCTTAAAATCTTCAAAAAAGGCGCTAACATCGATTATTTTGTTGTTTCAAAGAGATGAGTTTGAGGTTGAGAAGTCGAAATCTCAAAAAAAAAAAAAAATCAACAACAACAACAACAACAACACTTTCATGGTATCATCTGATGTATGTTAAAGGTAAATTTCACTTTTCAGCCTTCTAGATCAATTTAGAGAGGGAGGGAGGACGCGACACGAGGTTTTTTCAAGGTCAAAAAAATCAGACTGATTTTTGAACACGTTGTAAAACTTTTGATTTCCTATCGAATACTTCCTATTTTGACTATATTGACCATTTAAACCCATCCCCCTCCACCACACCCTAAAAATTTGTCTGTCGGCTTAATTTTGATTAAAATTGCATAACATTGCATTGGATTCGTTTTGAAAAAAATTGCGTAACTATTGTCTTCATAGAGAAAGACTTCACAAATCAATCGAATTACGTACTTATCACTCAACATAATCAGAGCAATAAAAGTGATTAACTACAGTCAAGGTTTCTCGAGTCGAGAACATATCACAAAAAAGTAACAATTAGGTAATTCGATATTTGTAAGACTGCTTTACTTTAAATCTCAACATTTTTTCTAAAATAGACACATATAGCACAATTCACATCTTTCAATATTGAAAACAGTGTCATGTTTTCCTCAAAAAAAAAAAAAAAACTCCTGTCACGATAGATACGTTTGGAAAATAGATTGGTAAAGAGAATTTCATCGTCGAGCATCATCTAGAAAAACTTGTGGAATTGAGCTTCCTTCGATTCGAGGTACTTGAGCCGTTCTCTATTTCGTCACTCGAGAGAGCTATTGTTTTACACATAAATAGGCTCACATATCACGTATCCTCTCGTAAACTTGTGTGCTTTGCGAATCATTGTACGAGTACATACACACAATGTTCAGATTTATAACATTCTGTGTCGATACGAAGTACTTTAATGGACTAACAGCGCCACTTATCACTCAAATAAACAACTCGCTCATTGATACGTCAAAGATGCATTGTTCAACTCGGTTACTTTTCCGATTGGAAAACAGTGAAATAGGAAAATGAATGGTCGTATACGAGTACGTTTAACATACTACATTGCCACAAACTACCAAAATTACTCGTACGAGTACAAATATATCTCTGCATAGAAGCATAAAAAAAACAAAGCTTATTTTTGAGAATGAGAAGCCTACGTCGCGTTGTGATGATAAACAATGGGGTAAAATTGAGAATTGTTTCATTTTAGAGGTGCCTTTCAGAGACGTGACGAAGAATTATGTCGTGGGGGGGGGGGGCAGGGTGAGACTGAAATTTTCTCAACTTTTTACCCCACACTCCCCTCACAACCAGTATTTTTCATGCTAATTATCCAGATGTGCTTCGAACAAATTTTGGAAGTGGGAGTTGGAAACCAAAATTTCGAATAATTTTAGATGTTCAAAAACGACGCTTTTATACTCGACAAAAAATTTGAATAAAAAATTTATTTTCAACCAATCCTCAGCTTTTTGAACATTTAGAAGGACCTATGTCTGATTTTATTAGAACATGACAAATCTCCAAATAGACCCCAAAACTCTCGTTCAAAAACCGATATCCTACCCTCCATGGCTGCTTAAACCTCCCCAAATTGACTACTATTTAAACAACTATTCAAAGAAAAGTCATTCCCCATTAGTAATTAAAAATAACTATCTGGAACTTCTATCAAAATATCATGAATTCAACCTCTGTTTCACAGATGGATCAAAAATACCAAATCATCATTGTGGATATGCTTACTCTATAAATGGTACAATCTCAAATTTCAAACTCCCAAACTGTTCATCTATTTACTCTGCTGAACTCACTGCTATTTATCATTGCCTCTGTGATATACTCACCTCTGAACCAAATAACAAACATTTTTTGATTCAAAGTGATTCCTTAAGTTCATTGATTTCTATACAAAACCTATTTTCTGATCACCCTATAGTTCAAAATATTCTTGAAAAACTATTTGAGCTACAAAATTCCCACTTTATTATCCAGTTTATGTATGTTCCCAGCCACATTGGAATGACTGGAAACGAAGCTGTTGATACTTATGCAAAATCTGCAACTACTTTTTCCCCCCTTACCATCATCACAGCTGACGACATCAAATCTTTTCTCACTCAAAATATATACATGAATTGGCAAAATTTCTGGTCCCAACAAACAACCAACAAGCTCTTTCAACATAAAAAATCAGTTCATCCTTGGAAAAACCTATCCCACTTAAATAGACTTGAAGAAGTTATCTTGACAAGACTGAGAATTGGACACACCAAAATTACACATAACCATCTTTACCTAAAAGCCCCCAAACCCTCATGTCAATTTTGCTCATCTGAACCTATATCTGTTCAACACCTACTTTTCTATTGTCCCCAATTACACCAAGATAGATTAGCTCTCCAAATAGATGAATACTCTCTCTCCATCTCTGACAGCCCCTTCGAAATGGAAAAATTTATTACTCTTGTTAAAAAACACAACCTGACAAATTTAATATAATCTTACGTAGGGTGTAATAATCTTGTAATTATAAACACCAAAAAAAAAAAACATACCTACTCGTAAAAAGTTTCGACGCCAAAATTGAAATTTCGCACCTTTCGTTATTTTGCACTTTTTCGCATTGCACTAGTACCAACCTTGTAGGTATTATGTATTGTATTGATTTGATTATGTTTCTTAAATTTCTGAATGAATTTCCAAAAAAGGAGATCGCTTCGTTGGATTTTCAAAATTTTCATGGCATCGAATAGTAAGTAAAAAAAGATGAATTTTCGATGACTATGAAAAGTTTTACAAAATAATGATATTTTTCATAGAACGACCTAGAAAACCAATTTCTAATTTTGTTTTCAAGTAAAAATCCCCACCCTCGATATTTTTATTTTTGACCAAAATTTTTTTGATTTGGAATTTATGTCACTTCTACATTTGCCATTATCACAACTAGTGCCGAAAATCATATTATTTCATTTTTCCTCAAAATTTTGGATTTTGGATTCGACAGTTTTGACGTAATATTATTCAAATGTTTCTGATTTTCATGTTGGTATTACCTAGAAAAACTTTTCGGATAAATTTTCGTATCCCCAGATCGAAAATTTATTTTGGAAATCTGGATAGAAAAAATGCTCATTTCGAGCATTTGCTCAAATTCAAAAATGAAATTTTGACTAAACCTATTTCTTTTTAAAAAATCTGCTTAAGGAAGTTATACTCCTTCTCACATAATGAATATTTTCAATTTTCATCCTTCAGATTCTTCTCGGGTCTCAAAGGGTTAAGACTCCGCGAATTCAAAATTGATGTCTTTCGAATGGCTGGAAATGACGTATACGAGTAATACGTTATTTTTGTAACATTTTTACGCATCAACCAACGTGGATTTAAAAGCAAACTGATTTTTACCCTATTAAATCCATTAAGGATAAAATGTCGAAAAGCTTACAGGACAGGGTAGGTACTAGTAGGTACTCGGTATTGCCATCACCATCACCCTAACACCTTGAACATATTTTAATCCCTTCTCGGCACACGATTCTTTCCCACTTGTTGCATTTTTGTGGCCAACTACAAATATTTCTATTATTCCTATTTTCGTCTCGGGAAATTCATTACTGCGGAAACAAAACGAGCTCTCCAGTCGCCAAAAGGGTGAAAAAAAGAAATTCCATTCCGTAAGTCCGTAAGACCATAATATTGTTTACTGTAGCGAAGAAAGAAATTGAATTTTTTCGACTAAAATTATATCTCATACAAAAATCTCGAGTTGAATTTAAAACAAACAGGTGATACGATGTCAAGCAGAAGATTATTTTTTTCAATGCCTCGGGGAAAAAAAACCTGCAACTTGGAGATAGCGAGCAAAATATCTTCTATTATCTCGAGACTACTTATTTTAATTGCTCGCGTAACTACAAATATTTCACAAATAAACGCGTACTTAGCAGTCATTAAATCGTTATCGTTTTAACTTTTAACTTCTTCGCGATGTTAGGTAGACAACAACTAACTTAGGATTCTTCATGATTTTTCATTCAGAAAAAAAAACGACGCCGAGATCGTCTCATTTTTACGGAATAAATTACCAGAATTAATATACAGTTGACCTTTTTTAACATTTTCATTCCTCGAAAAGAGAAAATCATTTAAGATGACCAAAGACGTGGATGGGATGGGAGGGCCGGGGGGTGAGAAATCACCATATTTTTTTTAGCACGTTCTCCCCGGATAGTATAGTACGTAGTGTTGTATTTTGACGTGAAAATTAAAATCGCGACGAAAACTTATTCACCATTATACGAGTAAGATAAACTTACGTATATGAGAAGAGATTTCCGAACAAGTCTGGTATTCGTTCGATAATACGAAGCACGTGTTCATTTTAATACTCGTGCACCTCCTCATTTTTCCGTCAAACTGTTTGAAGAAATTTAATTTAAGAATTTAGTATGGGTATCGGTATCGCGGTTTTTTTCTCAAGAAAGGGGGCGGAGGCGAAGTAGCTCTACCTACAAGTTATTAAGCATTAACAGCTGCCTACGACCCTACGTGTAGCTGTAGCTGTATGTGTAATCTACGAGTAGACTACAGTACAGAAGTTGAACTTGGACTCTTCGGTTTTTCATGCCATGCCATAAAAAATGTTTCGAGAAATTTCGAGCTAATTAAGTACATAATTCTCGAGTGAAACTTGTGAAATTATTTTAATTGAAAGCATTTTAAGAATCTCACGATAAGAGTTGAGATGCTGGAAAATTCATTTTGTTTGAAACATAAGAAAAAAGGAAAAGGAAAAAGCGCCCGAACAAATTAGGCGTCTACCTTGAAACTTACGTGGGTACGCGAATAGTAGAAAACTTACTTTTTGAAGGCGAGAAAATATTTTAAACAATTCTACAATGATGATGGAAAGAAGCGCAACTTTTTTCGACATACATATTTTAGGATAAACATGCTACATTTTTACTAGGACAATTTCGCCAAACATCGTGACTTTTTTCACAATTTTACCAACACAAAAATAATTTCTGAGAATTTCGCCAAAAAAGTGAGACTTTTTTAAAAATTTTACTTTAAAAGGGATTTTCTGAATTCATTTTTCAAAAATTAGCCTTCTTAACAATTTTGACCAAACCAACACTTTTTTCCAATTTTAACAACTTTTTTTTGACAATTTTATAAAAAAAAAATGTTTTTTCAACAATTTTGACAAAAATGGGACTCTCAGATAATAAATGCGACTTGTTACCTGCAATTTTTCAGGAAAAATAGATTTTTTGGCTACAAAAGTACCTATTTTTGTTTTGTTGAAAAATTTGTGATAAAGCGTTGTAAAAAGATACTGTGAGATACTATCATGCCGACATTTGGTGTACGTGTGAAGTCCAGAAATCACTGGCTGGTGATTTCTAAGTACTTTGTCAACAACATCTGTTGTTAAGGTCATATCATGAGTTTTATGTCGTCATGATATTATTTCATGTGTTCTTCCGAACTTTCTTCCGTTTGTGATTACATACGGATTAAAGCTCAGAGGGGCATATGTGAGATACTATCATGCCGACATTTGGTGTACGTGTGAAGTCCAGAAATCACTGGCTGGTGATTTCTAAGTACTTTGTCAACAACATCTGTTGTTGACAAATACTTTTTTGGTAAGTACGTTTCTGACCGCGCAACAGAACGTACATTCATCGTTGAAATAAATCTATTTCTAACTTCGGTTAATGTTTGAATCTTTTTATGTAAAATAATCTTACAAATTTTATTGATCAATTTTTCTTAATAACAAGTGATACTTCTATTTAAAGAAATATTGTGTTCAAAAACTAATAAACCTTTTGTTAATATTCATCAAAATAAACTCTTTATCGTTCGCGAATTGGTGTCGATTACTTCATTTCACAATTCGTATGTATGTGACGATTATCTCCAGCAGGTAAGAGCTGTGTATCATATCTTGACGACTAAAGTTTTCCCAGGCAATAAGTTTTATCCTTATTGCAACGTGTTCTTATATTGTACATTACCTGAAGGATCTCTAATCTGACACATCACAATACGAGACTTGATGAAGGTAAAGCGAGCTCAAAAGAAAAGAAAAAACAGTCTGAAGAAGTAAATCTTTACAATAAAAAAATTGGTCTTTCTTACAATTTTACTAAAAAATTATTTCCCCAAAAGAGCTTTTTTGGATACAAAACGGCAGGGTCGTCGAGAGGGAGGAGGCAAAGGGGGCAGTTTGCCGAGGGCCCAGCAAAATAAGGACCAGTAAAAACGAGTTTTTACTTCTCAAAACACAAATTCGAAAACTTTTTTTTCTTTTTCAAAATTGAGATTTCTAAAAAAAAAAAAATACATTATTATTCTTAAATAAAAATTTTCGTTCTTGCTTCGCTCGAGCCGATTTGTTTCTCGTTTTAAAATGAAAGAATTCACATTCGGGCCTCCAAAAATCCAAAACAAAAAATGAAAATTTTTATAAGTCACACGAATAATATTATAATATACCTACATATAATCGGAAAAATTGGTATTTTCCCCCATATCGGTCGGCAAAATTTTAGTAAAACCTCTTCTACTTCTCAAAATAACTTTCATATAGAGTGGAGCCAAATTATACTTGCCCCGGGCTCACATTGGCTCTCGACGGTCCTGGAGAGGTGTCACCACTGACAGAAAAAATTTTTGAACTAGAGGAATGGGAATCGAAAGAGCATTCAAAAATGGGTAGGTACATCTTCGCTTCATCAGCCAAAATTTTAAACTCTCGAGTGTGTTTTTCGATTTTCGATGCATTTTTAAAATCAAATTTGAGCCAAAAATGGGGGAAAAATCAAAATTTTACCAAATTGATCTAGAAAGCTGAAATCTGATGTACCTACAGTTCGTTTTCGAAGCAAAAAAATGTTTAAAAATAGATAGTTTCGAACAGTTTTGAGCAGTTCTGGAGCCTCCAGCAGACTTTTGAATGTTGGAATTTCAACGAAATTTCGTCCAATGAAGTGGAAAAGCTAAGATTTATTTCACGTCCCAATTTCTACTTACTGAGTCGATTGGAGCGGTTTCAAGCCATTTTGGAGCCTCCAGTCACACAGGAGGAGTCGAAAACAGGATACAAACCAAATTTCAACCTACATACGTATTATGCAAATTTGATCGAATTTTGATTTTTTTTTCATTAAAAAATCAGCTTCTGAAGTTTTGATAGTGGTGTAAGTATTTTGGATCCTCTTTCGATTCTCCTTAGTTCGGTGTGTCGATTGGGAGGGAATAAGAAAATACAAAATAGGTAGAGGTAGGTATTCATTTCTCAACTGGATAAAAGTACATTCTTACATAGAAATACGTATGCTCTCAAAAACCAAACTAAAACTCATCTCGATCAGGTTTTCTTTCAGTTACGTTAAAATTTCAAAAAAAGTGTTCTAAACTCTCACTTTTCTTCTCACGTATTGTTGACGTCATTTTCCAAAACTTTTCCTTTTCTCGTTCGAATCCCCCTCCCCCCCCCCAAAAAAAGCGCAACACATCCGATTCCGATCAACTCGTTACCATTTCAATAAGTACAAACATAATAATGTACAATGTACATACGTACTATACTCCGTAATAAAATAACGCCCTAAAATAACGAAACTCGTACCTACATACAGAAAATAAGTCAGAAGACGAGAGATAATGAAAAACCGACTTAGCGAGCCGAGGAAGCGAATTTTGATTAAAACTCCATTTAACACAAAAGCTTGTAATTCGAATATGCCAAAACACTTCGCGAAGGAGCGAGCAGGCGGTAATTGTTCGACAGACAAGCAAAATCCTTCGACAGTGCGAATTGATCGACAATCCTACGTAGGTAGGTAGGTAGGTAGGTAGGTAGATACCATAACTAAATACACTAGTCGACTGCGAAATGATTACCAATTTTTTACGACGTTGCGAAGGGTTAGCTCGCCTCACGCCTCGGCCTCATACGAAACAAATTGACTGTATTTTTAAATTCAACAATGACAAAAAACGCGAGTTGGAGTTCAATAAAAGAAGAAAGCAGACTATCGCCGACGACTCGGATGTCATTGTCGCTGTCGCTGTCTACGTTGTCGTTTAATCAAAAACTCATTCTACAGAATCGAAATTGTATCGCAAAAGTAAAAATAAAGTTTACAAATTAATACGGCTAATGGTTTTGTCGACTGCGCCACGTTCGTTACATGGTCTTTTATTACGGCCAATTACGCATTTCCAGTCGCGAAATTTAATGAATAAGAAGGGTAGGGTAGGGTAGGGGTACTTCACACATTCGCAGACATTTTATCCAAGTAGCCAGTAGGTACGTACCTACTACGTAATAGTACCTACATATATGTACTTCTACCTATATCTATGTTTTCGATTTGAGAAGAAATACGTAGATAGATTTGAAAAAAATGTGAATTACCTCGGTGATTTTGTCATCGTAGAAAAACAACAAAACTTGCCATGTACTCGTACCATAGGTAAATGACGATATCGCGACGTCAGTTTTAAAAACTTTCAAATCGAATTACTAATAAGTATAAAAACTTTGACCAAAACGGCGCGAATTTCGTTTTTCGTCTTTTTCGCTCGTTTGCTTCGACTTAACGACAATATTCATTAAGTAACACGATGGAAAAAGAATCAATTTTTAAAACCATCATCGAACGTCGAGTCGTGTCATCAAAATTGTCATCATTGGCTTATTTCAATACATTTTTTTTTTTTTTTTTACCTCGAAAACGTCGTGTCCTAAAAGGTAGAAAAGCGTATCGCTCTGATCGAGTTTAGACACATTTCTCTCTTAGATAATCACATCGGGTAAAAATAAAATACCTGAATAAAAAAAATACATTGAAACGATAGCAAGATAATAGGTAGATATGCTATAAGAGTAATCAAATTTTTGTCATTGGCGGTCTGGGTCATTTGTTCAAGTAAGTACATAGTCGATTTCAAAATTCTCGGATGAGTGTTCTTTTGTAATGATTTTTCAATTTTCTCATTGAATTGATTAATTAACTTAAATACGTATTTTCCAAAGGAATCGTTTTATAAATACATATAGGAAAAATGGAGATACAACCTCCCTCATCCCTAACAATTTTGGTTCCTCTTGTACGGAGCGGGAGCACCCTCGTAAAATGAAAAAATAGGTAAGAGTAAGGAAACCAATACAAAAGAGGATAATCAACTCCTTAGAAATCAGAGAGACGTCGTCGTGCTTTCTCGATGGATTTTTTTCGCGAACCACCCTGTAGTCTGCGGGGGCGCAAAAACACCAACCGACTAGCACGGTGAAGG
Organism: Planococcus citri; assembly: GCF_950023065.1. NCBI lineage: Eukaryota > Metazoa > Arthropoda > Insecta > Hemiptera > Pseudococcidae > Planococcus > Planococcus citri. The sequence continues at coordinate 82,917,732 of NC_088679.1, read as the reverse complement.
CTGCACGCGCAAGATAACATGCACATCTATCTACCGCTATACCCAGCCCAACTGACTAGTGAAAACTTTGACAAAAACGACGAAAGAAATTTTTAGACGATAATTCATCTTAATTATAACACAATATACTCGAGTCGAGCGAGAGTTTTCATTCGCGGATTATGAAAAAAAAGGGAAAATTTCATATTCCAGCGAAAAGTGCATTTCGAGGACATTGTTATTCAAAACGCCGCCGCGCCGCCGCGCCGTCGTACTGTACACGTATTTACTTTTGTAAAATATTCTCGCTCGGTGTATACATTTTATTATTATTAGCATTCGTGTAATTATGCGAGCGACGACGCGACGCGACGTCAAAGCCCTAAAGTAACTGCAGATACCTACTTGAAAATATTTATCTATTACACAGATGTAGAGGTGGAGGTTCATTATCTTCGAGATGCACGTAAACAACACTTCATCTCATTCACGTGACATTTGACGTAATTTCTTCGATTACGAAATATCAAAATATGAAATTAAAAATTTCTCGAAAATATCACATCGGTAAACAAATAAATCAATTTGTATCGTACCTACTCGTATTACATGCAGAATCCGCAAACACTATTTTGGAACGAGTACGACTCGTTCCGCGAATTTTTTATAGGTACTCGAAATAGGTCACAGAATAGATGATGTAAAATTTCAGATTCTCGTCGAGTATTACGTACACAATACACACGTGTATCTCAAGAGAACGGGCATAGGTTAAAATTGAGACTACTCCCATCTCTTGACAAGTATAAATTTTAAAAATTAGTTTAGGTAGTAGGTACATACCACAAGTTGACATGTTCTATTCTACAACTCACATTACACTCGAATGATCAAAAAATTGGGGAAAACCTCCAAGTGTGGTTACCTTTGATAAGGTGTGCTTAGAAAAATCCTTTAAATACGTGTAGGTATCCGTTTCATCTCAGCTATTCAACCAAATATCCGCAAAATAAAATTATTAAATCGAATTCACTCGAGAGTGGGGTTTGAATTTCAAACGAAAACAAGTCTAATATACATACAACATATTTTAACCGCTCTTTTGCGTTCGATTAACCAGAAAATAGAAAACCACGAAACTTTCATTCAAACAATGACAAAGTGACCATTTTTCCAGAAGTGGTACTACACGAGTTCTTGAAATTCATCTAATACCACTACACTATTCTTGCGAATCCCGCAACGTAATACTTTGTTATCTTAAAAGTGATAAGGATTAGCAGATGATGATAGGTTCTATAACGATTGTGTTAATGGTCCATCTCATAAATATCACCTAAGGGGGGACATTTATTCGACTCCTAGCTAGCTCAGATGGGAGTTGAAAAGAGTAATCACCTATACTTCTAAGTCATCAAGTACATAAATAATCAACATTCAAATACTATTTATGTACACAAGGTTTATTTTGAGAAGATATTCACTACATTGGCTACATTCATAACATATTGAGATATGTTATTACTTCGACGAATGTGCTCTATCTAAACAAATAGGATAGTACTTAAGGTACTTCTCCTGGGTAAATCATGCCAATTATACAAGGAATTGAGACCATACTGGCTGCGCAATGTACAACAACCATGTAAGCGAAATATATGAGCTTATGCGTAAGTGAGGAATCTCTGCTCCATCCCTTACGACGATTGACTTCATCTATTAACTACGATATAATTATAGCTAATACAGTGGAGACACCACCATGTAAGTACCCACTTACCTAACACTGCTGACCATCTCACCACCTCTTTCCCTTAGCCTACCCCAATAATAGTGGCTGTCGGTGGCTGCTTTACTTCAAGGAAATTCACGTTATGAAAGCGGCTCTCTCAATGCCTAGGTACATCTCAAGCAGACCGTAAAATTAGGTATAATCGTCGGATTAATACCATTAGAATTATTAACCGACGATTATGATTAGACTTTAATTTAATCTAGTCCACACGCGAGGTGGGTAAAACAACGAAATAATACTACTTAGGCAGAAGCCTGTCTTCGTATACAGATTACTCCCTGACCACATACTTCGACGAGGATCTTGCCACGGCCGATTGCAAAAACCAAGTGAAGAGACATTCAGATCGCCAGAAGCTCGTGCCTCCTTGGCGATTGACAGATGTCTTTCACACCCTAATATCTGAATACTTTCCCACGTACTCGGTACCTTTTATTACCCAATAAAGATAAATCACATCGCGTAAAAGGTAACCCTAAGAATAATCACCAAGCAGGTGGAGGCAGATTGCACCATAACAACTTAATATAAAACTCAAAATTCTTGTTGGCGTAATTAAGTATCGATTAAATTATTGCAAAAAAAAATATACCGCTCTGAAATCATGAAAATTTTAAGCTACATACGTATCAACTTGAAATCAAGAAAATTGGAATTTTTCATTCGTTTACATTCTATAATCTTGGAATTGGGACTACTTTCATAATAGGACAAGCACTGTTCAATAGTTCAGACTCTTCTTTCTCCCCCCCCCCAAAAAAAAACTAACAACTTTAATAATTATTATACTTCATTATTTTCAACTTCCCTTCGCTCCGCGCTAAATTCTAGAAAGGGCGTTATTCAGAAGAATTGCGACACAGAAATTGTCTTTTTTTTTTTTTTGGAATTTCATGGTTATTACGTTACGTATTTAATTCTTTTGATTTTCAACAACTAGGAGGACTTCTATCTACATATGAAGCCCAACTTCGATAGGAGGAACGAGGGATGGTTTTTTGTACGGGGTTACTCGAAAGATTTTTCTACCAGAATGATTGGAAATTTCAATTTTTTTTCTACAGACATCGGATGTCTATTTTTTTAATGTTTGTCAAAAACGGAGGGGTCAAGAAATACGTTTTCTTGACCCAGAGACAACTCAGAAAAATTCTGAGACAGAAAATGGGAAATTTTCAGAAAGTTTCCACAGAGTTAAATTTAAAATTTTTTTTAGACAGTTTTGGAGATATAAGAAGACCAACACACCTAGGGGAACCGAACAAAGCAAAATAGAAACGGTACCCAACACTCAGGTCCTGAATTTCATCGAATTTTGACGAATTTTTCTATATTCAAAATCTAATTTAATATACCATAAGATGTCTATCAAATCAGAAAACCCAAATTTCGTACTATTTTCGTACTTCGTACATCATTATTTTGAATGGTGTCAATTTGTCAATATGATTCATACCCTCCTCCTTCGCCCCCACCCCAAGTATGAAAATTTTTCATCAACCACAAAGACTATTTCTTCTTTTTCGCATTTCTTTATCACGCTCTTCTTTGGTTATTGATCTTTGAAAATTAAATTCAAATCTCGAAGAGAACGTTTTGTTGTCCGAACGAAGCGAGGTTTGAAAATTCACAATTTGTTAGGACAAATAATCTGACTTTCTACAGTTTATTCGAATTTCAATCTTCTTTCATATGTATTAGGTCAAAAAAATTCTACTTGTTTCAAAATTTCGTATTGAGAAGATATCAAATTTTCAACATCAAATGCTAAAAATAAATTACCTAATAGATGGACAATTTCGTGTCAGATCGAACGAAAATCGAGTAGGTGATCGTTTTTTTTTTTTTTTGGTTATCTAATAGTCTGCAAATGACACAAGCCGCAGTTCTGTTCTCAGTAGTACAGTTTTTTGCTTCAGATATGCGGTATTTAAATTAAATTCGGGTGATTTTTTTCCATTTTACATAACTTATGATAACAAAACCAGTGTTACCATACTTAGAAAAACCAATAAAAATCAATTTGAACATGATTTTTGAAAAAGTAAGTATAATAGCAAAGAGTTGAAAATTGAAAAAAATTCTCACAAGGGAGGTGTAATAATTGCCACAAAAGATTTTGAACCACGCAATGGCTAAATCAAAAGAACATGCAAAATTTAAAGATCTATACAGTACGTTTTTCGATTTTTGGTGAATTTTTTAAAATCAAATTTGGGCACAAAATCTTAAAAAATCAAAACTTTATCAAATTAACCCACGAGGATATAAAATTTGGATCTCCCTTCTCCCCCTCCCGTCGATTGGAAACGATTTTCAGCTGTTTTGTGCAAATCTGGGGGCCTCCAGTAGACGTTATAAAGTTGAAATGTCCCCAAAACTTTCGCAATGAAGGCGAAGAGATGAAACTCGTACTTTAAAATTTCATTTTAATAGGTACATCGAGTCGATTGGAGGTGACTTCAGGACTTTCTGAAGCCCCCACCCAACCTCGGATATTCCAGATTTAGAAAAAAAATCACAAGAAACGGCTCGGGTTGTTGAAATTAAGATTGATGGAATAAATTTCGCTTTCCAACTTCGTTGTGTAAAATTTTATGGGAATTTCAACTTTCGAAGATCTGCTGGAAGCTCCAGAATAGCTCAAAATGGTTCCAAACAGTTTGCGTAATAATTCGAGATTTCGAGGGTGTCGAAAATATAGTACAAACCAGATTTCAACTTTCTCGGTCGAATTGGCAAAATTTTGATTTTTTAAAATCATTCTTTGCTCTCTGATTTTTAAAAATTTTTCAATAATTGCACCATGTACTTTAGCTTTTGAAATTTTGGCTGTTAATGTAGGAGTATTTTTCTATGCTTTTTCAATGTAGCTTTTTTTAGCTCCAAATTTCACTTTATTCAATTTTTTGAAATTTTTTCAACGTAGTCAAATTTCAAGGACATCGAGAAAGGGAAGTAGAACACAACTTTTCCATTATTTCTATTCAATTAACAAATTTACAGAAATATTATGAGATTTTAGGCCATCCTGCCATTACCTCGATACAACAGTAAATCAATTATTTGTTTTCGTTGCTGCAAATTAACAATCAACGCTTCTTCGCACCGAAATGAAGGATCAATTTATACCTGAAAACAAAAAAAAAAAGAAACATATAGCTAATTAACATATTTAATATCAGTAAAATAAAAACGCGACGCGAAAAAATGAATTTGAAAAAAAAAAAATACGTAGCTAATATGGAACAATTTGCGCAAATATTACCTCCAAAACATCCTCTCATGATACTCAGAGAGCCACCCACGCACGTAACCCTTTACCGAGTGGTTCTGCGATCAAAAAAAACACCCTGTATGAATAAAATAAATACTCGGAGTACAAACATTGTCTGGTGCTTTGTAAAACACATGTTCACACAGTGTTTCATTCAAGTTCAAAAATCACAAAAAATATACCTAGCGTGCTTTTTACGACTGCGAACAGCATAGAAAACTGCTTTGTTGATTCAAGACGACGAAAACAAATACGAGTAAAACTCGCAATATGTTTATCGTGCGCTTAGGACGAGTTTATACCTACCTACATCACACCGATGACAAAATCATCGAAAACGTAGCAAAAAAATTTTCACAATGGGAAAATTTTGGGAAAATAGTACCTACACTACCTAGATATGTACCTAATACCTACGAGTATACAAAGACCAGCGCAGATAATTTGAGGAAGCTTATGGATTGAAATCTCACTTTCATTTGCCTTTCTACGTATACGTACGAGTAAAATACGAATAAGTCGAGACGAATTTGCCCCCAGGTTGGAATTCTCTTCACACTCGTCACTCGTTGTAATTGCCCGTCAAAAAAAAAACGCTTTCCAGACATCCGGCTAAATTGAAAATGAACGTTTCCGTTTCATTACCAAACCATTCGAAGCTGAAACTAAAACAATTGAAAATGTACTAACGCATCCTCGGGCCTGTCAAGTTTTTCCGAAATGAGTCTAAACAAGCGAGTAATTTATCGATTTCAAATGAAAATCTTCTTCAACGTTTTCACTCCCGCCAACACCAACAACCAACACATATCTGACTCTATACATTCAATCTTTCCTCTCGCAGGTTCCAACTACCCGGATACTAATTCAATTTTTGCATATTTTGACGTCGCGAGGTACTAGTACACGATAACTTGATACGAAGTCATCACAAAGCATACTTAATATCGAAACTTAATCTTTGAAAATGTCAAAGTAAATACCTACGCTGAGCTAATGGAGCTGAAAGTTCTGTTACGACTAATATACTTCAACAGTTCAACTTTGCTGTACTTCCATTAAATTATCCTACACCGTGCTTCATTTAAATACAGCCGCAAACGTTTTCTCGTCCTTGTAAAAAAAAAAAACACCCGGTTCGTTTATAAAAGTGAAAATAATTTAATTTCGAAACAACTTCATCAGCAGCGTATAAGGTGTTTGCTCATTTTATTTACCTTTTCTCATATTAAACATCGCACAGAAGCTGTAAACGAAGAGGGAGATCTTTTTCAAAATACTCGCCATTTGGTGCTTTAAAAAAAAAAAAAATCACTTATTTTTCCTGGAAAATGTGTAAGTATTTAAAAACATTTTTACCTTTGAAATAAGAAAAGAAACGACGAGCGACGCGACGGATTGTAAATACATAGGTAGTTAGAGATTTCTTTAGTTTTTTCTTTTTTTTTACCATTACTCGCGAGTGTTCAGTAAAACCAATAAAAACTATTTAAAAAGTAGGTAATGCCCAAAGCCGTAATTTCAGAAGCTGAAATTCATTATTGGATTTTTGGCGAATTTTTGGAAATTTTAAAAATTTACTAAGGATGATTTTCAAACTTTTCCACGTATTTCAAATTTCTCCAGAACTTTGGTCGTGGATTATTGGCTATGGCTACAATCTTGACCGTTTTATAGAGATGATTACCTACTGCAAAATTTGAAGAATTGTCACCTCAAAAGTGAATTATCGAAGAATTTGTCGATTCCAGAAAAAGTGATAAGTAAAATCCAAATTTTCAAAAAAGGTGTACGACGAAATACCGCGAACAAAGTTACAACTGTTAATATTCATTTTTTATCCTTCCATAGCGACCAAAAAAATCAAATTGAGATCGTAGACAGCTGAGACACACCAAACGATACATTTCCCAAAAAATCCCTCGTCGTGTCCCTTCTTTAACAACTTGATTTATTTTTTTTTCACTTGAATTAGCACTCTTGGAACTTCGCCGCATGCTCTATAATTTTTCATAACTTTCATAATTGAGATATGTTGGGTCAAATTCTGAGATTTTACTTCGTTGAAATCGTGAAAACGTGACTTGAACGTTTTTTCGAAAAGTAAAATCTCAAAATTTGACCAAAAATAGCTCAATTATGAAAGTTATAATTTACAAGAAAAATCAAATGAAAAATTATCGAGCACTTGCTAGTGTGTTTCAAATGCAAATACTTCAATTTATTTGAAAAAATAAGCATAAAAACGCCTTTTTCAGGGGTGCCTAAAGTGGGAGTCTCTAAAAAAAAAAGGCCTTTCAGATACTAATGAACTGTAAAAATCTTTTTAGCGGGGTTCAAGGGGGGGAGGCAATGTTCAAAATGGTGGTTCCAAAATTTTCCAAAAATTAACCCACCCCCCCCCCCCTTCTGACCACAAGGGTCGAAAATAGGAAAATTGCCTCGCATAACGTTTATCGGGTTCCAACAGATATTTTACGCTAAAAAAGTTGTTGAAAATACAACTCGGTGGTTCCTAAAAATGGTCATTTGGCCATCAATTTTTGATAACTTTGAGCGATTTTTATACAATTATGCAGTTTTTATGCTGGTTTATGCCTAGGTATTCATTTCTCAAGATCATCGGAATTAAGTACCCTATCTCATTTCTGTTAGTTTTTTTTTTTCACATTTTTTTTGTAACTCCCACAAAACTTAAGTATAAACTGCGAATTATTACATTTGTATCAATTTTTGTTACAGGGAAATAAATTGATTAACGATATCTTAAATGGATACAGGAATAAAAGGACGTCAGAGCACATAATAACGGGTAAGTTGGTACAATTTCAACTACATTATTATAAACGTATTATACAGGGTGGGCAGAAATATCGGGTACCCCGAAGAAAGTTTTTCGTTGAAAATGTAGGTTGGCAACGTAAAAATAGGTATGATTGGTAGAATGTTATCACGTCAGTTCAACAACCAATCGTGTGCTATCATCATTGTCATTCACCGCAATCAATCGAAACATTTAGCAGAAAGTTTTTTCGGGGTACTCGATATTTCTGCGCACCCTGTACCCTGTAGAAGCTGAGTAGGTAGGTTAGTAAGTATGATTTACTAAATATAATTTTCCAAAGAGCGAGAAACGAAATGGTTGTTGAAAAATACCTTTTCCAATAAGTTTTACGTCTTTTTTTCCGAGATGAAATGAATTCAAAGCGGCTTTATATCGAATTACGCGAATGCTTAAAGACATCCTTCAACCTGCATAGGAATTGGGAATGTATAAATAGGTTATAAAGAAAAAAGAAGAAAAAAAGATGAAAGCACTTCCCTATTATCAAAAAAAAAAAGCAAATTCGTGGAGGTATTAAAAGTGACGATTCAAAGATTCTATTTTCTTTACGTCATATAGCTTCCAGGTCAAATATTAATTCAAAACAACAAAACAAAAAAAAAGAGCGAAAAATCAAAACAACACTCGAGACAATTCGAAAAGAAATACAATTTAATAATGTAACTCTTGCACTTAAAATCTATTCTTCAAAGAGGTACGAATAGATAGGTAGATAGGATACATCCGTAATTCCAGACACAACAAAGAAACGTACAATATAACAATTTTAAGACGAATCCAATCTTTTCATCAAAACACACGTTACAATATTTACAAAACGTCGCGAATGGCAAGTGAAAAAAAAACAAAGAAAAAGCTAGGAAAAGGAAAAATATCGCGAAGTACATCACACAACAGCAATCGAATACCAATTTCTACGCCCATTATAATGTTTATTTCTTTCGTATTTTTTTGAACACGTTTCACTAAAATAGGTACGCATAATTTATTTATAACGAAGAGTGCAGAGTTTTATTCGTGTACGCCTGTACGGTGTATGAGATAATATTCCGTTTGATGTGAAACAAATACTGAGATGAAAAGTTGCCACGAGTTGGCAAACTGTGTACGTACGTATGTATGTTTTTGAAAAAACATTCAACTTGGAGAACTGAGGAATAGTGAGGGAGATACCTTACCCTTACATGACAAAAACTATAACGAATTCTCTAATATAGGTACTGATAGGTATACACAAATACAAACGTAAAATACGAGTAGAATACACAATACACAGAAGCACCACTATGGTGGTACCTAAACGCGTAAACTTTTCCTCCAGAGAATGTCGCATCTATGTACATTGTACAATAATATTAATATTGAAAAAGCTTGTAGAATTTTCATTCTACATAATTCCGCACTCGTTATAATACATACAAATACATACCTAGACCTACTACATTATACCGTATGATGAAAGTGAAAATGAGAAATCCTAACCACGTTATCGCGTCGACACGCATCGTCGTTTAATCATTTCCTTATGTGGAAAAGGCAGAAGGTAGGGAAGGTCGCGGGTCGGTCGCCACCAACTTTTCTTCAATATACGTACGCACGTATAGCTTTTAGATGGCCTTTACGAACGTTGGACTAATATTGGCAGATATACCGATATACGAGTGTTTTCATTTTGTACGTAGGTCTAGAGGGCTACCAATTCGTAATCTTCCGATAGGAAGCGAATGCGATTGTACTCGTACACGCTTGTCTGACCAATATCCGATCGCAAAAGCAGCTTTTCGGATACGTGGTATTAAGAGAACCTAGGCTAAAAGAGCGTAGACGGACACGTTTCATTTCGCAAAATGAAATAATATCGTTCGCTAACTAAAGATGAATGAAATTGCAAACTGGTGGGCTGACTTTTCATAATGCTCGAACAGGCTGAATACAAAATGAATTCGATGTGATTTCACTCTATTAAGAAGATATGTGAAATGGACGACGATAAGCTTAGGTAAATTTCAAAGCCCGAGTTGATTTCAACGTTTGGAAACTATAAATTTTAGAAACCGGTTCGTAGATTTGTAACTAGTGGTCAAAAAATCAGAGATGTAAAAAAAAAAAAAAACTCGAAACAAAAGCTGTTGAACACAAAAAATATACCTAATTCGGAAAGAACCATTTTTGAAACCGGTTCACTGTAGTTCCTATCCACTCATCATTCTGATTCAATAACAAAATGCAGAAAAAACCGTGGCACAAAAATTTGTGGTGGGAGAAAATACAGGAAAAATTTCAAAAACTACCATAAAAACAAAAATTGAGAAATTTTTATTTTGAAATTTTTGATTTTTAAAGGGTTGTATGAATTGCGGATGTAGGGGGTTTTTCCCTCCATAATAATTTAAATTTATTTATATTTACGTGGGGTGAAGTGGCTTCGAGTGGGCCCACAAACAGATAATATTATTGTGTCTTAAGCGCAGGGATATATTCGTAGTGAAGAACTACTTACTATAGTGTTGAAGATGGAATGATTTACCAAGTTGAATAAATGATGAATTCGATAAATGTCAATAAATAAAAAAAGAACTTTTAGATAATGAACATGATATAATTATTTAAATCGAGCGTAATTATTGACATTCTATGACAAATTGTCCTTTTTTGAGTTTGTGTACTTAGGAAATAACTTATCAGAATAAAAGGATTTTGTTGGGATTTGAGGATTTACTTATCGGAATAATTTATCAATAAAGAGACGTGTTGAGCCACCGCCTTGTTGAACTTAGGTACCTAATAACTTGTTAGAATAACTTATCAGAATAAAGGAATTTTGAAGGAAAAAACATAGGAAAATAAAAAGGCCCTGAAGTGCCTATCTCTGTACTAATTGTCAGGTAGCGATCTGAGACAGACAAGAATCACCAACTTATCCCTATGGAAACAGTGTTAAGGACTAAGATCGTCTATGGCGATGATAATGCCCAAGTTGCGGATGTCTGATCCATTTAGCTTGATAGGTTTAGTATGGCCGAAATACCTATTTAACTTGAACACAAACTGATCTGAATCCGAATTCTTCTGTTGATCTGGGCTCCTGCCCAGTCCAAGGAGATGAAACGACGACATTGGAAGTTGTAGTACTTACCAACTAACTATTCGAAGTTATGAGAACCACAAATTACTGAAGAACAATATTTGATATTACACATACCGCAAATACTGAAGAACAACTAAGGTTTTTTGTCTCGGATCGGAGTTTTTATAAGTATAACCTACAATAGTCGAAAATGGAATAGTGGCGATAATCATAAAAAACTTGATTGTTAATTGGTTAGAAATGCGGAAGTGGTGGAAATCTTGGCGCCACTACCAGAAATACGAGGTCATATTCAAGTATACCTATAATCGTAGATATTCTATAAATTTGTGATTATTATTGGTCGTAAAAGCGCCACCACCACTAGATAGGTAGGGGAAAATGTCGCGGTCTGGTCACTGACGTCATACTTAATTGGTAACTAAACTAGTCGAAGATCTGTCATTAAGGGGACAGAAAAATATGTATTTGCCTAAGATACCGGAAAAAATCCATTCTGTACATAGACAGAATAATTTTATCCCACAATAGGTGACAGAAGAAAATATTTTTCTCCCACTACAAATTTACAATTCTGTTGAAACAATTTTTGTAACTGGTTCACAGGTTTGCAACCAGTTACAAAAAAAAGTTTGAGTAACAGAAACAAAACTTGGAGAAGAAAAATAGAAACACATGAAAAATCGAACAATTCTGGTGAAACGATTTTTGAAACCGGTTCACTAGTTCGAAATCCGTTTTTTGAGGTACGTATTAGGTACCTACAGAAAAAACCTCGGACAAACGGTTGAAGCATATTAAAAATTGAATGAATCACGATGGAATAGTTTTTGAAACCGGCTCACTGGATTGCCACCAGTCATCATCAGTAATCACCTAAAAATTTTGTACACAAAAAAAGCGTAGAACAAAAGTTGAAAGAAATTAAAAAGTGAACGATTCTAAAAGAACAATTTTTATAAAACTGGTTCGCAAGTTCACAACCATTCAAACAGTTATCAAAAAAAAAAAAACATTCAGAGGAAATATTTTCAAAAACTGGTTCATTGGATAGTAACCCTAACCAGTCATTAATTATAGTCCAAAAATTTGAGATGCGGAACAAACTTGAAATAGAAATTGAAACTCTTGAAAAATCAAACAAACAGAAAAGAAAACTCGAAACAAAAGTTGAAAAGCTTCCTGAAAAAGCAGAGGCATGGACCGGGTCGGTAGGATTGTACCACCTCCCCTCTTCCGAATCCTTCTCCCACTGTTTTTTTCTCAGATTCGGATGTACAATTGATTTTTTTTCAATTCAATTTCGCGAAGTAAGGCGACCCACTGGAGGTTTTTTACGGAGGGGGGGGGGGGTGGTAGGTAACTGAAAATTAGCCGACTAGTATGAGAAAAAAATACATGGTAATATGACGAGTTTTTAAGATGAAATGCCAATTTTGGCAATCCATAATATATAATACTCGCATTAAGTTAGGTTCATTAAAAAATTGTTAGGTATTTGCATTTTGAATTTACGGAAGTTTCGAACTGGGATTTTTTTTTCGTTTAGAGACAGAAAATTCGGGTTTCGAGAGGTAAAAAACGATGTGTTAAAAATTTGTTCATTTCTTTTAATCCAAAATTTTAAAATTTGAATGACGAGTTTTTAAAAATTTTAATTTTGAAAATGAAAAGCGAACAGACCCGTAAGAAGCGAGGGCAAAAGCTTGTTTCGAGAAGTTGAAAACAATGTTTTTTCCAGTAAAAAGAGCATTTTTTTTGGCTTAAACATTTCTCAAGATTACAGGGGTTTTTGGGGTTGAAAAAGGCACAGAATGAATAGTACTTGGGCAAAGTGACTTGTATTTCTGCTACGTTCGTAAGATGCTCTCTAGACGTTAAAAAATAATTTTCTATTGTGGTGATTGCAGAAGACTCGAAGTAAAACCAAAATCCGACATTCTGACATATGTAATAACTGCATGCGATGCAACATAAAACATAAGCAAGACATTCTTGCCAGATTGATCAGTATTCATCTTTTCTAATCAAACTGTAGGTATAGCCTTAGCAATGATTACTGGTCGCGTAATTGGAAGAAATCGACTTACTATGTATTTTGTAGAAAATCTGCTGCGAAATACGCGTTGGTTGGTTAACATTTTTACTGTAACGAAGAAATTTACAGACTTTTTCGCGGATATTCCAGTACCTACATAAATTAATAATAACGAAAGAAATGAATAAATTGTAACGTGAATAAAAATCAATTGAGAGAAACATTTTATATAATACTTAATTTCACTTTTACTACCGACGAAATAATAATTATTTTTTCGATTTTCAGCCTGTAAAGAAATGCTAGGCTGGCGGAGCCGAGAGAAGGAAATGGTTTAAAGTTGGTATAGCGAGTGGGTGTGTGCGAGGGTGCACGTTTTAACAATGCAGCGAGTGATTTGAATCATTTCCATAGGTATTGATATTGAATTTATTTCGCGAATACAAAAATAAAATAAATACCTAGGTAGGTACCTATACGAATTTTCGTTTTAAATAATAGATTTTGAATCCGCAGAATGAGTTCTTTTTTGGTCGATTTGTTACCTATAGGTATAGGTACCTACTTTAATGTGTCGGTTAAATTTTTTCGATTAAACTGAGGTATTGCTGGAGACTCGAGAATTTGAAAAATCAATCTGAGCTGGTAAACGTTCGATTACAAGGGCTTTGGAACACCCTTTTTCTCAGGGGCGGACTTTCGCATGCTTTTTCGATATAGCTTCGTTCGGTCCAAGCATTTTTCTGCCATTTGGGATATCTTCCTCGTACCTAAATAAGTACATGCAACAAAAGCTGACGACGTATCAAAACATACATAAAACGAATTCGAGCACAAAAGAAAAATCACCTTTACCCCTCCGAGGGTTGTGTTCCAGTGTACCAACCATAAGCATTACTGCTGCGGACTAAAAAGCCTACATGACGTCCAGCTTCGAAAAACAGTCGATAACTTGGCGACGGCGACGGTATTATTCCACTAATAACTATAAATTAATAACTTTCGCACACAACTTTGCTCAGTCTCAGTTGCCTTTTTTTTCTTTCTTTTTTTTTTTTTACCCACTACCGGTCGTCGGACCTTATAATACTTTTCAATAAATTGAAAAACTCGATGTACCAAAACCTATAAGTGGGCCACCACCTACGGACGTTCATACGATAGCGATACACAAAAAGACGAGAAATGACCGCGCGCTATTTGCGGCAGATCGTTTTTCTGTACGCTCGCGCTACCGACACACCGAGTAACATCATCTTTATAAATTGATACGATGCGATGGTAAAACAACCCTGTTTTTCGATAAATTTAATTAGTCGATCGAGTACGATATTTCAAATTAATGCAAGTTTTTGACTAGGTACGTAAATTACAAAACATCGTAGTACGTCATAATGAACGACTAGATAATTACGAGTAAGTGTAACCTCGAGTAAACGATCTTATTAAAATTATACGCTCGAGTACGTTTAGTATTATATACTCGTAAATAAATGCCGGTGCGCTTAAAAACAGTTCAAATTACCATACCCCATACCTTTACCTACCCGTTAAAAGAACGAGATCTCGACTAAAGGAGAGGGTCATTTATAGCGTCGTCGCCGAAAAATTGAGTACACAATTAGCCAAGGACGAACAGCTTTACAGAGCCTAAAAAGACACCATTGCTTTCAAAATGCTCGAAATTACGCGAGTTTTTCGAAAAAATTACAAAAAATGCTTCCTATAAACTAAGATTTGTAACCGTGGCACAAAATTTGAATCAGGCTCGTGCCCATTTTCAACTTTCATTTTTTTCGTTCATCTTCGTCAAAAACAAAAATCTTTTCAATTTTTTTATACCTACGTAAAAATGAGACGAAAAGTGAATTTCACACTCCCAAAGATCCACTCAACCATCATACTTTTAAATTTTCGTGTCAAAAACTCCTTTCGCAAAGTTTTTCGAAACATCGACTCGCATCAAGAAATGTACAATAGGTACCATAAACCTGAAAGCTTTAAAGTCACTCGTTCGGTGGTTCTTCTTTACACAATTTCAAATTTGCAGCGAAACTCGTACTACAAATGACCCAGTTGGTACGCGTAGTTTTCTTTTTTCTACTAAAAAGGACAAATTTCACTTTTACTTTTCGTGTTCGAATTCAAGAAGGTGTACTACTACTCGTATGTTAGTTATGTCTTATTCTTTTCCTGATTCGCAGATTGTATGACGGTCACGTCGGAAAAAGGCCACTACTATTACAAAGCGACCAGAGAAATGTACGAATTGGAAAATGCTGCATGCGGTGTTTACATGATGGCAAATCCGGACGAAGTTATTCAGATTCATTTCGACTATATTGACATGCCTTGCGAAAACAACGAGATTGTCTCGGTAAATATTTACTCCACGAGTATCACCTAGGTATAGGTATTTAGTTCCAAACTTTATTTTAACAATAAATACTTGTATGTACATTGTACGCACTACGCAGTAGGATTACAAACATGGTCAAGAAGTGAATAGACAATCTGCAATCCTTTGTGATTTCCCCATTTTACAATGATTTTTTCTGATTCCCCCTCCCTCAGTTTTTCAAAGACCAATGTTTCCAATTGGGAAATATAACTGAATGCAATGAAAAAGGTCGTAAGCACGGCATTTTTAAACGATAGAAAAAGGCGTTGGCACTACAAATTTCTTTGTGAGATAAGCAGTTTTTTTTTGGTCACTTCATTTTTAAGGGTAGCTAATTCTCGAAAGATATACGTCCATAATTTTTTGTACCTTTCTCCACACCCAAAACATCAAAATAAAATTGATTTGCACGTTCAAAAAGACCTCCTTTTGTTCCAAAATTGCCAAATAAAAGTCATGCTTTTTTATGACAAATCACCCATCTTCGAAATTCAAGAGGAAACACAATTTTCAAAATTTAGGGCACGACGGAAATTTTAAATCAAGTTTGCCCCTTCAATTTTGAACACGAGCAATTTGCCATAATAAAATTTTTTGTTCGCTCACCTATGGGTAATGGACATCATTTGAATGATTCAAACATTTTCTTACATTTTGATGATTTTTTTTAAATCAGTAAATTACGAATTTTGTAAAGCACGTGGCTTCTTCAATCGTGGTATATAACAGAATTTTTTTGTTGAAAAAATCACTACTTTCTCACTCCTTTTTTCACTATGCCTTTCTACAACCAATTTTTTTAGAAAGCTCTCGCTCTCCCCTCGATCCCCCCCCCCACCACACAGAAAAAAATTTGCTTACGAAGTAAGTAGTAATTTTAATCAATTTTTTCAATAATTTAAAGGTTTCTGTTCCACGTTTGCATTTTAAAAATTTTTTTCACTACCTTTTTGACTAAAATCACTACTTTTTCACTACTCTCGCAGCCCCGTTTTAAAATCAATACTTTTTCACTACCTACTTTCACTACCTGTTAGATACCCTGTATTCTGAAAAAAATGACGCTAAAGTTAATTTGTACGGTTTTTAGAACATTTTTTAGGAAATCTGAAATTTCCAAAATATACCCGACGCGACGGCTCCAGAACAGTCTGAACCTGAAACCACTTCCAATCGACTCGGCATATCAAAAATGGGGTACCTAGTTACCTACTAAGTAAATTTAATTTCAACAACTCAATTGGGTAAAATGTTGTGGAAATTTCAATTTTCAAAAATCTGCCAGGGCGGTGCTCCAGACACTACCGTCTACCACTCAAAATGGTTCGAAACAGTTTCCAATCAATCGATTTTGAGGTTTCGAAAAAAGAACAGGACACACGCTAAATTTCAGCTCTCTCGGTCTATTAAGTGAAATTTTGATTTTTTCCCATATTTGACTTCAACATTTTGAATTTTCAAAAATTCATTCGAAATCAAAATCGTTTGCAAACTCAAAAATTTCATCTACTGTTTCCAATTCGTATTCGGAAAATCAGATCATCTCGATTCAAACCTGATGTACCCTACAGTAAAAATTATTACAGCTAATTTTAAAATTCCGTGATTGTAGATTTTTTTTTTGATTTGCCATTGAAAATAAAATGTTACATGTGTAAAAGTGACTTACGTAACTATTCTCACAAGGATAGTAAAATTACTTAGGTAGGTACTTATTCTCATACGCGAGTTCATTGTGTATTCCACATAAATCACTTTTGGAAGGAAATTCGTGCTCACCTGAAACAAAGAAAAATTAAGAAGGATTAGTTGATTATAAAATTACTGATCAATTGACAGATATATGAAATAATAATGGTCGAAGGCCGAAGGAAAAATTCTGACGATCTCGACGTTTAATAAAGAGCCCGAAATGAATATTCACAAAGGAAGTATCACAAAAATTGTAAAATTGATTGTTTATGAAAATCAGTCAAAAACATCAAAAATTGATGGACCATCGGAAAAAGACAAAAATTTGAGAAAATGTCTCATTGGGGTAAAATTTTGCACAAACTGCTCAAGAGCTTAGATCATTGAAAAATACCAAGAATTAATCGGAAATTCTCAAAATTGAATGATGATTGTCAAAGCTGCAGAACGTGTCATAAAATTTGTCAAATTAACCCCCCCCCCCCTCTAGTATTGAAAATTACCAGAAGTTGAATTCGCGGTATCTAACGGATTTTTATTTTTCTTCTTGAAAAAATCACTTATTTTTTTCAATCAAATTTTCAGAAAGCTCTCCACTCAACCCCTCCCACCACATTTTAAAAAATTAACAAAATCAAATTTTTCACAGGAAAATTTCCAAAAAAAATTGAAATTGGAAGAAAATTTGTACATAAAGTAAGTAGCCTATTTCTTAATTTCGATCAAAATTAGGGGAAAAAAGCGATACAAACGATCGCATTAATGAATTTTTTCTTTTTTCAATATACTTTTTTGACTAAATTCACTACTTTTTCACTACTTTCACCACCTGTTGGATATTCTGTCAATTCACAAGATAGGCAACCACCGTAATGATGTTTTTTGTTCGTATCCTCGATCACTACAGTATCTAATATCTACGCACATTCAAGTATTGTTGAATTTTGCTAAACGTACGATTTCCGGAACATCCTGTATTTATTTACTATAAGTACGTAGTTATCAATCCATCTATAGACTCGTTAACGAGTTATTTGATAAAACGTGGGAGGAAAAAATTAGCGAACTTTTCAAGATCTGCAGGAAAATATAAGAGAAAAAGAAACCTCACAGCGCAGCGATGAAAACTGATGAATGAGGAAAGTTATTCATCGAGGAGTCGTTTTATACTCGTATAGGTAGAGGTGGAGGTGGAGGTGGAGGTGGAGGTAAACAAACGCGTATAATCTCATTATTTGATGCTCACCGGTGCAAAATGCTCGATTACTCGGAGCTGTGGGTGAAATGTTAATCTTCGTCTTTTGGTTTATGTCGAATAAATATCACGGACACGGGCGCGCGCTGCTACGAATTAATACAGTTTCAACAATTGGTATTGGAAAAGAAAAACAAAGATAGTGTAAACCTTGTTTTTAATTCCCTAAAGTACGTTTCCTTCGACTATACGCGAGTTTATGACCCAAATACGCACACCTGTAAGTGTAGGACTGTAGGTAGAGGTACCTTACACCTTACCTATCACCGCCAGCAACGGCATTATTTTGGCGATGATTTAACAAATAGCCGCAAGTTAATGTTTATTTGCGCTATCTCATTGCGTTCGGAATTTTATTGGTTGGTTGTTACCCGTGTGAAGTGTGTGTGTGTATGGGTTACTCAAACCTGTGTTATTGAAAAGAAAAAAGCATCTTCGGTCGTAAATTACACTATTTTATGTGTTTAATTACTTATAATAGGTATAGAAGTGTTACGCTTTTGCTTGATTGAGAATCCATTAGGAAAGAAAAAAAATAAAAAAACGATCGAAGAATTCTTACACCTACCTTCCTAACTACCTACTTGATATTTTATTTGTTAATGAAACAATTTCATATTCATTCGAGTTCCATTGAGACCAACACTTTTTCGAATAATTTCCACCCTTACGTGCGTACCTATTTATTCGTTCGAAATTGTGCAGCAATCAAATCAAATCAAATCTTATGATCCGTTTTATTCGTGTTAATCGTCTCGGCTAAATCGTTTTTTTTTCTCGTATCACATCTCAGTGTTCAATTTGAAGATTCGTGACTCGATTGCAAAAAAAAACAAGATAAGTTTGCTAAACTCCCTTTTTCTCGAACATCCTACGTAACTTGCTTTCCGAAATGACCGGAAATGTTTGCAGATTCCACGACGGACGTTAATATGATTGTTGAGCTGTAGATATAGGCCTACCTATGAAGAAGTTTTAAAAGTAGACCGAAAGAGTTCTTGAAAAAGAATCGTAGGTAGTAAGTGTTTATTTTTATGACTTGGTGTGGTACTTATTCTCCAACTTTGTCCGCGAACCTATAGGTTTAGGTAGGTACAGTGAAAAATTTTTGTTCAAAGAAAAATATACCTACCGATAAAATTGCTCAGACCGTGTTCATGTGCACCAAGCCACCACCACTTCATCGAACGTTGGCTTTCTATCAAGTCAACAGTAAATTTATGTGTAATGTGTATAGGCTCGGTTTCTCTCCAAATGGGACATTCCGTGATTGTCAAATCAGATAATGAAACCTCATCTAAAAAACATACAACTCGAGGATGGAAGGGGGAGGGGAAGGGGTCCATCCCCTCCCCTTTATCCAGAAGAACTTGACTAGATGAATTTTTTGCTCAATTCATCTCAATTTTCCCACAATTTCATCAATTTTTGGTAATTTCCAGTAATTTTTAATGCCCATTTTACAGTTTGTAGTATCATATTTCATGGCATATTTGCCATCTGCAATTTACAAAACTTTTGGGCAATTTTAAGAAAAAGACCTAGATTTTTTTGCAATTTTGGCAAAAAGAAAAACTTGAAATTGCGAACGAGTTGTTCCCAACAAATCTAGATCGAAATGGCATCAATTTCCAAAAAAAAAAAAAAATCACCAGCCAAGATTTCAAACGCTCGAGTGCATTTTTTTCGATTTTCGACGAATTTTAAAAAAATTAAATTATTGGCTCGAAAATGAAAAGAAAAAAAAAATCAAAATTTATTTTCAACTCGATGAGTCGACTGTAGATGGTTTCAAGTCGTTTTGGAGCATTTATAAACTTTTTTGAAATTCTAAATTTGAAAAAAAAAAAGAAAGTAAAAACCATTCAAATTACTTTTAGAGCTTGTTATGCTATCATAAAAATTAATCAAAAACATTGAAGACATTTTATTAAACATAAAATACGTAAAGTGGTAGGTATAGGTAAAATTAAATAGGTATAATAGGTAAGAACTAAAACTGCATAGAATAAACGAATACAGAAATTTTGTTGACCACTGGGACTTGGAAGTACATACAAGATGGTAGAAATTTTATACTCAAAAGCACGTTCGAGAAATCAAACACTTATATAGACGAAAAAATTCAATTTATCGCCATAAAAAAGTTGAATAGATTCAAACCACAAAAAAAAATCATCGATAGGTATTTTTTGGTAGAACTCGTAAAAATCAATAAACAAAACAATACAAAAACACGATTTGAAATAAAATTCTACAAATTAAGCGCCTGCATTTTTTACAATTAAGAAACAAACTTATCGAGAATTGAATTGAACTCGCGCGCTAACCTATTTTTTTCAAAATCTGTACGTATATCAATATCGAACACAGTGTCCCACTCCCATGATGGAGCTGTATATGAGCCAGTGCGAATTTCCACGTTACAAGTTTTACAAAATTCGCGTAAATTTTCAACTTTACTGTCGAAAAACCACTCCAACAGTCTATATGTAGAATATTCATCGTAAATTACCCCTCTCATTTCGACACGTAGAACATCGATTTGCTCGTAATTTTTTATTTTCTCCAATTTGAAATTTTTCTCGTCTTCTGCGTTGTCAAAATACCATTTCAAAAAATTGCCAGGAAAATCTGAAACTCTTCCATATCTCTCATCACGCAGATAATTCCTCAAATGGGCGACGAAAATCACGTCCACATTTAACGAGCGTTTGAAGGCTGTTATTTTTTCATGATCGGAGGTACACCATTCGAGAAACTTTGGCCATTGATTAGCGTCGAATTTATCCGTTTCGTAAATAAAATCAAGAGAACAAGTGCGACAACACTCAAATAGTTGACGTTTCACTAGCTGCAATTCTCGTTCATCGCTAACAAATCGGTCAATTATTCTGCCAAAATCGTTCGAGCTTACTTCATCAGCTTGACGCACAGTGAGCAAAAACTGCACACATTGAACAGACGAGATAATCTGGACTTTGAATTTATCTACGTTTTCTCGCACGTTTGAGAATAGTTCGCCGACGAACCATTCGAATTTAGCGAATTTATCGTCATCGTGTTGTAAAATGAAGTACAGATTCGAGGCGAGCACATTTATACCCAGCTGTTGAAACTGCAGTTTCGTATCCTTCGAACAAAACATCAGATAATCTTTCAAGTCTGCATAAGATCCTGCTTGGATCAACGATTTGAAAAGACGTTTGGAATCCGCAACCCGGTCTTTGAAAAGTTCGACGGCATCGTCATCGGTTAAACAATATTTCATCAATTGTTCGAAATATAAAGCCTGTGACCGTAAGGCCACCTCAAGCCAAACACTTTCCCACGCCTTTTCTTTGGAGAACTTTCGCGAACTACTCAGCAACGCCAACACAAATGCCACATTGTGCTCGTTTACCTAGGAAAATCCACAGTCGTAACCGTAGGTCAGATAACCATCCGAAATGTAACTTTTCAATTCGTCCGAAGCATCAGACCAGATTTCTACCATCAAATCGTGGATATAATTGAATTCATACCCTGCATGTAACGCTTCCCACAGAGCATCAATGACTCGGTGGGATATCGAGGCATCTTCCAGTACTAAATGTCCCATACGAGTCCACAATCGAAGCGCGAACTGGAAATAATATTCTTCCTCGAATAAAAACGTAAAAATCCAACCAGCCGCACGTTTGAATAGCCTTTCAGCTTGGAATCGGTCCAATTTATGAAACGATGAAGAGTAAAATATAAGAGCTGTATATACGTAACCAGCTTCCGAGATTAAAAACTCAAATACGGATTCTCTTTCGTGATCTGGTAACATTTTATAAAAATAGTCGAACGCTGTTCCGTTGTAGCCATGGCTCCCGACAGTGTGCAGAATCAGTATTTTAGCCAACTCGGCATCGTTGATCGAATTTCCTGATTTCATACATCCATGCCAATACAATAGGTAGCACGTATCGTGGCCAAACTTTACGTCTTTTATTCTCGCATCATTTTCTACCGAAGGCCAGAACCGCTTGACTTGGTCTTCTAAACAAAACGTACAGGCGATTTCATAATTCAGCACGTCGTCGCTAAATTCGCCCGAATTCAATATATTTTCGGCGCTCGCTTTAAAGCCAATGGAACCGGTAAAATCGACGACTAGATGCTTAAAATATCGGCAAAATTCTTCGGCACAACTTCCATCCAAGAATTTCCTATCATCAGCATGAAACTCGATCCAAGAATACAGATCGCCGCCAATTCTTAGAATGTGGTCGTTAATCAGCGCTTCGATGCGACGCGGAATCGGAACAACGAGTACTTCTTTGCAGCCGAATTTTCGCAGATTTCCCCCCAAGAATGATCTAGGGGTGTCGTATAGATGACTCGTACTCGCGTATTTACATCGCCATACCATTAAAGCCATCTCGGCTGACGTGAGATATTGCAGCGAAGCCGGCGTATTCATAAACATTAGGGGGTATTCTTCCATGTCAAAACGGTGGAATTCCGATTCTGCAAACTCCGCGAACAATAATCACCCCTGCAAATCCATAAAAATGTCGTTATCAATTAATCCATATACCTATACTCACACCTATACCAACAGATGTAACTTGGAGGGGGGGGGGAGGAGAGGAGAAAATGGGATCAAAAATTCATCGTATCGAGTTGGCAAGTTCTACGTTGTATTTTCTACAAAAATCGCCCACATTCAACCGCACCAATCCGGGTCACTCCATGTCAACTCAACCAACAAAAGGCAATTTTGAAAGTCATGTCTTTCGATTTCGCTCAAATTTTTTTTACAATATATACCTACCCAGTAAGTAAGAACCCCGCAATTAGTTTGGTCCCAGCTCTCTCAGGGGGTATGTGGGGTGCGGGGGGCTTTCATTATTTTCACATGGTCTCGAGCTATACTCAACTTCAGCAGCCCATTCCTCCAAAACTATGATACTTTGATCAAAACTGATTTCACAGTTCGAAAGAGCATTGCATTTAGAACTTTTTAAGCATTTTGAAATTTTCAAAAGTTGAAAGTTGAACTTTCAAATTGAAAGTTCAAATTTAAAAATGACGCTGCAAGTGAGAGCTACCATTTACAATTTTGAAAAAATTGCCATAGATGAACCTTTCGATGATTTTTCGAAATATTCAAGTTTCGAGATGGGATCTCCCAATGGAGGGGGAGCACCCCCACCCCCAATTTTGGGCTGAACTTTCGAAAGAAAATCTGGGGCATGTGATATATCGAATTCTATGTTTTTGGTGACGCTGAACACGAGTACGACGTCAGCTTTTTGATAGGACCCCATCCACGGCCCCCAGAACCTCCCCAAAGGTGGTAAAAGTTCACAAAAAAGTGATTTGTTCGTAAGACACATGAAATAGTATGTTTTTGGTGACGCTGAACACGAATATGACGTCAGATTTGTGATTGGACCCCATCCACGGCCCCCAACAATTTTTTTGGACTTTTATCATTGGGGGAAGTTCTGAGGGCCATGGGTGAAGTCGATTCGAAAAACTAAGGCAATATTCGTGTTCAGCGACATCGAAAACATACTATTTCATGTGTCACACGAATGTAACAAATTTTTTTGGGGGTCACCCCCTTTGGGGAGGTGCTGGGGGTCGTGGACGAGTTCAATCAAAAATCTGACGTCATATTCGTATTCAGCGTCACCAAAAACATACTATTCAATGTGTCACACGAACAAAACGCTTTTTTGAACTTTTACCCCATTTGGGGAGGTGCTGGGGGCTGTGTATGGGGTCCTATCAAAAATCTGACCTCATATTCGTGTTCAGCGTCACCAAAAACATAGAATTCGATATATCACATGCCCCAGATTTTCTTTCGAAAGTTCAGCCCAAAATTGGGGGTGGGGGTGCTCCTCCTTCCATTGGGAGATCCCATCTCGAAACTTAAATATTTCGAAAAAGCATCAAAAGGTACATCTATGGGAATTTTTTCAAAATTTTAAATAGTAGCTACCACTTGCAGCGTCATTTTTAAATTTGAACTTTCAATTTGAAAGTTCAACTTTCAACTTTTGAAAATTTCAAAATGCTTAAAAAGTTCTAAATGCAATGCTCTTTCGAACTGTGAAATCAGTTTTGATCAAAGTATCATAGTTTTGGAGGAATGGGCTGCTGAAGTTGAGTATAGCTCGAGGCAATGTGAAAATAATGGAAGCCCCCCACCCGCCCCCTGAAGGGGCTGGGACCAAACTAATTGCGGGGTTCTTACTTACTGGGTGGGTATACGTTGTAAAAAAAATTTGAGCGAAATCGAAAGACATGACTCAAAAACGTTGGTTGAGTTGACACGGAATGACCCATCCTAAATATAAGTTGTTGAATTTCTGAAGCCAAAGCAAAAATTTTCTCAAAATTTCAGAGGAATGAAACTAGAAATCTACAAATTCTCAAACAACCATGGCCGGATTTAACATATTCGCGCCCCTAGGCAGTTGGAAATTTGCCACCCCCCCCCCCCACAAGACTTTTTGGCAGAATGTTTGCAATTTCTGGAGGGAAAAAACAATTTTGGCCCAAGAGTGAAACTGTAACAATTGTAGTAAAAGGAGGAGCCTTTTCACGGTCCATCCTCCGGGACAACTTTTTTCTTGAAGGGGGAATCCTAAGGAATATTTCTATTTCGAAAAGTCGCTGGAGGCTCCAAAACGAGTTGAAATCCACCTTCAGTCGACTTCGTAGCGTATTGAAATTAGTTTGCAGAATGAATTTCGGCTTTCCATTTCCATTTGATGAAATTTTGAGAAATTTCAAGTTTCAAAAATCAACTGGAGGCTCCAATACGACTTGAAAACCACCTCCAGTCGACTTCGTAGCGCATTGAAACTATTTTGCAGAATGAATTTCGGCTTTACAACTCCATTTGATGAAATTTTGTGGGAATTTCGAATTTCCAAACATTTGTTGAAGGCTCCAGAACTGCTCAAAACGTTATGAAACAGTTTCCAATCGATTTGGCGTGTCGAAAATAGGGTATATTCCAAATTTCAGCCTTCTTGGTCAATTTGGTAAAATTCTGATTTGCCTAAATTTGAATTTCAAAAATTCACCAAAATTCGAAAAACGCACATAAGCACTTGAAATTTTGACAGGTGATGAATTTTTGCCTGATATTTCGATCTACCTTTGTACGGTTTAAAATATTTCGTGCAAGCCCTATTTTGGAACGCAAAATCAGCGATTTTGGCTGACCTGTCAATCGAAATGGCCGCCATTTGTAAGTAGGACCACTTTTTTTTTGAGAACAAGCGCTAGAAATGTTCCTTAGGACCCCCCCCCCCTTCAAGAACAAAGTTGTACTGGAAGATCGACCGGGGGGAGGGTGGCAATATATCATTTTGCGAGCTCCCCAACTATTTGGAATTTCTGACAAAAAAGCAAAACTTTTGACAATTTTTTGGTTTTTACAAAAAAAAATCAAAACGAACATTTTTTTCATTTTTGAAAAAGCAAAACTTCGACAAATTTTTGCAAAAAGGGGGCTTTTTGGCTCAATTTTTGGCAAAACAGTGACACTTTTTTGAAATTTTTGAAAAAAGTTAACTTTTCAACAGTTAAATTATTACCTAACAAATTGGACTAAAAAGCGAGAATTTTTGACAATTTTAGGAAAAACTGGAAATATGGGTAGATATAATAATTATTGGCAAAAAATATTATTTTTCGCAATTTTTGTGAAAAAAGCAAAACTTTTCGACAATTTGGGGAAGAAATGAGACTTTTTGGAATTTTTTGCGAAAAAGGGTAATCTGTGGCCATTTTTTTGCAAAAGCGAAAGTTTTTGTTAAATTTTTAAAAAGTTGGAATTTTGGAAAATTGTTGTCAAAAAACAAGGTAAGTATTGACAATTTTAGCAAAACGCAAGACTTTTTAGTAACTATACTGGGGGAAAAAAATTATACTTCTTCCCAATTTCTGTCAAACAAGCGAGACTTATGGAGAACTTTGGAAAAAAATTAGGTCTTTTTCGAATTTTCTTAAAAAAGGGCAATCTTCTGCCATTTTTCTAAAAAGCGTAAATTTTTGACAATTTTTGAGAAATCGAGTATGTTAGACAATTTTTGGCCAAAAAAAGCGAGACTTTGAGACAATTTTTGCAAAAACGTAAACTTTTTTTGAAGCTTGGGCAATTTGCTCAACTATTTCGAATTCTTTTATTTCGCGTCCTAAAATTGCCACAAATCCACAAAATCATAGCTATGGCTGAAAAACACCTACCCAAAATTACTAGTCTAATAAAATTACGAGATACGAATCTCCAAAATCAAAACACAACTAGGCGACGCTGCAAAAGTCAAGCGAATCGACACAAAAAGCTTCCTCTCCTTTCTCAGAGTCAGAACTGAACTGCAGCTTCTGCAATGTCAAACGAAATAAAAACCTCCAAACATCGCAAGAAAAACGGGTTAATCGATTGAGAGGAAGAAATATACGATTTGTTATCCAAAAAATCGAAAACCACGACTAGATCACAATTAAAGGAAATATCATCATCACTAAAGGGGTCTTATTTTTAAGTAAATCAGCTACCTACAGGTAGTACATCTAGATATCACTCACCACAGTGGACAATCGGCGTTTAAAACTCCTCGAAAATGGTGCTTTTGAACATTCGAGCTCAGCAGAGATTCTCATAATATTGAACAGCAAGCTTCATCAAATTGCCCGAAATAAAATAATCAAAAAGAATTCGAACCATAATATATATCTGAAAAAAAAATATTCGTTTGAAAAGATTCCTCCGCTTTATTGGATCGAAATAAGTACCGAATAACTGATTACTTTCCTCTCGATGATAAAAAATGACCACATGTTTTCACATGGATTTTAAAGCTAATTGTTGTACAGAGAATACCTGATAGTGAAAAAAATAAATCACAATACTTACGAGTTATTTACTCGATTTCAAATAATTCTCGATCTTGCAAAGCACTTAAAAATACGGCGAATTTGAATACGAAAACACAGCAAAACAAAAATAAAAATGAAAAAACACCAACGTTCGATAGATGATAAGTAGGTCTAGGTACTTCGGTAGACGTAAACTTACATTACATGACTCAACTTATCCATATCCATTGCCTTTTATCAAATGACAGTACGAGTAGAATGTAGATATCGAGATCAACACACACATGAAATATTCCTACCTAGCACCAGTATGCGGGTTCGTTGAGTCCTGATTGAACATTGTTAGCTTCGTGCATCTTCCGCGGTGCACTTTTATTACACCCAGATGCAAATTTCCGATTCAGGGCATCCCAGAGTCTTATCAGTCATCAGTGACTGACGCACAAAGACGATTTTACCGACTTTGCCGTGAAACGGAAAAGTAAGGTATTGTACCTATTTGTCATGATGGTTGAGGATTTGGGTGGGGGTGGGTTTTCTTGACGAATTGAAGTGTGCTGATCACGATAAGACGTATGACGCAAAACGAGAGAAGTTTATATATAAATATGTATATATATGTTCACAACAGCACACTTGTGAACCCATGTATGGGTTAATCTTGCATAAGAAGTGAACCAGTAGGTTTACCAGCCTGGCTCACTTTGTAAAGGTTAATCTTACATAACAAGTCAGCCACCTGTTTCAAACTAGTTTTGTCAAAGTTAGCTGCGCGCACCAAATGTTTCTCAGAGATGTTCGCTAGATGTAGTACTAACATGAGGCCTATAGAATAGGAAGTACCTACTGGTCGGCATACCCAAAGCCCTGTTGAAATTGGGTATGCACGATGATAAATTTGACTAATGATTTTTCTGCATTTTATTGCTCTATGGGAATACTGTTGATACCAAAAATTTTGATGTGGTTCAGACTTTTTGACAACCAAGCAATTTTCACAAAATTCAATATAGTTCAAAAAATTTTTGGAGAAAATTTTTTATTCTGTTTCTTGATACAGATAAATTATATATTTCAATGACTGTGCAATTAGAATTTCAATTAGTTAATTAGAACAGAAATTGAAAATGATTTTAAAAATTTTGAAATTTTGAAAAATTGGCTCATAAGCCTGCCGAGATGCCTATATAAATATAAACTTATCTCGTTTTGCGCCATACGTCTTATCGTGATCAGCACACTCCGAAACGTCAAGAAAATCCACCCCACCCAATTCTTGAACCATCATGACAAATACAATACCTTACTTTTCCGTTTCACGGCAAAGTCGGTAAAAAATTAAAGATTGAAATCCCTAAAAATTGTTTTAAAAGTTTCCATTTGTGGTAAAAACCTTTCTAAATATGTAACAGTTTTTTCAAGAAAAAAATGCCTTCGGCCTCCCAGAAAATGCCAGCTTTTTTTATACGTATGAAGGGTCTGAACGATGAGAAAAATCAAAAAAAATTGTTGGGCCGGAATTCCTTCACATTAACCTATAAGTACTTACTCGTATATCCAGTCATTCTTGAAAATTTAGGGAGCTCAGGAGCTCAGATTCCATATTCAAATCATCCAGGGGAGAGCGGGGAGTTAAAACTAATAGAGATTTTCTGATAGAAATGGACCAAGGAGGCGAATTAGAAAATATTTTGAAAATAGTCAAATCATCTTTGTATCCTATTTAAATGAAGAGAAATTACTTTATCGTCCAAAATACATATTAAGGAATTCAAATCCTCCAGCAGAATTTTGATTGTTTCTAAAATTCTCGAATTCTTTCCTAGGGGGAAAAACAAAATTTCTAGTTCAGTGGATCATTGGCAACCATCTATGTACCTATCTATGTAGTATCTCTATCTATCTACTCGTAATTTAGATTGCTGAAGCTTCAAGGCGCGGCGGCGGCGGCGGCGCAGATTTCCACATCCAAACGTTGACCAGAGGTGAAAAAGAGGGGCCGGGGGGGGGGTCGATCGTAATTCATAATTTCAAGTCACTTTGCAATAACGCGCACAACACTCTGAAAACAAATTAAGTCAATTGATGGTGATTTTTACGTACGTAGATGGAATAAAAAAAGTTTTATCACTATCGACGATACCGGTCGTTTATGTAAAATTGCGAATTTTGGCCGCTCTGTAAAGCTACGAAATTGACGATATTTTTTGGCATGTTTTATCGGCGCGGCGAAAAAAATTAATCTTACGCCAATCACAGTTCAAGTCACGATGAGAAAAATTATAAATAACGACGCTCTGCAAACCACATGGAGTCGTAAAAATTGATTAACGTGGTACAGCAAAGCGCAAGTAAAGAAACACATAGGTACTACCTAGTAATACCAATACACGTATAAAGGGGCCCAGTAATAATGTAGTTAATTTTTTTTTTTACGATACATTTTCGATAATTTGACATTTGACGAAACCGTACAGGTATTAAATTTTTAAGCGCTGGCTGGCTTTTTTTTACGAGACGATTTGCATTTGTTTTCAGTTCGTCGACGGCTGGGAGTTAAACGGCTCGTATTTTCCAAACGAGCAAGATTATACGAAACCGATGAAAGAACGGATACGCGAATTCTGCGGCAAAAAACGAATCAAAGTGGTATTAGAATCGTCGCAAAATGCCGCTTTAGTACGATATCAAATTCCAAAAAGCGGCCGCGGATTCAGCTTTTACTTCACCACGCGTAAAAATCCCACTCGTAAGTTTATTCGATGCGTGTTCTGATATTTTTTAGTTTTGTTTTTTCACATATTTCGTAGCCATACCTAACTCGTACTATAGCCGAGTTCTCTACCTAAATTTCTTCTTTTTTATACAATATTGGTAAAGGGTGGGAGTAGAAGAGCAGGGTGATGACATAGGCCATATATATTACATACAGATCTGTTATTGAATATTTCGTCAATTTTTCGGCCCGCTAAACCCTCGTAGTGATATTCGCTTTCTCCATTACGTTACGAGCGTCTATCATTCGCAAAAAATACAGCCACAAATTCGTACCACTTCGACAAATTGTGTTTCAGATATTTTGCTTGAATCGGAAGATAGGTTGTCTTCATTTGTACCTTGTAAGAGCACAGCAGACTGTAAATTGTCGATAATTTTTTGCATTCGCCGAATGCTATGTTACTATAAATGTGGCTCAAAATACTCGTATGTTCATACTACATATTGATAGCACGTGTAATTGTGTCCTTTTTGATAGAGAAAAGGGTACCCTCGGTAATGATAGATGAATTGACTCTTGGCTCGGAGTTGGAAAATATTCACGGGCAGAGCTCGTGCTTATCCAATTTTTTCCAAAAACAGTAACTTTTAGAATTCAAAAAACCTCGAAAGTGACCAAAAAAGTGAAAAAACTCAAGAAAAACATATATCTAATGTACAAACAAAAATTACAAAAAAAAACAAGAACATTTGAAATTGAAATTTTCTTTTTTCAACTTACAACTTTATGGCATAAAAAGAGACCTTTTTTCGCAATTTTTAGCAAAAAAAAAAAAAAAAAAAAAAAAAACATTTCAAGACGATGGACAATTTTAGTAAAAAGGAAGGTCTTTTCGACAATTTTTGGCAAAAAAGTAAGATTCTTGAGGAAAAAAGTAAAGCTTTTTGAACTTTTTTTAAAAAAGGGAATTTATTTAGAAATTTTGTTAAAATACGAAACTTTGACAATTTTAGCAAAAAAAAGGACTTTTTGAGAATTAGGTATTGACAAAAAAGTAATATCTACCTACTGCGTGACAATTTCTGGAAAGAAAGAAAAGTATTTTGGTAATTCTTGAAAAAATAAAGCGAGACATTTTAGTAAATAACAGTTTTGCTAAAAAGCAAAACTTTGATAGGTACTTAATTTCAGAAAAAATCAGGACTTATCGGAAATTATGGGCAAAAAATGACTTTTTCGCAATCTTCGGCGTGAAAGCAAACCTTTTGGACTATTTTTAGAAAGGAAGGAGAGGTTTTGAAATTTTCTACAAAAAAACGACAATTTTGTCAATTTTTAAAAAAGCGAAATTTTTGGCAAACGGCAAGGCTTACACAAATTCAGCAAAACGTCGGATTTTCAGGTAATTAATGACCAAGAATTTACATAACTACATAATATATAGAGAATTTCTGCAACTATTAAATTGCATGCTCGTATTGCTCGTAACGTATCTGTATTTATATAATTGTTGTTTTACAGCCTGCAACATTTTGGTGGACAGTAATACGAATATTTACACACTGCGTAACTACGGCCAACGAGTGAACTGCAGTTTATTAGCGATGCATCCGGCCAAAATTCAAATTCTCTCATTGACTGTTGGAATAAATACGTATGAAAAAACACGATACACCGAAACCGGCACTTTTCATAACGTGAGTACCTGCGGAAAATCTAAATTTATTTTTTCGAAGGTAAACGTATGTAATATCACAACAAAGACATTCACGCGATAAACTACGAGTATAAAGCTTAACAAAAAAAAATTCCAAGTTTTACTGTAGAATTCTCCTGAAAGATCGTTAGAGGGGCTCTTAATTTGAGTTTTTTTTTCACTCACTCCTACTCCCTGACGTTGTCAATTTTAATGAGAAAATAACTCTCTACTCTTTTATTTTCCACAAAGGTTCGAAAAAGTGGAGCCAAGAAGACTACCAAAATTGAAAAAAATCAAGAAATAGATCTAATGAAAGAAAAGACACGAATACCTAATTAAAAATTCCTAATTTTTTCAGCAAAATTTTTCAATATTTTCCCTCGAGTCCAACAAAGTCTTATCGGAAGCCTTCCCGCCCTTCTTATTGGGTAGCCGCAGGAGCGAAAAAAACAAGATTTTTTCGAAAATGTCCTCTCTTTTCAACTCGAATTTGAAAACATTCGACGAAGAAAGAAAGAGATGGAATGACAATTCAATAATACGTAAATAACTCGAGGTATCAAAAAACGTCACACAAACTCAATTATGGCTCTACTACGAAAAAAAAACAGCGGTGATTCGATAAAAAAAAATAACAATCGTTAATTCTATTTCTTTTTCAATTTCGCGAAGAAACATTCGAATATTCCTCTCTTCGTTTCAACGGAACAACTTATGGCTATAATAACGCTATGAATATATTTTTTGAAAACACAAATCACCCTATAATATTTCTAAAATTCTTTTGAAAGTTTTTGAATGGCTATAACAATTTTTTTTTTTGGAATTCTTAATTCAAAATAAATAAACACCTAAAGTATAATTTCGGTCACGATGGTAATAGGTATAACCGAACTATGCGATAAATTAACTATACCTACGTTGTAGCCTATATTGCATTTTCGAATTTCAGTGCGATCAAAACGGTATTGCAGACTATGTCCAAATAGGAGGCGGTTCCGAACTAGGCGAATATTCTGTAATCAGCGACTCGATCTGCGGAATTGATTCGATACCCGGTAAGTTCGCATGTACCGCAGCTTTCATCGGCAATTCGGCATAGTTGGCAAGTTTCTCAACTTACATTATTGTAACTTACAATACAACTCGCTCCTCAGGCGACATCCTGGACTCGATATTTTGCGGTGTAACGAAAATCAGGCTGGTTTCCAGCGGAACCACAAACAACCTCATCACACTGACCATTGGCAAAGTAAACGCGGAAGAAAATACCGAATCTGGGGTCCTATGTCCGAGTTTATCCAGCGAATAACATCGCGCACATGACAGACTCTTTAATCATAAGGTAAGCGAGCAGCGAGCACTAACCAGGCAAGAAGGGCTTCTCTCATCTGTACATTTACGAGTATTTCGAACGCAATATCGGCTAATATGGTTTCTTTATTATTTTCAGAATAAGATTTTTTCTAAAACGTATTACCACACAATTCATCATTTTTCTTCGAAAATCTTCTCATCTTTCTCCGATCAAGTAGGTATATACATAACCTCGAGAGACATTTGTACAATTTTCATCGAATGGTAAAACAATTATAAGATTTCATATTTACGTAAAAGGACAATATTATATAAGCTTTACTTTTTTCCCCCCACATTCATCGTCGTATACGTACGAGTAGGTACCTACTTCATTTTCTTTACTTCATTCGCAAGCTTTCCTTCGAAACATGGTATTAAGTATGTTTTCTAAGTATTATTTATTTTAATAAATTATTTTTTTGCATGTACATTTTTTTGTGTGTCTATCGGATTAAAATTTATTTTCGTTAATTGATATTTTTTATTTGGTGCAGAATGTTCTTCGAATATACCTACTACTCGTAATTCGAGGAGGAGGGGAGGGAGAAGTGTCAATTTCTCGGCAGTCCGTTCAATCCGATAGGCTTTAAACTTTACCATTCGTTTGTGCTAGGTTTATGCTGAAAACTTCATCGTTTGTACTGCCCAGTGCCCAGTGCCCGTGCCTCAAATGGTTCGAAAATTAAATGAAAATTCGTGTAATTATCACGAATTTTTTAAATTAAAAATTTGAATAAATGGTTCGAAGACCAGCGATGAGTTGAGGAATAGGAGAGACGAGAGAGGCGGATCTGAGACGCCTCAAAAATTCAGATTAGCGGGACATAGTATTTTGAAAAACAGAAGTAGTTTCAAAAAACCCGCCGGAGGCTCCAAAACGGATTGAAATCCACATGAAGTCAACTTCATACCGTATTGAAATTAGTTTGCAAAGTGAATTTCGGCTGGATCTGTACATATTCGATTGAATGTTGTGGGAATTTCAAGTTTCAAAAATTTACTGGGGAGGTCCGGTGATTTCCAAAAAGTGGCTGGAGGCTCCAAAACGACTTGAACCCACCAGCATCTGACTTAATAACGTGTTTGTTGGATTGCAGCGTGAATTTCGGATTTCTAACTTCATTTGATGAAATTTTGTGGAAATTTCAAGTTTCAAATATAACCTGGAAGCGTTTTCAAAGTCGAAAACAGGGTATATGCCAAATTTCAGTTTTCTACGTCAATTTGGTAACATTTTATTTTTTCAATTCGCCAAAAAATCGAAACATACACTTCGGCACTTGAAATTCTGACTGGTGATGAATTTCTGCATGCTCTTTCCATCTAGCGTTGTCCAATTCAAAAAATTTCGTACGAGTTCTATTTTGGAAAACAAAATCTGCGATTTCGGCTGACCCGTCAATCAAAATAGCCGCCATTTCCATGTGTCTTAGGATGTCTCCTTGAAAAAAAAAAAGTCGCCCCAGAGGATCGGTCTTGCGAGAGGGAGGAGGGGGTCCAATTATTTCTTTTGTCATCTGGCGGACTCATTTTCTGGGTAAGATCATTCTGGTGCTCCGAAAATTTTGTCCCTACGGAGTACGTAGGTGGGCCCGATCGTTGATGAAAGCTTGCATGTGATCTAAAAAACAAAAAATTCCATCTACATATTTTTCTCTTTTCAATTTTGCTTTTCAAAAGTCATTTTCACAGCTGCTGCTGATGCGATGACGTTACCATCTTCCGCAATAAAAACTTCAACATTAATAATTACAAACTATAGTTATACGTACATATATTTTTTAAAGCGAGACAAAAATGATTTATAAACAAAATACGAAATGCTTTAATGATTTTGCTGGCTGAGCATTTTGTACGCTCATCATCATCATCATCACCAAGGACTAGACTGTTTCGCACCACCTTCATCATCAGTACATACGAGCATAGTACATACATACATACGAGTAGGTGACACGTTGTTTTTCATTTTTTTTTTTTTTTTTTTGAATTTAGTATTTATAGCACGTGTAATCCGGATAGAAAGTTCTATAAGAATCTGCGAACACAACAAAACAATAAATAATAGTTATGTACATTTCAACGATGACTATACTGGAATTGCTTGTAAACTGCATAGGTAATATGGTAATGGTAATGGTAATGGTGCACTTTGCTTACCACATAATCCGTAATATTTCGAGGAACCGATCATACCGTGCGTGTCGCAAGCAGGTTGCCCGGGATAATAAGGAGCTTTACCGGCAACGTTACCGCTGTTGAAGAGAAGGCGAAAAATCAAATTAGATACCGATAATTGTTTTGTGGGAATTTACTCGTACGAGTAGTTGAGCCGTGTTTATTTGATTTGAACTTACCCAGGGCCGTAATTGCAGACGTAAATTTTCTGGTACCTATAGCCGTCGTAAAAATATGTGAATCCGCAACCGATGAGGTACGTATCACCCCAGACCATCTGCAACGACAATTCAAAGACGAGGTTCTTAAATTCAAATAAGTATACAAGATTATGCACATTGCTATTATCGCTATCGTCATAACACGTGCCCATAATGTAGGTACTCGACGTACCAACTGACTGATCCCGCGTCAAAATAATATAGGTAGTTAGGTACTTACGAGTAGAAATATTGGCGATTTTCTTCTTTCAAAATGGTAGTGTACGTAAACGTATAGTATACTTAGGTATAAATAAGCGGTACATCTACCGTCTACGTACTAAATATAATATTAGCGCGACATGTACATATATGCAAACGTTCAACTTGAACAGTACAAACCTGCGAATAATGACCAGTTTCGTGGCTAAATCCGCTATTAAATCGGTAAGCGTATACCTCGTTAAACCACGCTTTTATTTGAGTTGCAAAATCAGCTACAGAATCTCTTTCCCACGTCGACCACGTGGTGGCGATGTTCTGTCCAACGTAGAATCGTTCTGTGAAGCGAATCAACGAACAGGCAAAATATTAATGTTAGTTTTTGCGAATGATAATTAAAAATTATCTCAATAAATAGGTAGGTACTACATAAAACGAGTCCTTTAAGGCGAAATTTTATCGAAACTCAAACCAACAGTTTGAAAACACGTATAAAAGACAGGTTCAGTACCTAGTTTGAAAAATCGAAACTATATTTTTTAATAATCATTGGGAAATTTTTATTACCACGATGACAACTTTTGCCCACGCGGTTTCTGAATTCCCAAGAAATAAATTTCTCACCACGATTACTTTTGACCCGAGCAAGTATCTCTAAAATTGAAGGCGTTTTGGACAAATTAATTTTCCAATGTACCTACCTAAAAATTTCATCGACTTTCTGCCTCACAGCTCCCTTAATTTTAAACAAAATTCTTGATGAACTCACCAAAAAAATCACATTTTTTTCTCAAAATATAATACTCGTAAATTGCATTTATAACTCCTTAATTTTGGGGATTTACTGTCCTGTGAGGAGCTAAATTTCCTTGAAAGACTCATATTTTTTAGCCATATATTGAAGTAAATCACATTAAAATTCAATTTTTCCAAGTTTTGTCAAAAAAGAAAAGAGACTTCTTGACAATTTGTCAAAAAAAAAAAAACAGGATCTGTCCTGATCTGCCCAGTAGTTTGGGCAAAAAAATCGTTTCTACAATTTTGGCAAAAAAATCAGAACTTTTTGAGGATTGTGCTTGTAGAAAAAAAATTAGACATTATTTCCCAGAAATTTTGTTAAAAATACAAAATTTTTTGAGCCATTTTTTCAAAAAAAATCATTTTGTTGGAACTTGAGACTTTTTGGAAATGTTGCCAAGAAAGAAAGATCTTTTTGGCAGTTTTAGCAGTTTTTCACCGAAGGTATTTCAATGTTTGAGAATTTATGCAAAAAAAACATGATTTTCTGACAACTTTAACAAAAAATGAGGACTTTATGAAAATTTCGACGACAAGACTTTTTGGTAATTCTGGCAAAAAAATGATGAAAAAAGAACTTTTTGAGAATTGTGGCAAAACGAATCCGGACTTTTTGGAAATTCCACTTCACAAAAAAATTACATCTTCTTGAACATTTTGCAAAAAAAAAAACTTTTTGGTCATTTTTTCACAAAAATTAGAATGTTTGCAGGAAGTTTTCAGTTGTTTTGAGAAACGAAGAACATTTTTGAAATATTTGGCAAAAAACTGGGGCTTTTTGGAAATTTTAATGAAAAAAAAAAAACAAGATCCTATTAGAAGTTTTAAAAAAAAAAAAGTCTTTAGAAATTTTGTCAAGAAAGCAAGATCTTCTTAGCAAATGTGACAAAAAAAACAAAAGAGGGGAAACAAGCGAAGAAGACGTATTGTATGTGGGACACGCAGAATTGAATTTTTTCGAGATTTCTGTTTAATACTTTCACCTCTAAAAACACAAATTCAATTCTGTAATAGAAAAAAATACTCGATGCATACTAAATGAGGTACACAAATTCGCTCAATTTAACGAAGTGATTGAATCCGAATGTTTCTTCTAAAAAACGTTCTTACTGGTTGAAAAAACAAAAAAAAGCGTACTTATCACACAAGTATAGGATCTTCATAGTGATTTGGTAATTTTTAAAACTT
This sequence comes from Planococcus citri, assembly GCF_950023065.1. Taxonomy (NCBI): domain Eukaryota; kingdom Metazoa; phylum Arthropoda; class Insecta; order Hemiptera; family Pseudococcidae; genus Planococcus; species Planococcus citri. The sequence goes on along the minus strand of NC_088679.1, from coordinate 82,880,122 downwards.
TAACGAATCATAGAGCTTCAAGAGTCAAAACATAGTCCGTGTTCTTCAACTTCGTTTTCTTTCCCTAAAATTTCATGCGAAGCTGTTGAGAGTATGAAAGGCCATTACATTTCCCTTGTGTCTTTCGATTACCTATCTACAGAAAAAGCATTTTCAAAATTATTGAAGCAGGTTCGCAGTTAAATTCAAATTCCCCGACCAACGTATAGAAATGTACCTATACCTAATACCCTATCTACATCGTATCGTAATGAATAATATTTTTTTTTTTTTTTCCGCGCCAGAATATTATTATCGAAAGTGATACAAAACTCTCGCGTCAACAGGGATTCGCGACTTGTCAGTGTTCTTCAAAATAGATAGGCAGCTGCGTTATATGTACAAGTTAAACTCACGGCGATAGTTTATGCAATTTTAATCACACCTATTCGAGTAAATCAGAGCACCGGGCGCGGGTGTACGAAAAGAATGTAGACGAGGTTAACAGGAGAGGTAAAACCTGCCACAGCGAACTGTTCATTCAAATCATGCTTCAATGAAGACTAGAATGTGTATAGTACGGGATTGAAGAGAAAATAATACGTAATGATTAAACGGATTAATTCGACGCAAAGCTAACGTGGGTTTCATTTCGACGCCAAAAAAAAAAACATCGAAAAATGAGACGATTTAGAATTGTTGCTCTTACGTATATTTCCTATTTTTTTCCATTTACGTATAATCGTCGATAAAAGATGAAATATTATTACAACGCGATTAGGGTTTGATTTTCAATAATTCGTCGTACCCCTCCCCCCACCTTTCAAGAAAACAAATCCATTTTCATCGGAATAATTGCGAAAGATTTTCAAGATGTTGATGGTAGCAAATTCGGAAAGGGAATAGCCAAAAGCGAAAATTATTTTTCAACGAGTAAACGATATCGTGTGGTAGAAAATTGAATTTCAAACGTTTACGTCGTTTGTAAAACACATCCAGCGAGCGAAGTTTGCCTGGTATTTTAATCCGCGAAATTTAAATTGAATTTTCAAAAACTTACATTCGAAGTAATTCGAAAAGTACAATTACCATGTGGATCATACTCGTATTGAAGGGGAAAATGTTTTGAGAAGTTAGTTTTCTTTAGGATAAGATTCAAAAATACGATTATTCATTTAAATTCTCTACATTAGGTACTTTACCTACACTACATGAGTGAAAAAAATGGCAGTCGTACGCGTTTTATGAAATGAAATGAATTTTTAATACGACTATTACAAATGAACACATTCGTAAAAACACCATCGGTCAATCAGCCTTCTCCTCTGGTGGCTCCTGCCTCCTCCAGGATGATTTTTTGGTCATATCTCATTGAATTTCACTGCTATGAAACATTGCGTAAGTTCATTGTTGTTGTACATAACACAAAATTTCTCGCAGAATGAGCTACAGTTGGTAAAACCCCCCGCGAGGGGGTAAGCACGGACTCCTGAATTTGTGGGATAGGGAGAGAGTGAGTGAGTAAGCAGGAGGAAAAGGCGAGGAGGCTGAAAAATTTAAACCTTTGGAAAACGCAGTTAGACTGCTCACAGAAATCTACTAAATACATACATATCAATCTCCTGTGCCAATCAAACAATTTTCCAGTGATGAGGTGAAAAAGGAGTTTGAAAGTTGAAACCTTAAAAAGACTTATCGGAAGCGCCCATCAAATGTACTTTTTACAAGTCCTAATTTTTAGCTCAAAATCATAATTTTTGTCAAAATTTCAAAAAAAGTCTTGGTTTTTGCAAGATTTAAGAAAATTTGATTTTTTAGGATTTCAAAGAAGTCCAGATGTTTGCCAGAAATTCGAAAAAGTTTCCATTTTCTAACCGGAGATTTCAAGAAATCCTGATTTTTTACCAGAAATGCGAAAAAGTCTCGATTTTCAAACAGAAGTTTTAAAGAAGTCTCGACTTTTTGCCAGAAATTAATAAAAGTCCCGCTTCTAGTCGAGAGAAAATATTCAAAGAATCCCAATTTTCAAGCAAGGGATTCTAACGACTTTTGGATTTTTTACCAAAAATTTTAAAAAGAGACAGGTTCATGTCAGAAAATTTGCAAAAATCCCGAGTTTTTAGCGAGAGTTGGAGAAAAGTCCTAATTTTTTTTTTACAGAAATGCAAAAAAGTCTCGATTCTGAAATCGACCTGATTTTTTTTGTCAAAAAATTAATATAAGGTGCCATTTGCCAGTTTGAAAAGTTTTGATTTTTCAGCGAGAGATTTAAAAATTTCTGTTTTTCCCCAAAAATTTTAACGAATAAGTCACAATTTTTATCAGAAATTTGAAAAAAGTCAAGATTTTTTAGCCAACGTTGGGAAAAAGTTCTCATGTTTTCCAGTATATAATTCGAAAATACATACCTACCTCGTTTTTCCAATCGTCTTGATTTTTTATCAGAATTTCTTTTAAAAGGTCTCAATTTTTGTCAAGATTTCAGAAAAGTTTTGATTTTTTATCAGAAATTCAAAAAAGGTGGAGATTTTTTTGCAGAAATGTGAAATTGAACTGTTTTTAGATATTCTAGATTTTGTACGAATCTACCTATCGTACTTACTATCAACACGTCTACCAAGTGTTCATCTTGTTCATAGAGAATCATCCTCGCAGATTTTCTTCGATCGATCCCCATTAGCCATTCCCCAACCTATGAACTGACCGTACAACTGCAATTCTTTCGTTCAAGATAGAAAGTGAAACCTCATCACCGAAAAATTTGATTAATGAAAAACTCTTCTCAAGGAGACCATTAACTAGGAAATGGAATAGACAGGAGGAGACGAGGCACCTAACCTATCTAGTATTATCTACCCATATGAAGACGTCGCTCGGGCAACTTACGAGTAGATCAACTCTCACCTTGGTCAATAATATGTTAAGGTCTCGTAGAGAGTTGAATCCGAGGAGACCGACACACGATTACGAATCCCTGACATTTATCGTTCGACTGATGATGACTGGTGTATACGGCCGGGCGGGGGGGGGGGGGTGAGTGAGTGAGGAGTATTTTTCGGATATTACCGCGTCTTTTATTCGTTCCGTCATCAAACACCTGATGAAACACCTACACATACTTATTCATTATACGAATTACTCGTCTTTTTCCTATTCGTATATCTTACTTCTCGGTTAGTTCAGTAATTAAAAAAACGTGATCGGATCGTTCATCATTTATACTTGCGATACCTTGATTATTATTTTTTTATTTTATTTTATTCATTTCGCCTAAAGGGGTAGGTAAGGTACTAGGTAGGTATAGTAATAATATTCAATACTTACGAACTGATCGCGCTGAAAGTGAATCGTGGCCGTAATTACAAGAATCCGCTAACTGCTGAGCTTTATTGGCCAATTCTTGATCCCAAGACTGCGCGTGAAAAAATAAAAATAAAATTAGAAGGGTGGAAAAAAATTCAGACGCGAATAAATTACCGAATATGTCCAAAAAATTTTCGACTCGCGCGTATATTTAAATTAATTAAGTTTCACGTTGTAAAAAATTTTATTACGCGAAAACGCCCGCCGGTTTTTAGCTCTTTGGCTCATTCAAAAGACGTTAACGATCAAATTATACGAAATCTCGTACCAACCTCATTGCTCGATACATTTTTTTTTTCGTCGATTCTTGTTCCACGCACACACACATTTACATATACTTGTTTTTATAATGAGTAGGTATAATTAAAACTCGGGCTCGGAATTTTCTCGCATCTTACTTCTGTCTTTCGTCCAAATTTCCAATTTATGACACAGATCTGTAGGTACATCGCATACCGTATCAGTTATCTCTTCTGCACCTCCTCTTCATCAAATCGTATATAGATTAGATATGTATAAAATCCGAATACGACATTAAAGCGAATTTAGACGACGATCGCGATGGTGGTAGAAATACTTACTATGAGCATCATCGAGGAAGCACCCGGCTGGCCTTGAACTTGTCCTAGAGCAACTGATTGTCGCAACTGATTATGCATTTCTAATATCAACTGCTTGTCTTCGCATGACAGTCCTCTTTCTGCACAAATTTATCAGAATGAATTATTATTCGATTAACGACAACTTAACGAAAGCATATCGCATCTCGCATCGAATCTGGTACAAATAACGAGTGAATTCACATTTCACGTGAATTATCTCAGCTACTCGAGATATTTTCTTGCAATTTTGAATTCGTCGATACTCGAAACACCCCAAATTTCTTGAAAACTCTCACTCCCTCTCGGTATTATTAATTGAAATTAAAATCGACCCCGTTTTTATTCCTTCCCCCCCCCCCCCCCAATGACGTCCCATCCACACACACACACGACATATTGTATAAATATGTTACAACTCGTACATTTGTGTAGAAGCTGGCACGTAGCTGATATTGCACACGTGATACGTTACTGGTATATGTGACCAGATTAAGCGACTAGAAACGAGCTTATGGTTAGTCAAAAATTCAACTCACTAATGACGTATTTGTTATAACAGGACGCCGAAATTCCGCCAACATTGTATAATACCAGCAGTACCACTGGCGCGAAAAGTTTATAAAATTCGATTAAACAATCCATAAATAGTACTGTATTTTGCAGCTTATAGCTATATGCTTCAGCTTGAAAAACTCTTCTGCTGCGTGCTGCAAGCCTGCCGTTCGAAAACTATAACAAATAAAATCACCTAACATCCGATTAGACGCGTGACGCATTGAAGCATCGATAGCGAGTATGTATAATTAAAAGAGTAGATTCGTCCAATTACGTATAAGTTTACGATTCGCGCTCACGTGCTGCATAAAATTTCCAGAAATGGGCGAAAAACTGGTGAAAACAAACGTGACCGGAATAATATTTTAAAATTGCTTGCCTATAGTTCGATTTAGGCGTAAATTTTTTCATTTCCCTTTCGCGGGTACATTACTGATTAACTAATTTCCTGAAAATATTTCAATCATATCCGGTCACGGATGCTCGTCAATTAAAAATACATAATTTGAAATGATTTGTGGTTTGTAATCATCGCTTTCCTTCGTTTTTTTCTCGTATTATTCCCGGGGGTGTAATTATTTTTATTCGATCATTATTATCGTTAAATTATTTATTTATTTTTGAAAAGAAGTTTATTCAACCTGTCTTGTCCAAGTTCTGAAAATTTTAAATTAGGAAATGATTACCTAAAACTAGTTTTTAAGAATAAGTATCGTACTTTTTGAAAATAATTTCGGAGAAAAATTTGCAATGATTATTATTGAGGTGTCAGATTTTGATAAACAAGTGAGAGGACAGAGAGGGTGGGAAAGTTGAATGACCCAAATTCAATAATTTTTGGGCATTTCGGCACGACATTGAATTTTTTTGTTTGACCCGAAAAACAAAAAATACACCAAAATCCAGCGGGGGGGGGGGATAATGAAACGGAGCTGAACCTACTCGAGAAGATTTATATTACGCACCGAAATGTGCAAAAATAGTAGGTAATAAATAACGCGCTCGATTCGATAATTTTTTTAAATAGCCTATGTAATTTGATGACAGGTAAAGACATTTCGAATCAACGGTGAGTTGGGAAGGAAGGGGAGGGGGTCTGAAATGCGCCCAAAATTTGAAACGTATTTATCAATCATCAAACATTATGTTGGCGAATTCAACTTTTCAGCTCTAAGTACTTTTTATTTAGTAATCGAGGAAAAAAATATACAAACAAGAAACATCAAAGCTAAATCGAAGGAGCAGCCAAAATTTTAGGAGCAAAACTGCGTATGTACTTCAATGAATTTTTAAAAATAAAGTTTGCGCCAAAAATTTGAAAAAATCAAAATTTTACAAAACAATTTCAAGTGTTAAACTTTTGGTGAATTTTTCAAAATCAAATTAGGCCAAAAATGAGGAAAAAAATAAAAATTTCACCAAATTGACCTGTTTTTGAAATTTTAGATTTTCAAAAAGTTCCATAAAATCAGTCTAATTTAACTTCACCACACATAAACGCGACTGGTGCTTCTTTAGTAGGTAATGACCCACTTTATAAAAATTCGAAAAAATCATATGAAATTTCCAAGCTAGTATGATTGGAGACTCCAAAATAGCCCAAAATCATCCTCCAATCGATTGAACAAGTTGAAATTAAAGCGCAAAGTAAATTTTAGCTTTCCAACTTTACTTTATTGGGTAAAATTTTGCGAAAAATCTGATTTTCAAAAATCTCTCGGAAGCTCCAGAACCACCCAAAGAGGTTTGAACCAGTTTAGGTAAATTTTCAAAAATTTACCAAAAATCGAAAAATGCTGTTTCGATTTAGCTTCGGCTGGTTCAAAATTATGGCTGTCAAGTGGGATTCTTCCAATTGCCAAAACGTCGTAAGATCTTCAAAAATTTTGGAAATGATTTCAATCCTTCTCCTACAGAGTTTCAAGTCAATTTTTTCGAAGCTAGAAACTGAGAAATTTTGCAGAGAATTTTTGGAATCTCAAAAAAAAGATTAAGTAGGAATTTGATTCTCAGAAAATCATCTAAAAAATCTTGGATTTGCATTTAGCGACTCAACCCCATTTTACTCAATTTTTCAAATTTTTTGATTGGGGTTTTAAGAAAAATTGCAGATTTTTACCTTGAAGAAAAGAAATATTCAAAATTAGTCGAATTTCGGGCAACATTTTCAAAATCAATTTTGAGGGTTAAAAAATCTCGAAGGAAAAAAATTGGAGGCATTTGCGCACTAGAAGCCCCCACTAATACCCTATGCCAAATTTCTTACCACTGACCAAAAAATGTACAAGATCAAGCTGCACGTGAGAAAGTCCTATGCCTTGAGATAATCCCCCCCCCACTTACCAATGAAAATGGAGACTGTGGAAAATTTTGAAAAAGTTGACTCGGGTCGATTCACCTAAATTTTGTCAACTGACCTCGAAAGATTCAAGTAGGTACCTAGTAAAAATGTGAGTTGTTCGATTAAACATGTAACCTTTCCTTCCTTCGCTAGAAAAAGTTCAGTTTCAAAATCGAATTTGTTACCTATCAAAATTTTAGAAAACATTTTGAAAAATTTCTAATGAAAATATACATATAATAGGTACCTATGAATCAATACCTACCTATAATCTTTTTCCATTTTTCAAAATTCAATTTCGCGATAAGTTTTAGAAACAATAAGAAAAAATAGATCTAATATACGTAGGTTTTTTTTTGAAAAAAATATTTTTTAGTACCTACCTACCTACCTATTTTTTAAACTCGGAAAAAAATTCATAAAAGATGGCATTTCAAGTGTGCCTTAGCCTTGCACCCTCCCCTTATCGCCCTCAATCCCAAAAAGTGACACTACGATCAGAATGAATTTGAAATTTTGGGAGTATTTCAAAAATTACCATCAAAATCCAATTTCATACTTCGATCATTTCCTCGGTCATTTTCAATCATTTAGGAACAACTTTTTTCGCCACAATTTCAAATTTCAAAAAAAATGACTAACCCTATAAAATACTTTTGTAATTAAAACATAAATTTCAAGTAAATTCACATCCAGAAATTAAATATTCTACAACATTAATGAACATCATAAGCGCTCAAAATCGAGCAAAAATTAAACACCCGACATACCGACCTCCCCCACAACAACAAACTACATACGATAACGAAAACAAGCCGAAAAATACGCCATCCATTCGGAATATGTACTGTCCATTTGCCGAAAACCCATCAAGTAGCGGTAAAAATAGCGCTATTTTCAAATCCCAATCGGCGTTCGGCGACGACGATAAAGACGAGAAACCATTCGGATAAAGTTTTCACGGTTTTTCTCTCGCGTCACATTTCATTTAAGCTTAAGGTGAAAATTAGAACATCTTTAACCGCAAACACGATAAGTTAATTCCGTTCACTCGCAAACTCGCAGGCACTCGGATAAAAGTTATATTACTCGTATAAAAATGACTTTGAAAACTTTCTATAATACGACAAGATGTTTATAAGAATGTGGGTGTTTCGCATGCCATTTTCTTCATTCCAAAAGGTATTACTAGTAAGTTTAAAAAAATTATCAACGCGAGATAAGTCGAATGTATAGAAATTACTTCGACATTTCGTGAAATGAAATCGCTGAAAATTACTGCGAGTGAAATATGTAGTTTTAGGTGAAAAATTTTCCTATATTATTTATATCGGTATAGTCGTGTCGAGCACTTGGTTGGTTCGGTTAACCACGCGAGACGATCGCAAATCCCATTGGGCTTACAAATTACGAGATTTTTCTCATTAGAATTCCATCGTTGAAAAAATTTTTTAATCGCAGGATTTACGGCGATAAGTTCAACTCACCAAGTAATACCTACTACCTGGATATTTATATTTAACCATTTATACCGAAATTACTCGTACCTACTACTACCTACCTTCCAAATATTAAAAACTAACGGATACAAAAATATACGTTATTTTGAAAATAGGAATAAAAAAAAAAACCTACACATTACGCTTTGAGAATAAGATTAAGGTAAGAAAATTACAAACCACTCTTCATTTCGGGTACTTAGGTCGAGTACGATGATGAAATTAAAAGCGAAGAGGAAAAAATAACGTAAAACAGAATCGATAACTAAAATATGTACCTAATACTACCTACAATACGAGTAAAAAATAATCGTCAAAGACTTACTTGGTAACTATAGTAAATCCGTTCAGGGATACTGGGATAGTCTCTGGCTGCACGCGAACGTAAAATTAACCAACTAGGAACGATCACAAAATACACAACACATACGAGTAATATTCTGTAAGATTAACTATAAAAGTAAAACCGGATTGTCGCGATCGATCTTACAACCCTTCGTTAAAGCGCGAAATTAATCGGCGTCCGTCTGCGACACGTATTTATATCAATGAAGGGCTCCCTGCTGTCTGTGATTCTAGCTGCTAATTTGCATTTTTACCGATACCTGCCTACCAGTCACTAGTCAGTGCGAGTACACGAGTACCTGTAGCCGGGTAGGTAGTTGGGTGGCTGCTGTCTGCTGGCTGCTGGGTACTTTACTCATTCGACTTTGCACGTCTACGTGAACATACGCGTATACGCGAGTAACGAATACCTCCATGGCTATGGTTATACCTAGTTAGCTGTATATAATTCTATTGTCATCGCATAAACACCTTACTTTACATAGCTGCAGCAGCTCGTCTAGATCACAGCTTACGGTTTCTTGATACAGACGTGTGCTGCAGTGTTAGGGGGGGGGGGGTCGCGAAATGAAAAATGTGAAAGGATTTCGACTAAATTCAGTGGACATGTAAATTTTGAGTTGAAAGTAACTCAGATAAAATTTCAATGCCCCCCCCCGGGGGGAGAAGAAATATGGGTCCTTATAGAGAAGCGATTTTTGAAAAAAAATCGTGTAATTTTTTCACTCTAACTCCTACAAAACCGGTTTAGGGAAAGTTCCAAAAGATATGTAGTATTTGAAATTCTGGGTCGACTTGGTACATTGTCGTCAAAATCCAAAATCACTTTTGGAGCTCTATTGAGCGATTGAAAATTTGCTGATTCGTAGTAGTCCAGCATGTAACATAGGTATATGGAGTGCACCATTCCCCCCTTTCCGATGAAGAGGAAATCCTGAGGAACATTTTAAAGCAAACTTTACAAAAAAAAAAGTTGGCCCCACAAAATGAAATGGCACCCGACTTGATTGACAGGTCAGCCGAAATCGTAGATTTTGCTCTCCAGCATAGAACTTGCACGAAATTTTTTGACCGGATAAAACTAAGGTCAAAAAAGCGTGCAAAAATTCATCACCAGCAAAAAATGTCAAAAAATGATAAAAACATCAAAATTTCATCAAATTGATCTAGAAAGCTGAATTTTGGGATTCGTACCTACCCGATTTCTCACCTGCCAAATCGATTGGAAACGATGTTAAAATGTTTTGAGCAGCTCTGGAGCCTCCAGCAGATTTATGAAACTTGAAATTTTCACAAAATTTTATCAAGTGGAGTTGGAAAGCCGAAATTCACTCTGAAAACTAATTTCGATAAGCTACGCGCATGAAGTCGATTGTAGGTGGTTTCAAGTCGTTTTGGAGCCTACTTAAACTCACCAGCAGTCGACTTGATAGCGTATTCAAGTTTGGAATGCAGCGTGAATTTCGGATTTCTAATTTCCAATTTTCAAATTTCATTCGATGAAATTTTGGTTTATTTTTAGACTAGGAGGAGGAAAATCAAGAAATAGGGAATTATTTTCTCATAAAATTCAACAACTTGAGGGGATGTGAGCGCAAAGAAGCGAAACTTCAAAGTAAGAGCCACCTTCTCGTAGATACCTTGCCATATTATCTGTGCAGCACAGTCGGCATAATACCGCATATTTTTTTCACAACTACCAATGTCAAGTGCACATCACATACGCTGCAAGTACATCGCATATGTTTACATCAACTTTCCTGTATCTACAGACTAGGTAGTATACGAGTAGGTAAAGGTATACACCTTCCACTCCACTCGTGGGCATAACGTAATCCTTCTCTTCGTTCATGTAAACTAACAAAATATACTTACTAATTACCGTATAAAAGCTAATAAACCTCAGCAGCTTAAATGATTTACTCAATCAAGACCCGCCTCTGTCATTGTCGTATATTAACCAGTTTTGCATACCAGTCTCGCATACAAAATACAAGTATGTACGTATAATAGGTGGATAATCTAATAACACTGAATA